>NC_137189.1:7763960-7896460 GCF_960531495.2 Zeus faber
GTTTCCCCTGCCAGCTCCTTTCCCAGTCCCCCTCCCAATTCCTCTCCCAGTTCCCCTGCCAGTTCGCCGTCCAGCTCCGTACCTGCACTCTGGTGCTCGGGTCTCGTTTGATCCATTTGATGGCCGTCTCATAGACCAGCTCCTCGGCTTTAGTGTTGAGACTGTCGTTGGACAGATATGACACCAGATCCTCCTTCGAGACGCTCAGGATCTCCTCCTGGCCGGCCACCTAGACAGGGAAAAGGTCAAAGGTCAAAGGTCCAAGGTGTTGGATTCTCTGGTTATGTGGAGATTAATTTGTCTGACACCCAAAGGCATCATTAGAAAGCGAGAAGTTAAAAGGTAAGGTTAGATCAATTTAAATCAAACAATTTAACCCAAGCGGTAAATTAAGGGATGTCTTCCTCAAATGTGTCCTGCTGGAGCCCCTTTCAAACATGCAGTATAACCCTGAAATGTTCTGTAACATTTTTGGCAAATGACTGTCCATACATTTTTTGCGCAGTGTTTCAGCAGAAATGTATTTTTTTTTTATAAAAATGTTGTGCACATAGGTCAACATAAATCCTCTTTGTGTACGCAAGTGAGTGAGCTTTGTCTGTGCGTCGCTCCGTGCGCTGCTGCTCCGTCCGTCGCTCTCCAGCGCAGGGGGTGCGGACTGCACCGGGTGATACCTGCTGGACTGTCCCTTGCCCCATCTATTCCAGCATTATCATGGCATGTGTGAAAAGGCGCAAGACAGGAATGTTCCGGAACAGTCCGGTAACTGCATGTGTGAATAGTGAAACTCACTCGTGGTGCCGGAAAGGTTATCCCAGTAATTTACTGGGAACTATGTGTGAAAGGGACCACTCTAGCATTATGGCATGAAGAGCCTGAACAGAATGAAGAGTGTGCAAAGACATTATCCACGCCATCAAATCTCATTCATATGTGCCAGGCAATTCGGACGATAATGCTTCTCTACGACAGTGTCATTTAATTTTGCCGCAATTAGGGACACGATCCACAGCACTTCCTCGATAACGCTGAAATGTTTGATCCCCCACTCACCTCGGGGAAGTTCTGCAGCGCAAAGGCTTTGGCCATGTTGTGGAGCTCCGTACACGTCATGGCCTCAGCCATAGCCAGAACCCCGAGGCAGTTCGCTGCAGTCAGCTGTTTCTCTGGGATGGAGAGAGGGAGGGAGGGAGAGAGAAAGAGAGAGCGATTGAGTGACAGAGCGAAAGAGAAAATAAAACAATAAAGAAAGAAACAGAGTGACAGATAGATCCAGACAGCTAAAAAAAAGGCACGTCATCCCGACTTCCATAAAACATCATAAAGTCGGGGCGCCGGGGAGAGAGACAGAGAGAGAGAGAGAGAGAGAGAGAGCGAGAGAGAGAGAGAGAGAGCATGGACCCGTGGCCTATCAGGGAGTGTATCTGCCTGAGACTGAGGGAGAGTGGCTATAATAACTCAAAACAGCTCCAGGGACAAACAACAAGGGGAATCGATCGCTCACAGCTGGGACGGGGGGTGGCGGACGGCATGGAGCGGGATTAACTCGGCCTCTTTAAAGGAGCCCTGTAAGATCCTGCGGCCAAACACACACACACAGAAACACACACAAATAGGAGGACATGGAATTACCTGACGGCCATGCCAGTGGGAACAAGGGTTTCTATGGCTGACATTTAGAGAGTTGTTTCTTTTTCCTGGAGAACAAGAATTACTGGGGACATTAAAGTCGAACTTTTTGACCAAAAAGACGTGTTCAGAACAAGAGAAGAACAAAATGACGTTGATTTGGGTTCTTTCTGTGTTTTCGGTGCAAGCCCCTGAGGCAAACTTTGTCTTTATTTTGCTCTGAGAGCTCCCCTTGGCCAATGCGATTGGTTCAAATGTCCTTATGTCATGGCGAGGGACAGTGTTCATCTCCTTTTTCCGGGTCAACCTCGTATTCTTCTTTTATTTCATCTTTAAATCCACTGAAGCCCCAGCTGACTCCTCACGCTGTCGCTTTTGTGGTTCTTTCACCGGCGCCATAATGTTTCGCTGTTTTTGCCCTGTTTCCGGCAACTCACTCTGGAAATAGTTGCCATGGTATAACTCGGTGCCCCCTACTGGCATGGAATGGCAAATAAATAAGTAAACAGAGTTCTTATTAACGGTGTTCTGGGAGAGGTTCTCCAGTGGTTCTCACTTCTTTTAAAGTATGCCACACCTTAGCGGTTGTAGGTTTCTGCAATTTTGCGTCTCATCGCGAGTCTTTTTTTCTGTCCCGTCAAAAGAGCAATTGTGCTGGTCATGTGGTACAAGCCGAGATGGTCGCTGACAGCAAGAGGTGCGATTACAACAGCAGCCAATTAGCAAGCGAGCATTTAGGTGGCCGTCCTAAACTCATATCAGGCGTTAAAAGGTCACCCAACGTATTTGCAAATCAAAACAGAACCAAGGGCAAACAGAGGAACCAAACATCAGCCGGTTCTTTGACATATCCAAGCCAGGCTGACAAACAAAAGGTAAAGGTCAAGTGGAATAAATGGTCACTCGGCGCTGCTTGTGCTTTGGCTTTTCACAGAGTCTGAAGCTTTTCTTTAATTATCAATAAATCCCAGATAAGTCTCAACATTTTGCACTTCTAATATTGGAAGATCTTTACACTTCTGTGGGGCCAATGTCATGTCCGGCCTCAGAATACATTTGCAGCTTATTTGGCCAAACGGGTTTCATTTGTTCGTTGTGGAATTTTCTTCGGCCATCGTGGCGAATGCCGTTCCGGAGGCAAAAAAAACCATATATACTAAAAATAAATAAATGATCGATCATCATAAAAGATCAGGCTTTGGGGCTGTGTTCTTTGTTTAATAATTAATGTATTTATTTATACTTTTATTTCAACATTTGCTTGTGCCCTGTTTCGGTTCTACCTAGCTTTATGTCTCGGATTTCATCAATAAAAGGTTTTATGGTAATAAATAAAATAAAAGCGCAGTCACAATCTGTGTTTTTCCCACACTGGCAATGATTCTTCCTAATAATTTTAAGTAAAGGACCGGTCCTCAGACTGAATGCATTGACAATATGCGAGGAGCAAAGGAGTCTGGATGAATTTTTACTTGCCTCAATCAAAAGTTTCTCTGAATACAGGTGGAAGTAGGTCGAGGAGACATTTGCCATTTCTCCTCGGTGCGCTCACAACAAACTTCAATATTATCTGACACAGTATCAATTTCTCTTCGCTCAAGGACACGCCGTCTTGCCTAGATGTTTTTCCTCGTCCTGGCTGCTGAAATGTCATGAATCTTGACGAGAAAGAAAGAGATTGACGTTTCGGTGGCAATGAAATCTACAATTTGTTTTCCTGTTTTCCCAGCAGAGACACTTTGTCTGTATTTATGCCGAATGGAGAAAAGAAAGAAAGAAAGAAAGAATGAAGGAAAGAAAGAAAGAATGAAAGAAAGAAAGAAAGACTGATAGACGTTGCCGTCTATCAGTCCTCTCTGGGCTTTGACCTTTTTCCTTAGGCTCCAGCCATTACATCCCCTATGGGACACCATAGCAATCTCTTTTAAATGGAATGCAGAACCTGGCATTTCCAGCCCTTTGCTCCCCCCAACCCCAAAATCTGCAACGTGCCATTTTATTTTGCTCTGTGACCCCTTGGGTCTCCCACCAAAAGCCTCCCCCACTCTCTTTGAAACCCCATTCCCACACCCCGCCCCACCTAAACCCCGTTGTGATGCTACGCTGCCATATCCCCTTTACCTTGTACCTTTACCTCTGTCTCTGTATCCATCTGTCTCTGTGTTTTTACGATTCTCTCACGGGTTCGGGCCAGATGATTTGACATTTAAGTGACAATTGTTCCATGACCTTTTTATAAATCTGCCCCGGTGCCTCCTAGTGCCCACTGGGATGACATCAGAGCGTTAGTGGGCAGAATGCTTTTGTCAGGTGATATGGACGGGGGTTTGTCGGAGTGTCAGACTAGGGCTGTATGTGGAGCGCGTGGCGCACAGAGTCAGCTGGGGAATTTGGGGGCTTCACGGGAGACGTGTCGAGGCGGCGCGTCGGGAAGGAGCTAGACAGCTTCTAGAGGTAAGACGCCCTGCACAGGATCAGGAAAGGTTGCGCAGGAGACAGACCGGCATTCACAAACATCTTGGCTGAGTTTCACAAGGCCCAAAAAGTTACCGCTGTAGCTTCCTGGTCCAGATGTTGGCAAGTCAGTGTCAATTATTCTTTATCATTTATTTTTTTAATTCAGCGTCCATTTTGGAATTGCGGTCCCATAAGTGATGAAACAATGACTTAAAGGACTATACAGGTGTGAAATAGAGTTTTACTTCATCCCTGACCACTGTCTTAAGATAGCTCATATTTTTTACGTTTCCTTCTTAGTGTAGATTAGGTGAGAAACCTAACTTTAAACTATCTCCAGTAAATAATTACCAACTATGGTTACACATATTTTTGTCAAAGTTACTTAATTTTGCTGTAGTCTGGTCTCTTGTTGAACCAATGCTGCTTCTGCCTTTTTCAAATGGAATCAACAGAATGAAGAACCTTCTTAGTGTGATAGGGTGATAAGATAACACTTTATTAATCCCCAGGGGGCAATTCAGGCACTGTTTTAAGATACTGTATGTTCTTCATCATATTATTAAAAAATACCTATACCCAAAAATAGAGACAATATGATAAACATTATCATCTGGAAAATGGTCAGGGGGTTATGTAAAAAGTGGGTGATGACTAGTAAACGGGCCAAAACTCAATTTCGACGTATTGTCCTTCAAGGGCACTGGGACGCCAAGATCCCTTTGGTACAAATTATTGAAAAAGAAAATGTACTGACCAAACACAGACGCATACAAGGACCGACTGACAATACCTACCTAGGAAGGACACGCAGACTTTGCAAAAGGTGTTGAACTGGAACTTGTTGGCGGCCTCCAGCAGTGTCTTGGCATTGGCCGAGTCGATGACCAGCGAGCCCGTGTAGACGAACTCCAGCAGCTGCTCCAGAACATCCGCCCTGATGTTGCTCATGTTCAGCTCGAGCTTCTCGCCGCTGCCCGTCTCCCCCGACGACCTGGCCGGCCAATCACGGCAGAGAGGAGGGCATTAGGAGGGTTTTATCGGACGAGGGAATTGGGTAAAAACAAATTTGAAAATAAAATGGGGGTAAGGGAACAGACATTGTGGAGGCCACAGACACACACGCACACGCGCACACACACACAAAAACACCCACAACACACAGCCAACCTGAGCCAGAACGAAAGAGTGGGGGGAAGATAACAAGAATCATTACACAAGAAGATAACAGGTGGAGAGGAAAATGGAAACACAACTTTGGATGTTTTACTACTTTTCTTTCATACTCTCTCTCTCTCTGGGGACTAGCAGGTTTGCAACTGTATGCAACTTTAAGTGCTGCATCTGAAACAAAACGTACTGTCTGGACAAAGATTAGGCAAACATACATTAATGCTTTGTTTCTTTGTAGGGTAAAAAACAGAACAAACACGCACAAGAACAAATCCAAAAGCATGCTCTTCATATGTGTGGGTTACCATGTATGCATAGTATTAGTATGGCCAATGCATACATGTTATGAAGGAGAGAGAGAGCGAGAGAGAGAGAGGCAGCACGGTGCATGCACATGACAAAAGACAGTTCTCCAACTGTTGATAGTAATTTTTATATTGTTGAGGAATTTTTTTCTTTTCCTTTTTTTTGCCATCTGTGCCGCCAGTGATGGTGCCACGCCTAAAATGTTTATCGGAGGATCGCATTCGACATTTGAGGCTGAACCAAACAGAAGGTGATACACCGCTCCGACTCGCCCTCCCTTCCCTCCCTCCCCATCTCTTAATACAGAGCCCAGAGCTGCGTTTGTGACACCGGAATCAAATGGGCAATGTGTAGTGAGTGAGTAGTAGTGGGTAGAGTCCGCCAGGGAGAAGATCCTTCTCATACACCTCCCCCGGGATGGGGGAGTAGGGGCGAAAGGAATGAGAGAGCAGTAAATAACGCCTCACCACCCATGTTTAATGTCCCATGTGAAACAATAATCCACTCAAGGGCAAAATACACAGAATCGATGCCCCGCGGAGCGAGCGCTCCCCGCTACTGTGCCGACTTTCCCCCTGCGGCCACGGACATCAATGGTGCCAAAAAGCGTTGCGCATTAAGATGGATGGAGGCTGTTTGCCTCTGTCACTCAGCGCCCATACGACGATAATGGCCTATCGCTCTTTGCTTTTTTTTCCCGTAAAAGTGTGTGCGTAGTTTGTTGCAGTTGTTTCTTCTATCTTGAGTCGAGCGCTTCGTCATATTGAAGAAAGCACGGCACATATTTGGCATTTCTGGAGACACAGGCGGCCAAAACAAACAAGCAAAGACAGACAGACAGAGGGACAGATGGACGGACGAACAGACAGATGGACAGAGAGAAGAGGAGAAGGAGAGAAGGAGGTGAGCAGGAGCGAGACAGTTCTTCCACAGGGAGCCAGCAGCCATCCTTCTGAGGGAGGGGGTTGGGGGGGGTAGTTTGTTGTTCCATGACTGTGCGTTGGTCTTTTAAATGAGAAAAATACCCCCCACCCCCCGAAAAAACAACAAAAAACACTGTCACATCTAAACAGAGCCTTTGTCCCCGCCGCAAAATGACCATCAGTCGCCTGTAGTGTATGAACTGAGGCATTAGTCGTCATTGAGAGCGAACCCGAGAGGCGAGTGGGTGGGGGGAGGGAGGGGGAACGACATTGAAATAAAAAATAAATAATATATATATAGAGAGAGAGAGAGAGAGAGAGAGAGAGAGAGAGAGAGAGAGAGAAAGAAAGAGACATTTGCCTCTGGATGGACATAGGCTGAAAAACCAAAAAAAGCGGTCACTCTCATTTTCATCCTGCAAAGCAAAAAGCCACATGGTGTTATTGCCGCGCTTCCTGTGGCGGTGGCAGGTTAGCGAGAGAGACATGGAGAAGGAAGGGGGGAGGGAGGGAGGGTAGTCATCCAGGGTTAAAGCAACGGTGGGCAGAGGAGGAGGTACGGAGGTAGAGGAGAAGGGGATGAAAAATCGATCTAAATAAAACAGGAGCATGCTCATCAACCTGGTCAATTAGTGAGACTGCAGCCGGCCCAGAGTGGCAGTTTGTTTTGTCTGAGCACTTTTTTGTTATGGAAATGACTCTCGGCAGCTTCAGAGGAGAGGTGCGTATTTATGCCGCCGCGTCTGATTGCAGACTTGAATTTAAATTGTAGAAAAGGAGGTAGGTGGGAGAAAAGGAGACGGCCAGATCGACCAACCGCCAGAGAGACAGCAAGAGAGAGAGAGAGAGAGAGAGAGAGAGAGAGAGGGGGGAATAAAACGGGGAAATTTGCCTGTGAGAAATGCTGCATTTATTCAAGAGGGAAAAAAAAATCCTGAAATCAGCATGGACTGTCGAGAGAGAAAAAGAGAGAAAAAAAATTGCGGGAGCAGGGCAGATGTGATGAAAAAGAAATGGAAGAGGAAGAGGAAGGGGGTGGGGGGTGACACGTCCTCCAGCCTAAAAAACATTTTTACAGGGAATACATCTAGCGTGTTCGCACAAAGCCGTTTATTCTGCCCAAGTGGCGTACACTACCTACATAACACGCTCGGATGGAAACCCCATTCAGATGCAACACCTGCGCTCCCGCGAGCCGGGGGAGAGAGAGGGACCGAGAGAGCGAGCGAGCGAGAGAGAGAGAGAGAGAGTAGCCGGCAGCGGGCCACGCAAATCTTATATGTATCAGATCCTATAAAGGACGACAAAAGGACGGGACGCGTTTGAATTTAAACAGGCATTGAGTTAAAAAGCCCCCGATCGCTGCATCCTGCAATGTAAACACAGGGAAGGCGGGGGGGGGGCGCTTCCTCAAGATGCATTAGAAGTGTAATTTCTATTTACATAAGAACTATTTCCAACCAGAAGGTCATCCTAGACGCCGATCTTTAAAGAAGAACTACAAAGCTAAATTGAGGAAAGACTCGATTATGATCGGCAGAATTCTTCACTTCCCCACCTGCGAGGTCGTTTTAGCCGACTGATTACCCTCCATGGTTAAAAATACAATATCAGAGTACTTTTTATTTAATCTTTATGACCGTCATTTAACTAGTGGAGTGTATTCGCTCTCGACTGAAGCCTGTGGGTCTGTGTCTGAACGGCAGAAGGGCTCGGCCCCGACCCGACACCGTAACAGGCTTCAACACTCTCCTAATCAGAACATCTCCTAGCGCTTGACCATAGGGGGAGAGAGAGAGGGAGAGAGAGGGAGAGAGAGAGAGAGAGAAACGAGAAGCCAGACTGCACTTTAACATCACCGAGCAGCTCTGAGGTGCAGTGGCCATAAATTAGACGGGTGTAGTAGGAAGCGCTTATTGGGAAAGTCCTGAGGGGTAAAATGGAATTACAGGAGATGATCTGTCTCTTTCCAGTGCATCGGAGCTTTTCCAAGGGGGAGGAGGGTAATACTTTTTTGGGAGTTTTTTTTCCGGGAGGGGAGGGGAGCGGAGGTGGGAGCGGGAGGGGCGGGCGTGCGCGCACATTTCCGAGCGGCATTACATCCTCCAGGTAATAGGAGGCCAGAAGGCAAGATGAATGGAGCCATTCTGCACGGCGCAGGGCACAGGGATACATTAAGTGAAGGCTGTTGAGATGTCAGAACAAAAGGGAGAGAGTGGGGGAGAGAAATATATTGCCGGATGTGATTATGATATATGATGGGCATTTGAGTTGCTGTTTTTGCTTTCTAATTTTTTTTTCTACTCCCTTTGTATTACTGCTGGTGACCGGGACGTATTCATGATTAGTATTCAGTCATCCACAACATGTAAAGTTGCCAATTTGAATATGATGTATGCATTCACCAGGACAGTGCATTACAGAACTACAGCGTGCGTACACAGTACGTATGTGTGTGTGTGTGTGTGTGTGTGTGTGTGTGTGTGTCTGTGTGCGCAAGTCATTGCAAATTTAGCCGTTCCATAATGAATGAAAATATATACATTTTTAAATAAGCCCTGACAAAGAGAATGCTTGTTCTTCCAAAACATGAACCACAAAATGACATCACTAATGCAATCAGTGCCTCGATTATTGAGTGGATGTAGGTCCTAGTGAACAAATTAATCCTTTAATTTCTTAAGTGAGTCATCCAGTGTGTGTGTGTGTGTGTGTGTGTGGGGGGGGGGGGGGGGGAATTAGGTGAACTCTCTCACCCTCCGCTATTATATCTCTACTTTTACCCTGACCGATGGCAGGATGCCTCAATACCACACGAGAGTTATGACCCTGCATCACACACACAGACACACACACTCTAAATTTTAAATACCCATGCAATAAGGACCATGCACACACATATACACACACTCACAGTCTAAATTTTAAATGCCCATGCACTAAGGACCACAGTCACTCACACACACACACACACACACACACACACACACACACACACACACACACACACACACACACACACACACACACGTAGTTTATGAGGAGCTGATAGGGGATCTGGACAGGAGTGAATAACTCCTGGGGGAAGGGTGAGGGTTGTGTACAGAGAATGTAAGGACAGTCTCTCTCTCTGTCTGTCTGTCTTCCTCTATCTCTCTCTCTCTCTCTCTCTCTCTCTCTCTCCCTTTTTCATTCGACCTCATAAAGATCTCGGGGGTGTGTGTGTGTCGGGGGGGGGGGGGGGGGGGGGTGTATGTGTGGCATCAGCATAATTTCAGCCGTCCTGGATCCTGACCCGAGCGGTCACCCTGGCTGCAATAACTCAGTGACGAGCTCTTTCTACGCCTGCGAGGCGTGACCAAAGATGGCCGACCCTCCCTCTCCGCCCCTTCACCTCATCTCTCTAACATCCCCTTCCATTTCATTTATTTATTTTTTTCCCAATTTTGGCCTTCCTCCAATTTTGGCTTTCCTTTAGAATGTTTTGTGAATGTTTGTCTTTTTCCTCGTCACCTTTTATTGCCATCTCTCTCTCTCTCTCTCTCTCCCTCTCTCCCTCCCTCTCTCCCTCTCCAAGTGAGAACACGTCTATAAAACCACGTCTATGTGAGCCTTGTAAAAAGTTCGGCGGCTGTTATTGGAGATGCGTGTCAAAGACTACGACTGACCGCCGCGGCCTCAAACTACTTTCTAAAACACCTACATTTCAGCTTGTCACAATATATATTTTTCGTAAGCGTGCAGCGAGATGAGAGAATCTCAGATTCCATTCGAGCCGCCACAGAGTATTCCGACGATTAAAACAGTAATTAATGAGAATTTTGCTCAAGTTGACCAAGAAAGAAAAGAAAGCGGAAGAACAGAAAATTAGTTTGCTGGTTTTCAAACCTTTTCCCCGGGGGATCCGTGTGTCGTTTTTTGGTCTATGTTTATGTATTACTCAGCTGGGGACAGCTCAGATAAGAGGCTCAGACAGCTTGGCCAACACAGGGTCCTCAATTCTTCTCTGCAAAGTGATGTTTCTGTGTCACCGCCAATGTCAAAATAAAGAAAAAAAGAAAGGATCCTCTCTTCTCGGTTTTTTTTTTCCATTGGATGCTTGTGTATTTTGTGTGTGCATTAAGTTTTCTGGATATCAGTGGCCGCGTGTTCAAATGGGTTTGTGCAGCGTTTCTGTTTACACTCTCTCTTCTCTCCCCGTCTCTCTGACTTCCTGTAGTTCCCTCCCTCTCTCTCTCTTTCTCATCCCTCTGTTCATGAGGAACAAGCGTATCGCCACGACGTCTGGCAGCCTCCACGCCGTGGCTGATAAGCAGCGTGGCGCTCCTCTGATGAGCGAGCCACTGAGGCAACATGGCCGGCCGCGGGGCAAAAAGAAAGCTGCATAAACGTCCCCACAGGGTGTTTTTTTTGTTTGTTTGGGTTTTGTTTTTTTTAACAACTACTGCCGTCTGTTTCTTAAGTCTCTGTCCACGTTTCCCAGCATGCACGGCAGAATAAACACATACACGGTGAGAGGGGGGACGGGCGTGGTGAGAGGGCGGGGGGGACGGGGAATAAAAACAAAAAAACAAAACAACATCAGGTCCGGGGGAAGCGCTCAATCACGCCGAAAACACCTGCAAGGATGTGAGGGGAAAATGAGGACATTGAGGAATAATGGTCTTCCCGCAAATCTCGCCGCAAAGTGAAAAATACATTAAAAAAAAACACAGAAAATTTGAAAAATAAAATAATCTGCTTTTCAACGATCAGAGTCATACTGTACATGCAAACACACAAGCACATAAAGAAAATGTGTCCGTGAAGAAGAAACTAATAATAATAAAACAAAATGGCATATGAAGGACAGCAATAAGGAAATACTTACACCCACATCAAATGGAAACATAAGTGAATGGCGTTAACCCATAATGCAGGGGGTTCAGAAAGAATCTTAGAAGTGCTTTCCCTTTGTTTATCAATCAGAAACGTCCCTATCTTCTCAGTGCGCTACTCTGAAGGTATTAGCATATGAAAGGAATGTGCTTTATTTTCAAGAAAATTTTAATAAATAAAGGCGAAAAAAAGGAAAGAAGTAAGAAAAAAAAAACTCCCCCTGGCCACAGAAAAAAAAACACCAACAAAAAAAAAAAAAAAAAAAGCTTTGGAAAATCACCGCCCAATGTGCGGAATATGTGTTAATTCTTTTGTTTAGGCCCTTTGGTGATTTTTAAAAGATCATCCCCAGTCATGGAACGTTTTCACTGTTCATTAAAATGGAAATGTGGTTAATTTTCTCTACATGGGGAGGAAAGGTAATGACAAAGGTTTGACCTTTCTCTCCGGTTTTGAGATACATTCATTTAAAGCGGGAAGAGGAAGGAATGGCTGCTGGCCCTGCTAGGAACCAAAGTCTTCACACACCTGCAAGAGAGAGAGGGGAAGGGAAAAAAGCGACACAAATGCGCCCTACGAAAAGAACAAACTGGATCAACAGCTGGCGGGAGGGTGGGGTGGTGGGGGCGGGGCGGGGTGGGGGTGGGGTGGGGGGGGGGGGGGGGGGGGCGAAGGCAAACCTTTTCACCAGGTCCTTGAAATACAAGCTGCAGGAAGCTAGAACATTTTGGTGGACTTCAAACTCTTTGCCTTCAACAATAATTTTCAGGTCTGTAAACTCTTTCGCTCTGCGTTGCTGGTTCAACTCCTTCAACATCTCTGTAGAACAAGAAAAAGAAACAGACAATGCCATGTGCGGCTTTAGAATCCCCTTCCACACAACGCGCAACATTACCAAGGCAACAGAAAGAAACGGAAACAAGAAAAGAAAAAAAAAAAAAAAAAAAAAAAAAAGGTGCCGACAGAGGAATGCAGTATCGATTGTCAGTCTTAAGCACATTAATGTTCATTATGCAGAAGAGGAGGAGGAAAGAGGAGACAGAGAAGGGGGAGAGGAAGAAACACCAGATATATAAACACACAGTAACAGTTCATCAAACACTTGGAGGAAAATACGTGTGTAGGTAAAATCGAATTAAAAAGCAGGGAAATGTGTATTTATAATAGGATTAATTAGCTCACATGTTTCAATACCGCAATAGAAGTGAGGCGACACAGTGAGCATGCCATGGTGAGATAAAACCGGCCATATTCTCTCAGCTCATGCAAATTATTTTAAAAGCTAAGGTTATTTGGAGTCAAAACAACAGTTTTTGGAGCACTGGTATTGTTTGGAGTTTGGAGGTGCACTGCAGTAAGGAGGGAAGGGGGGCTGAATAAGATTAATAGCCAACGCTAAGAGATGTGGGCTGAAAAACGGAGACACTGTCAATGCATTATTCATATTACAATAAAATTCTTTGGCTTCTCGCTAGTGCCCCTGCCAAGGATACAACTTGACCTTCAAACGTCACTCAATGAGCAAACAACTGCTTATCCCCCGATTCCCAACACTCTTGTCGCTTCTTAAAAAAAGTAAAAAAAAAAATAGGGCTGGAAAAAGACTAAACAGCATCTAAAAGAAAACTGCTTGGAGCCCCCGCGTACAGTGTGTTCAGTACAGTATAATGTGGTTGTTGGAGCCAGGCCTACTGTAGCGCCGGGTCGGAGGCGCTTGTTTCTCTCAGTGTCTTAATAAGGCACCATGGGGGGGGGATGAGACTGGACACCACTAGAAGTGAAACAATCAACAGTACTGTCGCATCAATCGACGCCGCTACCAACAGCAATCTATGCGAAAGGCGGGACAATGTCCAGACAGGAGCTTACTGCGCGTACCCGTCAGAGGCTATCGTCCAAACGACAGCTTAGCACCAGCTCAGGGTTCCTATTGGGAAACATTGGCCTGTGAGGCATTGTGGAACAGTTTTCTTTGTTGGCACCAAGGAAAAAGGCGGCAATTCCATTCTTGAAAGAATGATAACATGTACAAACTACCAGCGATTTAAGGAGCGTCTCATTTGGATCCAGTCCAGGAGACTCGGGGGCGCCAACAGGCGTCGCGGACGACAATCCGTCATTTTACCCCGTATAGTGTTATGACAATGGACGAGGCGTCTGAGAGAGCCTGTGATTCCCCAATGGAGAGCCAAGGATGGGAGAATTGTCTTTGTGCACTGACGAGTTCAGTGATACTGAATTCCTCTCTCATCTTCCCGACACAGTTCGGTCGTCTCCCGTCTCCGATCACTAGTTCCCTCGCCCCCAAGCCCCCCGTCCTTAGTGGAAATCTCGGTCAAACGCATGGTTCCTCTGCCCGGTCATCCAGGACACATCGAGGGCTGGTCTTTCAGTCTGACCCCGCCTTAAACGGCAAAACAAAATGGTGTAGACAAAGGAGGGCTCACGGGTTTGGTAGGTAAATGGAGGCAAATCTCCAGTACTAGAAAGGGGATGCAATAAAAGGTACCTAACCTCGGATCCGAATTTAAATTCACTATAAGTCATAAATAATGTATAACAAGCAAGTGCGGGTCTATGGAAATCACGTGTCTGCGTGTTAGTGGCACACGGACAATGCACTGACGTAACCGTTCCTTCTTTTTTTTTGGCGGAAACTGATCAGACTCGGTGATTGCGCCTCCCAACACCCACAGTGATATGAGCAGAGTTTTTTTGTTATCACCCTGAAAGGGGTCTGTGTTCTTGCCAGCATCGAAGCGGTGATTTAATTAACCTGAAATGACACTCTCCCCTCTGTTTGGCTGGAATATCCACTCATTTAGCCCCTTGTATTCGCACAGACCCCGACGCGGGTCGCTCGGTGCAGAATGAGTTCACAGGCTGAAACGATACAGCATAAAGACATCTATATAACGTGCATTTTGGAGGCACAGCTTTGGTCAAAGCTTTATTGTTTCAACCAGAAATTAAATAACCTGAAAAAAAGGTATGCAAATTTTAAATAATTAAAATGACACGTTCCCTCAATGAACACGGCCACTTCATTTGAGTAAGCCATACGCATGCACACACCAACACAATAGCTAGCATTAGCCTTGCCCTTCATGCATCTCTCTCTCCATCTCTCTCTCTCTCTCCACTCTCGGCATTCCACTCCACTGCTGCTTGTCAGATGGCTGGCTATCTGATTACTGTGTGGGCACCGACTGTGAATAGTGAATACACAGTCGCTGGAGTTTGCATTAGTAAGTCTCCAGCGACCGACATGGCTCTCACCTCCAATCTGCTGCTTCGCATACCACCCGGAGACTATGAATAAAGAGAAAGAGAGGAGGGTTGTGTGGTAGTGGTGGAGTGGGGGGGGGGATTCTAGTTGTCAGCAAACAATGCCCGCCTCCCCCAGAGCTGTGCAGACACACCTGAATGGCTGATGGAAAAGCTAATTTATGGCGTCCCGGGGGCGGATCGGCGTGCACCCCCTAAAACCTAAAACAACTCATCACAACCGGGGACCGTGAAACCATGTCTGGCGTTCTGATTTTCTGTGGGGGGTTGAGGGTGGGGGTGGGGGGGTGGCGGCACGGTGGCAAATCGCAGCCTTATTCAGTGGGACCGCCGCGGTCCCGAAAGACTAAACGTCTCAATATTTTTCCTTGGAGGAAAATCAGTCGGGCACCAAAAAAAACTCACCCCTTCCCCGCTTGTATCAAAATGCTAAAACGGCGAACAAAACAAAAAAGTTGGTCACGTCAGAGCTACCGGGCAATTCTCTCAGGTGCAGAACCCGCTACAACAGTGGATTGCATCGGGATGTGTTGAAGATGGATAGTTTAATTCCCTCCAAGCATTTCACAATAATAAACTCCCCCGCCCCGCCGGGTATTCACGACTGGTGGAAATAACCAAACAGGGTACGAGTGAAAATTGTGCCAATTCTGCTCTTTACCCTAGTAACCCCGAAAAGTAGCATGTGGCGGCATCCAATGGTTTCTGCGCACGCTGTTTTCCAGTAGCCAATCAGAGTTGGACATGCAGCTGTATCGTGCGCTTTAGTCCCATCGGCTCCTGAACCGTGATAGGCTGCTGTGCAGGGGGTGACGCCGCACGCCATTGGCTCTTGAACTTGAAGCCATTTTAGGGTCTTTTTTTAACACGGGTTAAGGGCTGCCATTTTGTCTTTCAACTACACTGATACAATTCATTTAGGAACAAACAACAACATTTTGCGTTTCAAATTTGCTGAAAGGTTTATAAAAAATAAAAAATAAAAAAAACCAACCATCTAAAGTTTATGCGTAGAGCTTTTTTGTAAACGGACGTCAACGGAAAATGAGCCACTGTGTAACGTACAAACGAAAACCCGACTCTAAACAACTCGATTCTGTGTCAATTATTTTTCGGTGTTAAAAAAAAAGATATTAAAATATGAAGGTACAATAATTTTTTTAATTAAAAAATCAACAGCAATTTAATCGGCGGAATTGTCACCTTTAACCTATTACAAGGAACTTTCATATTCTATTTCCTTACAATCGAGATGTCTCGGTTCTAATGTGAAAAAATTATTGATAACTAAACTATTAAACTATTGATATATTCATGATTATAAAATGAGGCTGTACAATCCAAAAATCATGTTCTAACAACCTCAATATGTAAATGTTGCCGTTAGTAATTTTTCTATTTTTCTTGACCATTTAACTTGTATAAAGACATGAATATATGTCTAAAACTTCTCAAATATCCTCCTAACCCTTTCTGGATTACATTGCATGTTTACCAATATTGTGTGTGTTAGTGAGAGGTCATTTAATCTATTAAACGATCTGAGATCAATTCCGTGAAACAGTCATGCCTAATTACCTACAAATTACCATGTTGAAAATCTCCTATAATACCAAAAATATTTTCAGCATATCTAAAAAATTATTGCATATAGTATAAATATATTGCAAATATAACACCTTGGTTTATTTGAGACAAATGGTAGTGTATGCAATAAATTATACAAATCTAAATTTGCTTTACTGATTTGATGTTTTTGATTTGATAATAATATTGATAACAATAATAATAATAATAATAATAATAATAATAATAATAATAATAATAAAGATTAAATACATTTAATAAGAATATGGATTTTTCTTAAATACTGTTAAATATAATTTAATCTACATTTACACATTTCTCTCCCAAAAATATCAATGCAAAGCGTAAAAATGTGCACCGCTAGCTTATAGCTAAATTAAAATGAAATAACGCGTAAATACCCTTCAATTTCTGCCGAAGCTTGAATCTACAAAAAAAAAAAATTACAATGATTATCACAGCATTTATACAATATTATTAAATGACATAAAAATCATAAAAGGAGGCGGTTTAGCGGTTTCTGCTCAAACATCGTTATAATTTAGGTGACATTGAGGTGACATAAAGTATATCTTTATGTATTGACATCCAATTGTGTTGGATAAAATGAATGCTTATCTGACAAAGTGGTGGATGTTAAAAATATAAAATAAAAATATTTCCTTCTTTTTTTAAGACCTGCTCAAAATGGGCACGAGCACCAGGGAGAAAAAGATTCAAGTGTATTGAGCCCGAACCAACTTCGTCCAAATCTGGACAAAACCCTTTGGTTAAGCGGGGTCATTTGAGAAATCCCATTCGGAGGTGGAAATTGCAGCAGCAGGTCAGGGTGATGGTTCATAATCGACTTGATAAAAGGACCTCTTACTAATAATTATAGTCGTCCAAATAATGGTTACCCAATAATATTTTGAAGGGTTAGAAAAGATGTGAAAAATTCAGAGCCTTCAAAGCAAAAGGAAAATTACACAATCCCCATTCTGTGAATAAAACATTGGGATTTAATTTTGATTATATTCTTCTTCAGTGTAAAGCACAAAAATATTCTTGTGATTCTTTTACAATTAGAAAAGGGGTATCTACCTTTCTAGAAAAACCTTCTATCCGTCAACGCTGGGTTGGTTCACATCCAATGGTACCATGTTGGTTCTATAGTTTATTCTACCTTTATTTTCTTTCTGAAACGTTGCAAAAAGACAACAACCAACCTGACACTATACATTTTTTTAAATTGAGTAAGCTAATCTAAATACCTGAGCTCATGTTGAAACACAATGCTCAACTTAAAAACCTTTTTTTTTTTTTTGACAATCGAAATGCCCAATATTCATCAGTATGCAGGTCTTTGTTTGAATAAATAAACCTCTTGATATATTGGATATGTGCAACAAATATATTATAGAATTCCAGTATGTACCATGTGAAATATCTGCATAGTTCCATGGTATGTAACGTGAGTCCAGACCTCCAACTGAAAGGATTGTAAATAAATGATAAAATATAATCCCAAATAACTATTAAACTCATGAAAAGTCATGAAAATTAATTATATTTGATCTATTTTTACTTATTCTTGATAACCTGTAGATAGTAATTTTAAGCGGTGTCAAATGGAAATGATTAAATTTCCTATTTTTCCATTTTTGTATTTTAATTTGGTACTTTTTTAACATATATGTCACATACAAATATTCAGATTTTACCAATATTGAAAAAGGGAAAACGTTGAACTACTCATAACAATATAAAATAATGTAACTACTCATAAAATACAAATACATTTAATACAATAACTACTCATAATAATGAGTAATAATAATTTTTAAATTGCATTCCGATGTATTAAAAAAAATCTAGGAAAAAAATGTAACGGAAATTATTTCTATTTTATTTCTTGATTTAGCCATTTTATGTAGATAAGGCGCAGAACAAAGTCGGGATTTGATGGCATCAAACTGCAGGAGCCCAGTAGCGATCACATATAAACTGAGAAATGGCCGCCAAGCATGGAGGCGTCATCTCCTTGCGAGGTCTTTACTACTTCATCTATGTTCCCTGATCAGTCGCTTTCAGCTCACAGTCACACCAAGCCACCTTACCGGAACAAACCTCGAAGTCCAGCACACACATTGGAGCAAATTCAACTTTTCCAGGGAGGGGAGCGGAGGGAGGGAGGGGGGAGGGAAGTCGCGGGCAGAGAAGGAACCCTGGAGGAACCCTTGAGCTCGGTCCTGTCCTGGTTTGAGAAGCCTCTGGGACAGCGGAGGCCCCCGCGCAGCCTCGGAGAATAGTCCCGTGATGAGGCTGCTTATTCCTCCCCCTCTCCTTTCCCCCGTTCTCCACCTCCGGTGCCGCCGCTGTCACATGCCAGGACTCCAGGCCAGGAGGGAAACACATTGACAGAGCAAAGGACTGGAAGAAGAGAGAGGGACGAACTGTGGGCCCTCTGGGAGCAATGAAACTAGGGGGGGGGGGGGGGGGGGGTCTTTGTTCCCTTGTCCAATAAGACATGGGCGGGGAAGAGAAAGGATAGAGAGAAAGAAAGAAAAAACTTGGATAGTCAAAAAGTGTGAAGTGCCACTGTCCTGCTGCTTCTGCAACCACTGAACCTCCAAGAACCCTCTGGGCTGTTTGGTTGAACATTTTCCCACACACACACGCACGCACGCACGCACGCACGCACGCACGCACGCACGCACGCACGCACGCACGCACGCACGCACGCACGCGCGCACACACACACACACACACACAACGTCCACAGAAACAAACATCGCGCTGGTAAAGCAACGTCGAGGCAAATACAAAAACAGGAGATGGAGAGCAGGAACACAAACAAACACGGGCCTCGGGGGGATCCGTGGGCCTGCTGCTACTGAATGACAGGACTTAATTTCCTCTATTCTCTCCCGGTGTGTGTGTGAGTGTGTGTGTGTGTGTGCATGTGTGTGTGTGTGTGTGTGCGTGTGTGTGTGTGTGTGTGTGTGTGTGTGTGTGTGTGTGTGTGTGTGTGTGTGTGAAATCGTCTGTGTACGTGTGTTGGCATAAGTGCACATGCTTTTGAGTCTTTGAGAAAAACATGGCACTGATTCCCAATCCCTGCTTCCACAGTACCTCCCTGATTAGGCAGGTATCTGTGTGTGTGTGTGTGTGTGTGTGTGTGTGTGTGTGTGTGTGTGTGTGTGTGTGTGTGTGTGTGTGTGTGTGTGTGTGTGTGTGTGTGTTTGTGTGTGTGTGTGTGTACAGTCTGTGTGTGTGCTGCGTCAAGCAGACCTTCAAAGCGGAGAGAGAGACAAGTCTTTTGGGCTTAGCATCCTATCCAATCATCCTCTGGTGGAATTTTATTTTTTTACATTTTTTTTTTACAAAAGAAGTAGTTGGGAGTGTAATAAAAAGTCTTGGGGAAAGCCGAGCGCGGGACGGGGAAGAGGAGGCTGCGTTTTACATCTTTATTTGGACGGGAGAGGGATGAAGATAGATCATTTCACACTATCATTTTTATTTTTATTATGGCTCAAACTCCAAAGGTCCACTAACGAGATTACAATAACTAAAAAATAATTGAAAAATGGAAACGGTCGACGCCGTTCCATTGGTGATAGTGATATATAATTCATTCCAGGACTTGCAAAGTGTTTACATCATCAAAATACAAATCACAAGGATGGAACATATAAAAATTGAAACCAATGTCCACATTTCCATGTCTTATGTATTGACTAGATAGTGAAGAGATGCAGACCGCTGGGCTTAATAAGTCAATGCAAGCATTAAAAAAAGTAGATATGGTGTTTGTGAATTTGTAAAAAAATAAATAATAATTTTTTAACATTCTAAATGACAAGAATTAAGCTCATACAAGGAAACTAGAGTTTTGGATGTAAAGAAAAGCCTTTAAGAGCTGGGATGAAATGCTTTAAGATCACACGCTTTATCGCTTGAAGAAGTTGTTTTGCTAAAGGCAGCATTAAGCCCAGGATTTATGGAATTGGCTTATTTGTCATGGTGCCTCAAAGGAATAGTGCGAGTATGGATTTTAGTTGCTATTATGCTTGATAATAAAATCAATGTTCAGCATGAACATTATTGAGGCTTGAATATTTTATCCATTGAATGATATGCAAAATAGGCATTATATGTCGCATACCTCAAACATTTGCATGGATTCACCATGTTCAGCCATACTTACACACGGACGCACAATGTATAATAACATTGAGGGCAATCTGAATAACAATGCTATGTTGATGAGGGAAGGCTGTCCGGCATAGAAAACATTTCGTCAGAGCAGATTTGGTCAGAAGTGAGTGGGATGTGCAACACGCCTCCATCTTTCATTTTAATAAGAGTGGTAACTTACTATTTCACAAAGGGGAAAAAAAAACACAACAAGGGCAACAGTTCTATCTTACCCTAATTCAAATGCCCAATAGGAAACCACAGCTAACTGAGTCGTTTCTGGAGTTATCTATACAGAATCTGTGTGAGGGTAAATTTTCATAATAGTTGCTAAATACTGTATATTGTACATATAATGGATTCAACATCTTAAATTGGAATCTGCAAGTGAAACACACACACCTTTTCAGGAGCTAAAGGGTCATTTCTGTTCCAGTTGTTCAGAGAAAATGGATTTGACCCTTACACCCCAGCGCATCCTGAGAGGAACGTAGATCTCATTGAGTTCTACAGGTATCCCGTCCACATGCCCACATCACATTTTAGCATCCGAGAGAGACCATGAAGCTGTTTTGACATAGTCAGCTCAGACACGGAGAAGGCAACGGTTCCAGTCTTTATGTTTTTGTGATTGACGGTGTGTAAACCTGCATGGATTCAAGACCTGGTCCATGGTCCGGAATGTGGTCCAATATTGGAATATATGGTCCAATGATCCATGGTCTAGTAATGTCAGGTTGTGTTTGGTGAAAATCGATGATTTCCGTTCAACTTTACTGTTCAATTTTTTCATTCCCAGATCCCAATCAGAGTACGTTTTTTTCATTGCAGCTACACGTTGTAAATGCATGTAAGTAAGACCAAATTGTCATAAAAAGACGGTGCAAAGTTTTTGGGATTTAATATATGCAATATTACGACTCCATTCCTTAAATAAATTTCCACTGAACAGTGAAAGAACATTAAATGCATTCAACTGTCTTATTAGGTCAACATTTTACATTTTACAGTTGACTTTAAAAAATCCCCAAACCCTGCTGCAAACTGGCATCGACAATGAATAGAAAAGAAAGAAAAGCGGGAACAAAACAAATATAAATATACAGACCTGTTGAGCAAGTAAAGACAACTCCAAATACTATACTAAAAAATACAAATTAAGGAGCTGGTCTTCCTAAAAACTTCATTTTCTCTATTTTCTCTGTATAACATGTGCTTTGTATAGCAAAGCCGGCTTTGAAAGGCAGAAAAAGAAAAACAAATTGATCAGAATTAGATTCAGTGTATTTTGGTCGATACCCACTCAAGACATCCCAATTAAAGGCTCCCGCAACACTCCGTTAAGTGGGGAAGACACGGTGTGTCATTCCTCATACTAATTCAACACGGGGTGTTGAATTAGTATGAGGCAGAGCAAATTATTCAGCAGTTTGCTCCACCTCCATCCTTATCTGTAATTGGTCAAAATATCACATGGTTGGTTGCACCACAATTTATCATCCGGAGCCGAATTTGACCTTCCTTTCTATTTTACTTTCTCACTGTATTGAGTTTACGGTTTGGGGCCATTTTTATACTGCCTACTTTATTTCCACTGTCATAACACTAACACTAATGAACATTTAATTGTTGTTGTTTTCAAATTCAACAGGTGCTGGTGTAATAAAAAGCTATACCACAATAGAGTGTGCAATAAAGTAACTAAGTAGTTCCCAAAGTGTAGATGCAAACACAGCAAAGTAAAAATCCTTCGACCAAAATAAGCCAAGGATCAACAGTGTCCTGGGCAACGTCCCCCGGGTTCAGGATCCATGTACTGGTCACCAAACTCAGATACCAGGGGAGGTGTAAGAATGTATGTGTGAATATCTGTGTGTGCATGTATGTGCGCGAGAGTGAGGGAGAATGTGGCGATGCGACTGAGCTCGCCTCACACCTAGACCGCGTTTACAAGTTGTATTTTCCTAATGGACTTGCACGTTGCATGTCGGCCAAGTCGACTTCATCGCGTTATTTTCTGGAGCATTGATCATCCCGCCGCGCACCCTAAATAGCATTGGAGTCTCAGATCTAAACAGCAAAATAAATGTATAAATAGACAAAACAAACAGGAGAAAACAGAAATGCAAATGAATAAAATCACATTTCCCAGTGCGGTTTAGGGTAAATGTCACTTCTTCCCCTGAGGGAAAACTTTAATTTCGAAAGTCACAGCCGTCCAGGCAGAAAGGCCATTGGCCAAGTGGAAGGCAGCTCAGACAACACCTGAGATGAGCTCCCCACGGGTGGATCCCACCACAGAGCCAGGCGAGAAATCTGTTTGATCATATGGATCTTTCCCTCCCTTTCTTTACTTCCTTCTTTGGTCTCTCTCTCTCTCTCTCTCTCTCTCTCTCTCTCTCTCTCTCTCTCCATTATTCCCTATTTTGTCAAGAGATTGGGATCAAATATCCCAATATTTTTGACCAAATACCTCAATATAGATCATTCAATGATATTTTGTGGCTGACTATTGGTGCTTTAGTAAGATATCTACACACAGTGAACAGTCTATGAAGTTCAGAAAATGACCTTAAAGATGATGTTTAACTATATCATGATATTACGATAACCAAAAATCTTAGACGATATCTAGCCCTGATGTCACAATGATATGATGATCTCACAACTTTTATGGCGATATATCGGCCAGTGCTGGTTTCCATGGATCCAGTGTCCTTGCACCTGGAATTTCCTCCACATATATTTGGATCTCTTCATATGCTACATTTCTTTCTTTACTTGTAATGCATCCTTTGCAATCAGGAAAACACAGCATTTATTTATATGGCAATATCAGGATAATCAAAATCCCGGACGATATCTAGTCTGATATTGCGATACCGATATTATATTGATATATCACCCGGCCCTGGTGTCGATAGCCCTGGTGTCCTTGGATCTGAAATTTCCTCAAAATAAATTAGGGCCGCTTAATATAATTCTTTGACATTCTTTACTGTAATTCACCCTTAATGACCAGGAAAACACAACATTTAACTATATCCCAATACAGTGGTACCTCGACTTACGACTGCATCTACTTACGAATAATCCAAGCTACGAGTAGCGATAGTCGCGAAAATCTGTATCGACTTGCGACCGACTGCTCCAAAATACGAGATAAATTTGCAGTTGACGCATCGGCGGCCAGTCAGCAGTCAGTCAGCAGTCAGGGGACCTACATCGTGTGTGCACGTAGTTCGTTGCTTATCGATGTTTTTTTCATATTTACTGTGTTTGTGCTGTGTATTTTGTTTATTTTCACCTTTCATGATTTCATCATTTATATGGGAAAATTGCTTCGACGTACGACTGTTTTAACATACGACCGTTCTTAAAGAACGAATGACAGTCGTAAATCGAGGTACCACTGTATTACAGTAATCAAAATCCAAAAATATATCTAGTCTCATATCAGGATATTGATACCGTATACCAGGGGTCAGGAAGCTTTTTGGCTGGGAGAGCCATAAAAAACAAATATTTCTAAATGTATTTCCTTGTGAGCCATATAATATTTAATAAAACTGAATGCAACTTAATGCGTGCATTTTTTAAGTAAGGCATACATTTTTAACGTGTAACACATCTCTGAGTACTTAAAAAAGCGCTATATATAGTACATTTCTCTTTATTCTTCTTAATAATATTGTTGTTATACTGTAGCTAACCAATGATAAATGAAATACCTTTTACCATTAATGGGACGTCTGGTGCTGCATGATTTTACTGATGGCCTTGTAGTCTGGTTCATACGTAGTGAGGTTAAGCTTCATGCAGGCGTTGAGGCTTCCATCAGTTCAACGTGAGCGTAAGTTGCTCTTAATGCTTCTCAGATGCGAGAAAGACTGCTCACATGCATATGTAGAGCCAAACATGGTCAATACGGCAATACTCACACGCTGCATTGTGTGCTATGTGACGGGAAGCTCGTTCCAAGTTTTAAGAATCAGCTGGTCTTCAGGTTCAAGTTTAAGTTCAAATTCAAGAGATTATTTGTCACATACATACTGAAGTTTTTTCCATTTCTGTCCACTTGTGTTCGGCTGATTGGTCCAACTCAAGGCAAGGAGTTTTCTTAATGTTTCTCTGTCTCACAGAGGGGATCGGCGCACGGGCTCGTAAGCGGCCCAGCAGTGGAACGCCATTCCTCCTGCGCCCAAGGGGATCATTATTATCCACAATTATTGTAATAATCCTCAGTGATATATATAATTGTGGCCTGCGTGCCGCATATCGAAATGAACAATAAAACTCTCGTCATGTCGGCGCACCACGGCCAGAAAGGCTCCGTCTCCCTCCCTAAACCCTTACCTGTGGCAGAGATTCCCACAAGTGGCGCCTGAGCAGAGACCCGGGAGGGGCAGGGCGCCGAGTAAAAGGCGCCCCGGAGTCTTTCTGTGGTCCGCAGCCGGTGCTTGAATACGCCCCTTTGTCCGCCACATTTATATTTTGAATTTTATTTTCAAAATTTTAATATCTCTTACCTGTTTTACTTTAAAATGACACAGAATAATCATTTATTACTTGTTAATTGTGATGAAAAATGTTAGCGCGAAATTGTCTGCGAGTCATATACCGTCATCGAAAGAGCCATAGGTTCCTGAGCCCTGCCATATACGATCGATATAGCCTTGTCGCACGTGGCAACTGAACTGCTTTAGAAATATTTTGGCTCCTTTAAAAATCACCCATTTTATTCTTGTGTTATCCTAATCCACTGATGTGTGAATGTTTTTTCCTTTGCATAATAAAGCATTGTGTTTCGCCTTCCAGCCAGCATACTCACATAAAAAAAACAAATGTGTAAATCTAGCATAGTGGAACTGTTAGAAAAAGGTACAACGACTAAAGGAGCAAGAATTCGCGACTATGATAATAATCGGAACGCTAACTCAGCGCTGCGGGCGCGGGCAAACAATCCATTCAGAAAAACTTTATGGGGATGGTAAAATAACCTTCACTTTGTCTTTACGGCAAAGGAAGACATGGAGTCCATGGAGCTCAGTGAGGGCATCGCCAGTCTCCAAAACCCTCCGAATGCAATTCAGGCCATTATCCTCGGCCACAGAAGGATTCAACATCTATCTGCATATAGTTTTGCCCAATTGTGAGCTCTGCGGAATAATGAATTTGGTGAGAGGAGTCCAGTTCCTGCCAATGTCGGCTCATGTCATTAGAATTTATTAGCCGCCCCCGCAGGCATTATCAGAACCATTTAGAATGAAAAAAAGTTTAACAGGAAGGAAAAGTTGAACTGACCACAGTGATATCAGTGATTAGGGCGAGATAGCGAGGGCAGTCCTTTGAGAGAAAAAGTCCGGTTCTCTCCCAGTTGTATTACTATTTAAAATATGTCTTCTCATTAGAGAGAAACATCCTCTATTTGCCGGCTTCCTGGGAACATCGGCTGCGTTTACACCGCGGTTCATAGATAATGCATTTCTGCCAATTTCATGGCCGAAGCGCAATATAACACATCGACATTTCACTCGCCGACAATTAATCCTATCGTATTAGACTGTCCCTGGTGTGAGGTGTTTGGAGATTCTGGCCATTTAAGGCATAACTTCAATTCACTCTGACACCATTTTACACACAAATCAATTTGCTCCCCACATTACTGAGGGCAGTGGACGTTTCATGTTGGCAAATGGCACTGTTCCAGCGCCAGACGGCACCTGAATGCGCGATGTGCCTCGCTGCCGCTGGAGGAACTGCTGATGTCACACTCCATCACCTGTGATCTATGTCCGGCGTGCTCGTGTGTGCTGTCCGCGCGTGTGTTTTCCTTAAGATCTGCGATGAGGCGCCAAGCAAACAGCAAAATAAAACGTGGCCTAAATTACTCAGGGAGAAAAGAAGGAAAAAAATGCTCTCTGCATGAATGCACTTCCATAATTTGATATGAAACAAATTTTAATAACATTGTCTCTATTAATCCTGGCAATGTAGGGATAAGTAAATTAAACTGTATTGGCTTCAATAACAGGTTGTACCCTCCATACACACACACACACACACACACACACACACACACACACACACACACACACACACACACACACACACACACACACACACATACACACACACAAAAGTGTATTTGTTTGCAACCCTTGCACAGAAAAACTTTCCCAGTTTTGTTTTCACCTTGCGGCACACAAACAGCTTTAAACGGCCATCTCTTCTTTATCTCCGCCATCTTGTTTTATATACGTGTTGTTGCTTTTTATAACGGACTCATTATTTACCAGTGTGATGCAGAAGGAAACCTAGGTGGAGCGAAAGGGAAACAGAAGCCGGACAATTCACCGCTCGGAGAGTCAAAGAAAGAAAAAAAAGAAGAAAGAGAGGAGTACATCCCTATCTGCTCCATCCAGCATGACACCAGCTTCCCCCCGTGCAGGACCCTTATCGCCGCCACCCCATTCACATCAAACTGGATCACATTCACCACCAGAAGCCACCGAATGATGACCAGGGCAAAAAAACAACAACAACAGAAAAAAAGAAAAAACATGTGGGGGAGAAAATGGGATGAACTCAAACTCAATCCATCAGTGGACAAATCCTCACCTTTCAGCATATGTAAACGCCGCTCCCTGCGACTCACAAATTGGATTTCCGGTTATCTGGCCAACTCCACAGTGAAGCATTATCCATCAAAGAACCGGAGTCGTCACAGCTCCGCCAAAGATGTACTCAGAGCAGCAAGAGCTGATAACCTGTCATGAAAAGTCATGCCTCTCTACTGGAGTGTGTGTATGTGTTTTTGTGTGTTTACTGTATAGGAACTGTATGTATGTAATGTGTAGATGTGTTTTGTTATATATTTATATATGTTTGTATACATTTTGCCCCCAAACACTACTTGGTCGTATATGGCGAACATAATAACAGCATGGTGATATATATGGTGGCCTGAGAGCTCAACACACTGTAACTTCAGAAAACACATGCAAATAGACAAAACACAAATGCAAAAGCCACAACGTAACTGCAATTTAAGAAAACACATAAAAATAGACAAAACACAAGCAAATTAAGAAAATATCTTTACCTATATGACAACACAGTATTTGGAAAATGCGCTGCAAATCCAGACGTGTTGAATGAACCGCATACCAAAACGCTTTGCAAATCCGAAAAAAAACACTGCATCAACGGAAAACACAAATCCAAAAGCCACACCGTCACGGAAGTGAGCCACCCCTGCAATAAAATATATTAAACTAAATTATTTATAAGTTTTATAAGTAATTATATATAAGAATTTATACAAGTAATAACCTGGAGCCACAACTATCACCAGACCAACCGCGCCACACAGTACCACCAGGTCCAAATCCTCCATCTGCTTCATCCATGCAATTAATAAATAGAAAAAAAACCCTTTTCTATCAATCCACGTTTTTTATTTAAGCCGTTTAAGTGTGAAATTCCAGATAAAATGGCTTCTACTGGCTCCATGATAGTGTTGGGTGGTTAAAAACCATGGATTGATATAACATATTCGTTTTCTATTTATTTATTGCATATATTTGTCTTGTATTGTAGATAAACAGGTGCATCTGTTGGGCTCATGTCCGTAATGGTGCGGCCTTCGCATATGTGTTTTCCATTAATGCGTGTTTTTAGAATTTGAAAAATGTGTCATTTTTGCTTATGAGTTGCTTATTCGTGTTGTTCTTGATGTGCAAAGTTCAGCTTGATTGACAAAAGCCGTAAGAAAATAAATTAGTAAAAGGATTTTAATCTGATTTGACTCTATGCCCAATATAGAGGAAGAAATAACAGCATGCTCCCTTGTTATCATTTCCTTTTACAGTACAAAGGCAAAACAGACTGAGGACAAAAGAGTTTGGGGATTGGGGATTTCAGATGGAAACAACATTTCACACTGGGTCTGGCTGTTGGAGACAAATAAGCAATCAGGAATTAAGTCCCCATCTTGTTTTAATTGTTTTGTTTTTTTTCCTTCTTAATCCTCTCTTCATTCAGATTCAGTCTCTGCTGTCATGCTACTAATTGCTGCGTTTCTCTAATGGCCGTCGCCGTTGAAGAAATGGCTTCCAGCTCTGGAAATCCATAGAAGTGGGAGGCAGGTAGAGCCAGGGAAAAAAGGAGGAAAATGTGGACAGACAGAGGGAGGGAGGGTGGGATGGAGAAGAAGACAAGAGGAAGGAAGGAAGGGGTATGGGGGGTGTACTTGTATGTAGGAGAAGAAGAAGAAGAAGAAGAAGAAGAAGAAGAAGAAGAAGAAGAAGAAGAAGAAGGTTGTATGGGAGAAAGTACAAAGTGGGGGCAGGAAGGAGAGGATGCCAAGAGAAACACAGAGAGAGAGGGGGGAGGGAGAGGGAGAGAGAGAGAGAGAGAGAGAGATGGGGAGAGTGAGCAGGCAGGTGGTGTGGGGGATAGAAGGAAATGTGAGTTTTCTATGTGTGCCGGTGGAGGTGGAGGAGGATGGGGCATAAAACAGACAGAGACTTGAAGTGAAAAGGACAGGTACGGAGGAAGGGATGAAGTGGGGGGGACTGTGCAGATTCGGGTGGTGCCATCTCTAGTGTGGCGGGGAGCTGTGATTATGCACATAGCAGAGCAGCCTGTCGGGGCTCCGAGCCCGCCGCCGCCATTGCCACACCGCCGTCACCATCGCAGCTTTATCTGGAAACGCAGGGTGATTAATGGCGGCAGTGGCGCGTCGTGTACGAAGGAGGTGGACGAGGAATGATCAATCATAATGAGCTATCCTTCGTCTCTGTAGTAACTGTGGGGGGAATATAATGCACGGGGCTCCCCTCCATTAAAATACAATAACAAAGGGGGGTGGGGGGGCAGCTTTCCTTTAGCTCCCTTTGACACACTCCCACAGCACTCCACCACGCTTCCTCTCCCATTGTCTTGTCTTTTCGTCAGTTCTTCCAACCTTCCACTCACTCTCTATAAAGACGGACCGAGATTAAAAATCAGTCCTAACTTTTTAAAATGTCTACAATCGTTGGGCACGCCGTTAGAAAGCGAGAACTGAGAGGGCGTGGAATTAATTAATATTCATCAACTGGACTTTGACTGACAGGTGCAAACTAACTTACCAGCACATTGTATAGGAGACCATTGAAAAGGTTCATGTGATGCTACGTTCAATTGAAGTTGAAAACTCTGACCGCGTACTTGGAAAAGTGCAAGGAAGAGCGGGCATTTATGACAGAATTCCATTTGGGAATGTCAAGGCCATCACTCAAACAAACTAAATGTTTTACTGTGGGTGTCCACGTTTTCGTTAATTAAACTAAAGCAATGGAATCTATTTAGCTCCGAAGTAGGGGATTACCCACTCGGAAATTGTAAAATTCCGAGTTCCCATGGAAGGCAGCATAGAGCAAGCTTGGCTAAAATGTAGGGTGTGGCCTCCTAATAAGGGCGTGGCTTCCAAATGTGATGCTGTGATCTGATCGGCTGTGTTGAGAATCTGACGACATAAGAGTCAGGAACTCAGATCGAACTCGAAATACAAAGACCAACTTTATCAACTAAATCAAATACCTTTTAAACATTTTATACACACATCAGGAGGTAGAGCAGGTCGTCTAGTAATCTGGAGGTTGCCTGTTCAATCCCCGGCCCCTGAATAACTCTAAGTCGCTTTGGACACAGGCGTCTGCTGAATGATGCTGAAATGACAACAGTTCTTTTCTCAAGTGCAAGAACAAAATGCATGATAGGTAAAGTGATAAGTGGAGGTATAATGGAGGTTTTTGTCAGCAGCTCAGGCAGGATTAGGAGAGTCCGACTGTAATTTGTTTTAATGTCAATAATAATTCCAAACAGCCTTTCGTGTGAAATCCTATTTCCAAATTCCACCAGGGTTTGCAGAGATATACAGAAGAAATACTGTGTTTCAACTCCCCCATCTCCCCAGTCAAACAAGCTGACAAATAAATCCACAAATAAATAACGGAAGAAATTATAAATTAACGAGTAGATCATTTTCAAACGACAAGCTAAGCTTGTTCTGGTATACATGGTATCACAAAAAAAACAAAAAAAAAAGACAGAGTTCTGCTTGAACTAGTCCTGATGTGGATACCTTTAAGATAATCACTGCAGATCAACACCAGCAGAGATTTCAATTAATTTCTGCGCTTATTACTTCACAGATGCTGATCCGAGTCGGCAAGATGGAAACTGATAAATTAAATAACAACTCCACCGCAATATAAAAGTCTCGGTCAGACACAAGAAGTACATTTCTTCCTTCGGCTTTAATCTAAAGCGAAGGGGCTCCATGCACTCTACTAAGTCAGGTGGGAAAAGCAGAGGGGCAGAGTGGAGAGACGGAGAGAGAGAGAAAGAAGGAAGGGAGGATGGCAGGAGAGTGGGAGGATAATTAATGTGCTTGTTATGATTAATGGTTTGGCCATCACGGATTGGCTGTTTTTTTAATAACTGGTTTCAATGGCCTGTCACACCAATGCAAATAGTGGATGCTCACATTCCGATCTCTAAATGAGTGTTTACCCATTGCTACTAATACAGATTAGAGACATATTTCCATCTATTTATTGATATCGAAGGCCAGAGTCGAGTCGACTGAAACACATTCCGTCCATTTTTTCCCATGTGAAGGTAATACAAAACCAGAAGTCTCTCATGGGTGGTCCCTGGCTCCAGAAATAAATCCAGATATGGCCTCCAGATTATCTCCCCAACCCGATGACAAGGTGAAAGAACCTATTACACCAGCTCCCCAAGTTCACAACAACAACCGATGAAGGGTGATAAGAATTGTAGAAAATGGCTCAGTTTGGCATGCTTTACACAAACATCACGCAAACTCAAACAGCTGATATCTTACATATTTGGTTACCGGTAATTTGCTCAGTCAGGATGCTATTATCGCCCCCTGTAATAGACAAAGAATCAATATCGGACGGGCATGGACGGCCCGGTCCAAGTAAGCTGGGTCCGATAGTAAACAAAAAACTACTGCATAATTAAAATCTTAATAATGCGTCAGAAGTTTGAGCAAGGCAGATAAGGAAGATTAAATAGCCACGGAGGAGGAGGACGAGCCGGAGCCGGCGCTGGAGGAGCATGGTGGCCCGGGCTTGTCGTAGCGCGGTAAGAACACAGATCTTAACTTGGCTGGGCATCTTAATTGCATTTGCCAGCAGCTCTGGAGCTCCTTGCTCCCCAGATGACAGCCGATGTGAGCTGACTGGAAGATGACCTTCCTGGGCGGGGTGATCTGAGGTGCTCCACCATATCATTGCATTTGTACGTGTTTATCTGCGTGTCCATGGCAACCACATACAGTATATGTGTCCAGCATTTTATTTAATTTCAGTTTTTCCACACAAAGGACCCTCAATTTGATATGCATTAGGCCACGCACCCCCAATAGATAAGATGTTGGCCTAATGGGAGCGCAATCTGAAAAGATTTTTATTGTTAGATAGGTTTTAGTCCAAAATTCCATATCTGTCCATACTCTAGTTAGGGAGAAAATAGGATCAAAACAGTCATTATTATACATTCTCTAATGGTGCGTCTTGTAAATGAAATAACAGTGAAGTTCGACTACTAGTCATTTTGCCGGGGACCCTCTGGAACCTCTTGAAGGACCTCCTGGGGGGCCCTGGACCCCATATTGGGAACCACTGCCTCAATGTACGTGACTGAGTGTTGGCCATCGGTAACGGCCTTACGGTGTGTGGATTTTATTTTTATTTTTTATTTAATTTTAGGTGGTTAGTTCAGTGATTCTTTTTTTTTTTTTTTTTTTTACCTCTTTCGATTTCAATGACCCTCAATTTGGTAGGCATGAGGCCATGGACCCCCAAAATTTTTTGTCTCTGGGAGCCCAATCTGAGAAACTAGGATCCAAAGAGTTGTGAACGTCTTGTATATTAAATAACAATGAAGCTTCACTGTTCATCATTTTGCTGGGGACCCCTGGAATCCCTTGAAGGACCGCCTGGGGGACCCTGGACCCCATGTGCAAACCACCGTGTTAGTGTGTGCCACTCAGTTTTCAGCCTGTCAGCCATCGATAACGGCCACTGAAGCCGACTGAAAAACTGAACTGGTAATTGATGCGAGACAGGGGGAGGCTGTGGTCAGCGTCTGTCAAACTTCAAGCAAAAAAACATCTGTATCTTCTTTGTTCCAAATTCGTCTGCTTTACTTTTTTTTTTTTTTTTTACAGCCGTTTATTCAGCGATAAAAGCCGATTTTCCCTTCCACAGTGTTGTAGTGGGCTTGTTTTCATCCCGGTTCCTCCGGCACAGTAAGGTGGGAAACACTGTCACAAAAAAAAGGAACATCAATTTCACGGCTGGCGAAGAGAAGCGGCGGAAGCCTTTATTTTGTATTAAAGAGGGATGTGTGGTTTAAAAAAAAGTCTCTCTCCTCTCTCTGCATCTGTATTTCACCATCAGCGCCTCCCGACCTCCTGTGTCCCTCGCGTCTCCTTTCTACTGCTTTGTCTTTTTACTTCAGAGTGGGAGACTTTCTGTATCTTGCTATTGAGTAGAATCAAAAATCACAATATTGTTTGGCGAATACGGCTATATCGATAATTTGACAATATTTTTGTGAAAACTACTGGTGCTTCCATAACATACTTACACAAACGATAAACAAACATTACTTATGTGGATATTATGACCAAGCAGGTAGAGGCTTTGATGAGAACAACCGTCTCTGAAGTCTAGAAACTAGCATTAATGTACAGTAATGCAGCTTTAAAATACAACATTTCAGTGTATTATGACACAAAATGAACCATAATCCCAGACGATATCTGGCATCACAATAGCCCAGCCCTGGCATCCGTTGCTCTAGATACAAGCTTGCAACTGGTATTTTGTGAAAATATATTATATGAGTCTTTTAATGTGTATATACTGTATATTTTTATAGTATTTACTGAAATACCAAGACCAGTAGAAGAGACAACATTCTAATATGTCACAATATTCCGATAACCAAAATCTAGACGATATCTAGCGCCATATCACGCTATCGCTATCATGACGATGTCTCACCCAGCCCTTTTGTCCGTTAACCTAGATACGAGCTTGCAAGTGGAATCTCCTGAAAATACATTACATTATATATATGCTGTATATATATTTGTAGTCTTTACTGTAATGCACCTTCTAGGACAGTGTCTCTCAAATAGGGGTAATCACACTCTTCGGGGTATTTTGCGGTACTCCGAAAATAAAAAATAAATGTGTTAAAAAAATATTGGTTATATATAATGTTTAAAAAGACATGACGCACCTAGAGTACATCATTTATGTTAATTTTCTTTTTTTTTTTCTCCCAATGTCAGTGAAGGGGGTACTCAGCTGAAGAAAATATCTTAGAGAGGGTACACTACTGAAGAAAGTTTGATGTAGTTTCACTGATGTAGGACCAGGAGAAGACAACATTTCAGCAATATTACAATCCTGTATCCCAGACGACATCTAGCTTCATATCACAATATTCTAGCAATCCCCTAGCCCTGGTGTCCGTTACTGTAGATACAGGCTTGCATCTAGAATTTCCTGCAAATATATTATATGAGGCTCTTCATATCATTATTTCATATACTTTACTGTAATGTACCCTTTACAACCAGGAAAAGACAACTATATTGTGATATCACGATAATCAAGATAACCAAAAATCCCGGACGATATAGTGTCAAATCATAATATTGAAATTAGACCAGCCCTAATTACATACAACTTTGCAAGATCTCCACCCGTTTATGTAATAAATTAATCTACACCAACATTAAAAAATGTGAGCCAGCAAGCAAGCTGGGGAAGAAAGAAAGACACCCCCCCCCCCCTCCCAAAAACTGTCTGCATCGTGGCAGGCGAGCTTTAGGGAAGGAGCCGCTGTGGGGTGGGAGAAGGAGAGGCTGCTTGAGTGGAAAGGTATCGCTCAGCGGGAGGAGAGCGCAATGCTTCGTGGGGGTAAAGGCGCTGCCAAGACACGCTGCGTGAAGCATTACACACATAAAGCACGCGTATAGGCCCAAAGACACGTAAAGAAGCACACACACACACACACACACACACACACACACACACACACACACACACACACACACACACACACACACACACACACACACACACACACACACACACACACACACACACACACACACACACACACACACACACACTTTGACATGCTCAGTTCTGTAGAACAAAGCAATTGGCTCCCTCTCTGCCCCTTTGCGTTCCTGATGTGTTTAGAAGTCACAGCGGGGATGTTGTCATGTGACAAAACACACACACACGTGCACATGCACAGGCACACGCACGCACACAAACACACATACACGATGCATGATGCAATTTTGATCATTTCATATTAGGTGTGTCGCAATTCGATTTGACTTTCAATTTTAAGGTCACGATTCAATTCGATTTTCGGTATAAACATTTTTTTACCAGCACTGACGGCTATGCCATTGAGTCTTGATTGAGTCTTAAGTTTTCAAACAAACACACCTCTCAATAAGTGACTTTTATTTCAATATAAAAAATATATAAATAATAACAAAAATATGACAATATTAAAACAACACAGTTAAACAGTTAAGAGCTTTAGCGAAACTAGCCTTTAGAATAATAAAAAATAAGTTGCATATTGCACTACTTTTAAGTTAACTACTAATTTTTGCCAGAGGGGAACGCTGCTAGTTAAAGGCAAATTACTACCTGCAGCTCCGCACTCCGATCAGAGTGACCTTTTCTCCAAACAAAGTGCATAAAAACTGATGTATTTGATTAACTCCTTTTCCTGCTGCTGCTCTGCTGTGGAGCAGATCGAAAATTCAGGTGGGCGTGCGGTGAGGGACATGGCGCAGCGGACCCCTGCGCAGCCGACCCACTCCAAACTCCAAAACAAACTTCATGAAAGTCTGTTCGGAGCAGGGGGAGCCGCAGTCGACACCTCTCAGCGCAACCTGCATTTGTTTACCAGCGGATCTTGACTGCACCAATATGGGGACCACGCCCACAAAACCCACAATACGGGGAGAATCAGAAACCTGCTTGTCAAATCGAATGCTCATTTCAAATGGGAATCATGACACCCCTATTTCATATGGTAAAATACCGCTGAGCCACTGTCTACCTGCATTCATCAATAATGAAAGAAGGCATAGCTCTCATCGAGTGTGTGATAAAGAGAAAGTATCCATATGATAATAATAATAATAATAATAATAATAATAATAATAATAATAATAATAAAAATAAGACCAACAATGGCGGGAATAGATGTTTTGTTGTGTGCATATCTCCATGTACATACAAGTATATGTGCAATGGTGCCATTATGAAGGCTTCAATGTTAAACCAATCATTATTAAACCAATAAGTTTCATCACTTCATTTAAACCTTTGCTTGGTGAAAGAAAATGTAATTTAAATATTAGCATTTTCCATTACTAACCCTGAAGCAAACAATCTGTTTCGTAATAATAATAAGAGTATAATTTATTCTTTCTTTTTTTTTGTTTGATCCATTGTTTGGCTGCTGCAACAAAGCTATTGGGACGTGATAGTGTGTAAAGAGAGTGTTTAATCGTTAGGTGTAAAACAGTGAAAATCCAGTCTGGGCCTGGTCCACTAGTGTGTCAACACTGTTCACACAGCAGACAGGAAATTTGATTTCAAGAGGTGCAAAATCACACAAATGTGTGCAGTATTGCTATGTGGTGTAAATATACCCAGGTCTCCAAAATACTGAGTTACTACAGAGAGTTTTAAAGAGCTGATCTGAAAACACAGACTTCTGATCCCAGGTTTCCATTCAATAGCTTCAAAGTAAACTATAAAGCACAAGTTGCGAAAATGGACATTTCTCCGCTGCCCAACTTTAGTTTATCCTTGCATCTAATGCATTTAACAGGATTTCCAGCCACAGAGTTGCTGTTGGTAAAACAGAATTTTCTCCGGAAATAAAGAAAATTTTGGATTAATATTCAAGTACTATCCAAATTCAATAGGGTCATGTGGAGTCAAGCAGAGTATTCAACAAGATGGTCACTCCCCCTCCTGAAATCATCCAAATTAATGCTAGAAGGAGCCAATGAAGTTAAAATCCACATAGTTCTAATTCTGTAAATATCCATTTTTCGCCACTAAATCAAAATATATTGAGCCAAACAAATCAATTGCATCTACTCAGTTACATCCACCCAAGTAGATCTAATTGTTTTCCTGCAGCACTTGATATAAATACACTGTATAGGAGGCTTTGTCTTGCTGGAGCAGCCATTATCATGACAGATCACAGCGAGCCATAACCCGAGGTCCGGGATCAGATTAGCCGACCGCCATTTATCTCGGCAGCCCATTCGGAGGGCTTGATGCACACTGACCATGTAACGTCAGGACACTCCAAGAGGCCAGGTGCAGAGCTGGAGCGCCCTAAACACGCTCCCCGGCTCTGGACAACATTGAGTGACCTTGCCACATTAGCATGCAGCGTTAAGACAAAGCAATTAAAAATAGAACGCCAGCCAAGTGCGCCGGTTTGTGACTTTACAACGCCGAGAAAGCCAAGACGGTGAGAGAGGGAAAGAGAAACTCAGGGAACGCAGAAAACCACCAACTGAAAGGGGACAAAAAGGACACAAATAAGGACCGTGGCGACTGTGAGGTTAAGTGCTCTTGCGAATGCCGGGGTCTCGCAGAAACGCTCGGTGGGTTGTTAAGAGACACAACAATCACTAATTTACCAACGCTGCGCTCTCCAACGTCTTTTAACACACCCTGTCCTCCCTCCTTGTAGCCCCGGCGAGGGCGACGGCAACAACGACAACGATACGCCTACTAAACAGCGGCAATTAGGGCCCAGAAAACAGCCTAAGCCCTGGAGGAAATGTGCCATTTAGAGGCACTGCCGCTCCTGGCTTGACCTTCAGAGGGGCTGCAAACAGGATCTCCAGTGTTTAGACCACACGGTGCTCTGACAACTCATGATGGACTCTGCTTAACCACCACCACCCCACCACCCCCATCTCTCCCTCTCTGTTGCCTATAATCATAAACCTCCAAAGTGTAGCATCATAAAAACACATAAATAACAAACCAGAGAATAATAAAATCAGTAATGCACCAACTGGAGCGTGCCGGGCTTGATGTTATACAACCAGACACTTATGTCCTCTCCCTCCGAATGGGATCGCCGTCACGGTTCTACTTAGAGCCTCAGCCACCTCAGGTCTTATGAAGCGTCAATACATCTTGACATGTGGATTACTAATGGAGCAAGACATGTCCAAAATGGCGGAGGAGTGAGAAAAAATAAAATAAAACCTCTTTACAAGTTATATACAGCGAGCCGCGGCTGAAGAGCCCCCACCCGATCCAATTATCCATTTTCAATTCCACCGGCTGTCTGATTCGGTGTATCGCAAGCATCCTTTTGAAATAATTGCTTTCCCCCCCATCACTCCACGAGCTAATTTGCACACATTTTATTGATCAAAATGAGCCATGAAAAAGAAAACAATCTAAAGTTAAATTAAAAGCTTCATTAAATGTTAAAATTGGTCAGGGAATTGTGAACATCTGTTTGCGAGGGGCCCGCATCATAAAACACAAGGTGAAGTCAAATCTGACCACGGCCAGGTAGAGCCTCACAGTATCAATAACAAGCCCAGAAAACCATTTTTTCAAATGTTAGGAATGAGAAAGTGAATCATAGCGCTTCCTGTCCTGGGAGCTGCAGATTGTGCATGCAATTATAAGTAATGATCTGATCACTCCAATCTGTCTCAGAGAAAGCCAATACCAGCTTCACAGCACGGCCGCTTTTATACCTGCACAATCGTTTAGATTAGCAGAAAAAATAAAGATTTATTTATGGTTTCACAGTATTATTTACGGTATTATTTCTCCATAGAACGAGACAGGAGCGGAGAGCATCTCGTAAAAAGAAACGTTCTGGGAAAGCGAGCTGAGTGAGCTGGGTGCAGTGCGCCACGGTTCCGTGACCTTGGAGCGGTTAGTGTGGAGAATTGGCTTGGGGCTTCAAGTCCTATTTTAACAACCTCTTGCCCCGAGTGTTTGTGGCCTTGTTTACGACTGTTGGCACCTCCAGCTACGCCCGGCCACCCTGGTTGTGTGTATTATCCCAACATATAGTCAACACCAAGCAAGAGAAAAACAGCCCATGGTACATGTATCCAACATGTCCTCAACATTGGGGGTCACTTCATATAAAATTTTAATTTGTCAACTGGGTTTGAAATATATCATCATTTATATATAATCTATTTGGAAGCCCCCATGCTCTATGACATAATGAATGTATAACCCTGAGCGGTATTAAACATTAAACAGAATAGAAATATCCGAACTTTGACCAGTAAAGTTCAAAAAGAAAGATTCTTATTTTGCCTCAGTCTGTTGCTTTAAAGACCTGAATGCAAAGTGCAGTGTCTTGAGAATTTTGGCATCTAAAAACAGTGCTCATGGAGTCAAAAAGCTTGAGAAGCCTTGGAAATGTATTGGACATATTTGGTTGAGATACTGTGATTGAGATGCCTTGTTTTAGCCTTTAAAAGACGACTCCAACAAAAGGCATAAAAGGTGTCATTTCTGGCGCTCACACAGATACTGGCTTAATTCCCACTCTCTAATTAACTGCTGATGACAGGAGAGAGGACTGGGCCTAAAAACAGGGTTGCAGACCACAAAAGGTTGAACACCCCTTGACTTTACCATTTTTGGTCGAGATACTGTGATGGTGCTACATTGTTTTAGCTTTTAAAAGACAACTCCAACAAGTTTCAAATCTAAAAAGGTATCATTTCTGGCTCTTTCATACTGATACCAACTTAATTCTCACGCTCTAATGACCCTTTTGGGACATAAAAATGGGGTCATGGACCAAAAAAAGGTTGAGCGCCCCTGGTCGAAGAGTTTCCTATTTTTGGTTGATATACTATGATTGTGTTGCTTTGTCAAGATGTAAAAGGTATACTATATTTATGGCTCTTATTCAATCCTGGCTTAATTCTAACTCGATTTACCCCCTATGAACCCCTGTGGTTGAACCCTCCTTGACTTCATCATGTTTTGGTTGAGATATAGTGATGGTGCTGCCTTGTTTTAGGCTTTATCCTTTGAAAGACGTCTCCAACTCCAACGAGTTTCAATTCCAAAAAGGTATAAAAGGTGTAATTTCCGGCTTAATTCTGCATCTTAAAGAGGTTCACCATGCAGGCGGCTCTTACCTTTGGGGTGTCCCGGGTCGCTGAACTCGTACTTCCCCATGCCGACTGTCCGCAGCATCTGCAGCCCGTTGGGTCCATCCAGACCAGCCACCGCCGCCGCCGTGGGAGGACCCTGTGCTGCTGCCTGCCCGTTGGCCAGCGGGAGGGCCGGGGGCTGGATGAGGGCGTGGCAGGGATGGTGGCTCAGGTGGCCATTACCCATTACGCCGTGATGGCCGGGCTGGACCACGTGGTTGGCGGGGGAGGCGTGGTGGGAGGAGGGCTGGGCCACCAAGGGCTGGCAGGCCGGGTATGGGGGCTGACTGGGCATGCCCAACACCATGGCTGGCGGCTGCTGGGCGGAGTGCGGCGGCAGCTGGAAGTGGGCAGTCATGAGAGGGTGATGTGGGGGCATGGGGGTCTGGATGGCGGGGGTCACACCAATGATGGGGGACTGCACGGTCACGCTGTGGCTGAAGGACGGCGGCTGGGGGAGGGCGTATGTGTGCGGCAGGAGGCTGGCCTGGCTGACGGCCGCTACCGGCTGAACCCAGGGAGGACCTGGGGGAGGGATGGAAGGGGGGAGGAAGGGAAGATGAGAATCTGAATCAATCTATTGACTGTCCATTTAACCTGATACATGCTCTCTGAAACACAACACAAAAACACACAACATAAAACAAGATTAATAAAACGACATGAAGATGAATGGGATGGAAATCTCTCTCTTGGCAATAAACTGCAGAAACGTGAAATAGAGGAAAAATACATAAGGTCAGGGCTGTCCTTGTCATGAAACTTTAGCTGACGATTAATTGTCATCTGAAAGATTGTGATTTACAATAACGTTTTTTGTTTATTTAACACTGCTATCCTAGGACCAAACTAATAATATTGTAACAATGCACATCCACATTATTAAGAAGAGCACATTATTGGCATTGAACATTAAAACATAAAAAACTCAGGTAGACTGCAAATTTTCCACAACCCAACTGATGGAAATGCACCTCATTCACATTTTTATCTTTGCGGCATTACTGCCATTAGCTTGAAATTCCCTTGGCATTTGGATGAAAACATAACCGTGGAATGTAATGATTTTGCAAAGGGATCGCCATTAGCTCAAATAACTGCAATCAGGCTGTTGTGTAATAATTGTCCCTGCTCTAAATCAGGTATATACACAAAGTCAACGGAGGGATTACATGTATTTAGACAAGGGTTATAGGAATAAAAAGGATATGGGCCTTGCATTTGAAAGAGTTGAAGGGGACGTAATGACAGCAGATATAAAATATGTATTTGCTGTGCACAGTACGGTACATACAGCACTGTGTAATACTTTAAGGCCCTTTACAGTGAGGATGCTTTCAACATATAAAGTGCGGTAAACAGAAAAAACCTTTATCAAATCAATATTTGTGTGATCACCCTTTGCCTTTAAAACAAAACCAATTCTCCTAGGTGAAATTGCGCAGTTTTGTAAGGTACTCGGCAGGTAGATGGTCCAAGCATCTTGGAGAACCTGCCGCAGTTCTTCTATAGATTTAAGCTCAGGTCTCGATTGCTCCCGTCTCTTCATGTAATCCCAGACTGACTGGATGATGTTGAGATCAGGGCACTGTGGCGGCCGTACCATCTATTGCAGGACTCCTTGTTCTTCTTTTCGCTGAAGATACTTCTTTATGAGTCTGGCTCTATGTTTGGGGTCGTTGTCATGCTACAGGCAGACTGTATTGACAGTCTCAGATGTTGTTGTGAAACATTTAAATGGTCTAAAATCTTTGCACAACACTGTGTATATATATATATATATATATATATATATATATATATACACACACACACACACACACACACACACACACACACACACACACACACACACACACACACACACACACACACACACACACACACACACACACACACACACACACACACATATTTATTTATTTATTAGGGCTACACGATATTGGAAAATACTTCTTTTTATATACTATATTGCGATATGAAAACATACAGGAACTTTTACCTGATGACTTGAACAGCGCTATTTGGAAATAATTACTCATTCTATGATTGGGGTGATTTTGGAGGGGAGTGCATCTGCATAGAAAATAAAAATAATGTCTTTATTCTTGGCACGTTTAGGCCATTATAGGTAGACTGTCAACAGTGACGGAGGGAAGGAAGGTTTCTTTTTCCCTCGATTTGTAAAAAATAAATATAACTCTTTCTTATAAGGAAGGATCAACAAAAAAAATTACAAACCTGAACTATTTAAATAAATAATGGAGAAATATGTATTTTTTATAACATTTTTATGAAGTAAATTAAAGGCACACTTTTGAGCGTTTGCTGTGATCAGCCATGGTCCAGGATGTAAACAGAAGTGTGTGTGCACCCCGATACCATTTCTTTCGCTTTGTTGCAAATCAGCGGCAGAAGCTTTACGGCAGTATTTTACACCACGGTGCTTTACGTTATCTGCACGTAGGAGCCATGTAAACAAACATGGGTGAACGTGGCGCTTCGGGAAATAAGTCATTGGATGGATTATAACAACATTTTAAGTACTGAAATATGCAAAACTTAGGAACCAATAAGCAGAATCGAAATGCACATGTCTTATACAATCCATGGTTCTTGGAAATTTGGAATATAATCCCTAAATCAGAGTAAATTATGTTATATCAGACAGATTTCTCGTGTAGATTAGTCATGGAAAACGTATATATGTATATATTACACCGATCCAAACTTTGTTATGTGTCACATATACGTACGTGTGTATGTATATATATACAGACCCGTATCATATTTATATATATATGTATATATGTATGTGTGTGTGTGTGTGTGTGTGTGTGTGTATGTGTATATATATCTTTATATATACATATTTCTTTGTCCAACATCAACACGGTAATGAGATTGAGGAGATTTATTTAAAATACTTTTGTACATCGTGAGACATTATACAGGAAGTCGGTGTTTACCCAGACACTCTGAGCCCCCCCCACCCCACCCTCTCAGGATCAGGATCAGTGGAGGAAGGAGAGAGAGAGAGAGCGAGTGAGAGAGAGAGAGAGAGAGAGAGAGAGAGAGAGAGAGAGAGAGAGAGAGAGAGAAGGCTCATGGAGGATCTGATTAATGCCCCCCCCACCCCCTCTCTCTAGTTCCTGCTGTCCTGGTCACTGCTCCAAAAATAGACCTGTGACTCTGTTACATAGTCCCACGACTAAAAGCCTCAGAAAACAAGATGAGAAATTAACCATGGAAACAAAAAACATTATTATTTGTTATTCTGGCTCGGCAACTATATTATTATTATTATTATTATTATTATTATTAGTAGTAGTAGTAGTATTATTAATATTATTATTATCATTATTATTACACAGTCTGGACTGAAGGGATGAAGAAATAGTGTGAGAGAGAAAAAATATCTGTTATTTTTATGTGATCTTCACTCATTTGCATATATAAACTTTCACTGCAACATTTATCATTTCAGTTCATTTTTCATTTTTTGTTTTTCCATTTGCTTTAGCAATGTAAACGTACGTTTCCCCATGTGAATAAAGCCATTTGAGTTCAAATGAATAACAAGCGAGAGAGAGAGATAGAGAAATATTTTAAAGGTAATATTGTAAAATAAGGATATTTATATAGAGAGAGAGAGACAGAGAGAGAGAGAGAGAGAGACCTTGTGCTAATGACTGGTGACGAGCGTTCTTCATGTCAACTGTGTTTGTAGAAATTAAAATCAAACAGGATCAAATAATCATTAAAAAAAAAAAAGATGGGGGACCGTTAACAGAGTTATAATGAGCTGGCCCGTGACACCCTAAGATGAGGGTGGAGCCTCGATCAAGGCTTGATTACAAGCAACCCCCCCCCCCCCACATAGCACAGCCTTTCTGTCCTCAGAGTTTACCCCCGACCCAGAAATAAAATTAAATGGACGTATAATCCCATAACAGCGTTGCTACATGCGCTCTTATCTCCACCTATTATTTTTTTGCCGACAAAAGGTAATGAAAAGCTTGAAAAGGAAGTGGCTTAAGTGGCTTAAAAGGAATTAATTGCATTTATCATTCAATGGGAGTGCGTCCTGATTTCTCTCGTGTTTGATAATTAAGATGTGAAAAAGGATAAAATATTTAAAAAATGTATATCTTCTCCAAAAAAATGCTCCTTTGCCCTTCAAAAAATGAATTCATTCATTATTTAAAAAGTCCTAAATTGCCCCAATCAGCAGCTAATTAAAAGGAATACTCTGAACTTAAAATCGCGCAAATCCGGTGAATCCAAAGCAAGACGGGATCAAAACGGAAACTTCCCCTTAAAGCCGCTGCGGCGCCGCTGGCTTTAAGGGGAAGTTTCCGTTTTGATCCCGCGTCAATGGTTCCTTTCCGTTGAAAGGAACCATTGATTAATTCTGGCTCAGTTGACAGAGAACTTTCTGGCGACGCAGCTCAGTGGAGTGTGAAGACGGAGCGTCGCAAATGCCACTCACAGTTTGGAGGAGGAGGTGGAGGAGGAGGAGGAGGAGGAGGAGGTGGAGGCAAATCAATATGCGACACTCGGCCGGCACCGGTGTCATGTGCGAACGCACGCCGGGTCACTGACGTCTCACTCGCCCGCTCGATCGGAGAGGGAGCGGGCCAAGGTGGGGTCGACCGGGGAAGAAGAGGATGGAGGAGGAGGACTGTGGGGGGGATCCTTCATTCAGACACAATGACTAAGACCTCCAGAGCGTCATGGTGCGTTGGGCGGTGCCCAGCGGGGCTCTGCAGCCCCGCACCAGGGGGCCCTAATGAAAGGCCCGCACCTCGGTAGGCTGAGGTCCACTGCCCCCAGCACCTCAGCCCCCCGTCCCCTGCCCCATGACAACTTCTGCCGCGCGAAGCTGTCGTACCGTCATCAATCATTAACACACGGCCCTCATTAAATTGAACGTTGAGACGGTGCGTGTTACCAGCGATGAGATCATTAGCCCAAATCAGCGCGGCTCTGCTGGATGGAGCGACGGGGTTGAGGAGGCTGGATCACAATCAGAAACAGAATGACTTTATTTCACCATGTACTGGGGATTTGTTTTGGTGATTAGAGGAGCATGTCTGCTTGGGCTGGGTATTTGTACTCAATACCTTTAAAGTATCCACTGAAATATACCAAGTAGTATCAAACTTTCTACAGTCAAACAATACTTGCATTCAATCCTCTTTGTACCCAGATCGAGAGAAAAAGAAAAAGACTATTTGGATGGTTTTGCTTGCCACCAAACACTGCAAGCGTTCTTAGCACACTAGCAGAGCAGCAGCTACAACGGTCTGTTAAAGGGCAGTTTTACAAGTTTTCAAGTCTGTCTTAGAACAACAGTCAGTGAAAGAGGTTTACATCGCTGTAATCATTCCTCCTATACTGGTTCTGTACTGGTTCGCCTCCTGTAAATTACACTGCCCAAATACTTCATTGTACAGTTTTTTACAGTTATAATAAATATTTCAACGATTTGAACATTTTCAAAATGTATTTGTGTACTAATCATTTGGATGGGGAGGAGTGGTGGCAAGTAGTCCATTGGTATCAGTATCACTTTAAGGACACTGGTATTGGTACCAATATTGACATTTTTTTAAACAATACCCAGCCCTAGTGTCTACCACCATTACCATTACAAAAAAAAAACGCTTAACAGACTGAGAAAAAATAATAAAAATAATAAAATAGAATAAAAAGTAAAGTAAAAATAACTATTGGCCAATCATATACGAATAGCCTAAAAAAAGCAAGGCAGAAATAGTGAAATATATAACATATACAGAATAAACAACGCGATCCTATGCACAGGGTAGGTTATTGGTATGGGTATAAATTATGATTTGAAATAATTCTACGTATCAGGGATCAGGATCAGAAGAAATCTAAAAAAAATGAAAAATGCCCAAAAGCTAATTTGTTAGCTAACAACAAGGTGGAGATCAGCATATTTTATATATTTGACTGTTCTTGTTCTGCTTTTTTTTTTTTGGCTATGTGTGTATATTTGGCACATTACATTTTTTGCTACACCTTTTTATTGTGTTTTATTGAGACTGCTTTTCTTTGTAATGCTAATAGTCTGGAGACAGCGCACCAATGAACATCATGACACAGGCCTAGCACATGTCAATGCACCTGGAGATACAAAGTCATTCTGATTCTGGGATAAAACCATCCACTCAAAGTCAGGTATTTTTAAAATTATTATCCTTTTTTTTTTTTTTTAATTCATTATTGTTTTTTCTGATTCGGGGTGGCGGGGTTTGATAGCCTGACGACCCCACCACTCACCTCATAAATCCATATGGACGCGACGCTCACGCTACTTTACTTCTACGACGCCCGTCTCAATCCTCCGTAACGAAGATGTTGACGCGAGGCCCAAGATGTGCAACTTCCTACAGCCGAGGACGTGGAGCCACAACTGTTCCCCGTTCACTGGCCGGTGACAATTAGACATCTTGAGCGTCATTGAAGATCTTTGTTGCCGGAAGAAAGGAAAAAAAACAAATGGGAAGGGGAGTCGAGTACCAAAGTCCTGTTTGGAGAATACTTTCGAGAGAATATACAGTCATGTGACGTTTTTTGAATAAAAAAAAAATACATTTATATGTAAATAGATTGTGAGAGCGCTAAATCCTCGTCTTCTGTCTTTATTTATTTTTCTGTCCGTGTCCCGAAACCTCCCGGGTGTGTCGCAGCGTGCGAGCGTCCCCATTCAAACGTGGCCTGTGCCTGTATTCTGTATTATTCCTAAATTAGCCACATTTGTGATGAACGGGAGGCAGAGGCCAGTGGAGCGACGGAGGGAAATTGACTGCTCTAGGGCAGAGCCATTTTGGGTGAGATCATTACAATGGGAGCAGAGAAACTCCGGCGCGGGCTTAACCCATTACCGTCCTGCGAGCACGGTGCCGGTGCGGCTGGAATTAATAAGGTCGACATTTAAATTAAGATCACCTAGAGCGGCTTCTAACACCGGGTTTCGGGTGCTCCATTGGCCTCGGTGTGGTTTCGAATAATGACCTACTGCCATTTACAAGAGACATTAAAAAGAAAACAAACAATATGCAAATGGGGGGAAAAATGCAACTCGGACAGACGCGTTTCTCTTGTTTTCCAATGATTGGAACCTCGAACTGATCATGTTTTATTTACATACGTACCTGCATCCTTACACCTGCTGATGGGGATTTATGGAAAGATGGCGTCAGGGAATGCACATGATGTTATGTAGGGCACGCCAGCAACATTCATTTGCATGACCGCTCTGAGTGGTGTGGAGAGCGAGGTGAGAGGTGTGTGTTTGTGAGTGCATGCGTGTGTGTGTGTGTTTATGTAAGCGTGCATATACACATATGCTCCAGAACATTACTGGACCTACATTGTGTATTGTGGAGTTGTGTGACTCTCCCGGCGTGTGTGCCTGTGTGTGTGTGTGTGTGTGTGTGTGTGTGTGTGTGTGTGTGTGTGTGTGTGTGTGTGTGTGAATGTGTGTGTCTATGAGTGTGTCTGTGTGTTACCGGCAGGCTCTGCATCGCGGTGTTGCTTGGGAGGCGGCTCGTCTGTGTCCCAGGGCGTGAGCTGGTTGATGGGCGTCTGGCCCCACCGCACCCCGGGGGCCAGCAGCAGTCCGGGAGACTGGCTCTCTCCGGGGGACAGCCCCGAGACCTGAGACCCACACAACAACAACAACATTAGGACGTCAGATGACAACAACGACAACAACAACAACATTAGGACGTCAGACAACAACAACTTACAGTACAACAACATCACTGTTTGTTTCCTTCACTTACAATAAATACACAATAAAAACACTCTCTCTACATTTGTATTATTTGGAGAAACAGTGAACCTTTAATGCCGGATCATGTAGACTGGATCGCAAATCGTGTGTGGGCGTTGATGTAATGTGCCTCCCATTGACGGTGACGGGCAGCGAGCAAGCGCGAGTAAGGAAACATGAGTAGAATTAAAAAAAAGGAATCTTACTTATTTTGTGATTCTCTATGTGAAAAAGGTGCGGCATGTGAACTGGTTGATATGTGTGAGTAGGGCCGCCCCCTGAACCCTTAAGCCGGGGACCCGTCAGTCAACTGCATTTCTTCAAGTCGAGCAGTCGTTTTTGTTTCTTTTTTGTCAGTCAGTGTGCATTACTAAGAGGGTAAAACAGATAGAAGCTTACAAAATGAACAGGGATAACATTTCAATAGGGAACTATAAACAAGGGGAATAGATATATTTGTATATGTGTGAATCGAACACAGCCCTCCGCCACGATCACCATTCCCCGTTCCTCCAAATAAAACAAGTAAAAACAGTCTGGGGACGGGGCTCGGAGGAACGACTCGCAGACTCCTGAGGATTATTTTCAGCCCATTACGGGAGGGGGGTCATCGGGGAAAGAGTCACACAGAAAGTGTCCCCATTACGAACGGGTTTGTTCCATACGCATTTGTTTCGTTCCATATGGAGACATAAAATAAAATAACCTACATCTAAAATAAAAACACTGTGTTGACGATCCGTTCGTGGGTACCCCACCGCTGCTGCGCGCATTGTCAGTTGCCATCGGAACTGCAACTTAATCCTGCACCTGCTTCCTTGCATTTGTGCCTCTGCACACATACATCCAGATACTGTGCATCCTCTCTGTGCACGCAAGTGTCTGTCGCTCCTCGTGGACCGACCCCGGACGGTCGGAGGCGAGGCGATATTTCAATAGTGTGAAAATATTGCATATGGTGGCAAATCAGCCACAACATTAAAACCACCTGTCTAATATTGTGAAGCTCCCACTTGTGCCACCATAACAGTTCTGACTCGTGGAGCCACAAGACCTCTGAAGGTGTCCTGTGGTATCTGGCACCAAAACGTTAGCAGCAGATCCTTTAAGTCCTAGAAGTTGTGAAGTGGGGCCCCTATGGATCTGGATTGTTGTTCCAGCACTTCCCACAGATGCTCCATCGGATTGAGATCTGGGGAATTTGGAGGCCAAGTCAACACCGTCAACACTTTGTCATGTTTCTTAAACCTCTGCTGAACAACTTTCGCAGTGTTGCAGGGCGCATTATCCGGCTGAAAGAGGCCACTGCCATCAGGGAATACCGTTGCCATGAAGGGCTGTACTTGGTCTGCAACAATGTTTAGGTAGGTGATCCGTGTCAAAGTAACATCCACATGAATGCCAGGACCCAAGGTTTCCCAGCAGAACATTGCCCAGAGCATCACACTGCCTCCGCCGGCTCTTCCCCAGCTTAATGATGCACACGTACCTGGCCATAAAAATGATCTAAATAATTGATCATTTATGATTTATTTTTCATTTTCTTTTTCTTTCTTTAATAAATGTAGTCAAACTCTCAACAATTACAATGGAAATTTCTCGTTGAATTATTTGTTAATATGGTACCACTGTAATCCAGATGGGAAAAACTGTTTTCCTAATCAATCCATATCAAATAATTTTGTTTCTGAAAGTCCATTCTGACTAAAATAAATGGTATTTTTTACCTTTTGTTTGCAGGATTGGAGCATTTTCTATTGCCAACGTTTGCGAAAGTGTGGTGAGTTATGTCTCAAAATCCAAATGATGGAATTGGGCAGACTGATTAATAATTGGCGCCACAAAATGATTGCTACTTGACAGCATACTACCATTCGTCTCTTCAGACATCAACAATTATTTTTCTAGTGGAGGCTGCAATCAAATTTAAATCCCACTAATTGAAGACTGAAACATCCGCATTATGCAATGCATTTTGCACTGTGCTCAGCCATACATAAATTTATAAAACACATTACACACCACTGCAAAAGAGAGATAGAAGAAGAGATAGGAAAGGAATTCAGCGATAAGAAGGTTAAAAAAAAATAAAACGAAAGAAAGAAAAATATTTTGGAATATAATGAAGCCAGGCAACAGTGTTGTGGAGTGAATTGGATCCAACTGAGAGCGACCACGTCTTCACCGCGCCCGGCGCCCTGCGAGCCGCGCCCTGCACCCACATCGCACACTTCCAATATCCCTCCTCGGCTCGGGGAGCGAGGAGCGTTATCAGGCCGCTGCAGGCTGATGAAAACACAGGGTCAATCACCCTTGGACCCCACAGCCGTATTCCTCTCCTCCATCCTCCCCTCCTCCATTCTGCCCTCCTCCATCCTTGCCTCCTGCCCTCCTCCATCCTCACCCGCAGCAAGACCTGCGGCTGAAGAACTGGGGTGGATGGAAGCGAAGGGTGGAGGAAGGGAAAGGAAGGGAAGGGTGGAGGAAGGGAAGGAAAGGGAAGGCTGGAGGATGGGAAGGAAGGGAAGGCTGGAGGAGGGGAAGAGTGGATGAAGGGTGGAGAAATGTTAGGGAAGAGTGGAGGAAGGGAAGGGAAGAGTGGAGGAAGGGAAGGGAAGGGTGGAGGAAGGGAACAGCTTTTTCATTAACCAGTATTTACTGGTTTGTGACTGGGAAAATCTGTTGAAGCCCGACATATTAATATCCCTCCAGTCATTATGTCCTGTAAAAATAATTCCCTCCAAGCACAATTTGAATTAGTGCCGGGCGATAAAACAATAACTAGAATTATCAACATATTTTATTCCTAGATGTCTAAATAAAAACAGACTTGATCATTTTGATTAAAAAAAATAATCCACAGATGCGTTCATTTCCGCGCTCGGCAAGTTGCAATGGAAAGCCAATAAGTTTGGACGATCTAAAGCTGACCTTTCATCTCTGACCAATCACGTTTGTCAATATAGAATTAAGCCCCAACCCTAACCCTCCTGGACAGGTTGCGCTTGTAAACTGAGGTCGTTTCTCAATACCAAGTACACAAAGTCCAGACTTGCGGACTTGGTAATTCAGACTTGGGAAGTTCGACTCGGGAGTACAGACTCCTCTCCGCCATTGCCATTACCACCGCTTTGTGCGAAATGCATTCTGGGATACTTGGCTGTCCCAAGTCCACACAAGTCACCACCGACGCATCCTCGATAAAATCGATAAACTTGATAAAATGTCAAGTCCACACACACACGGAGCAGGCAGATCTGCAGCGTGTAGAACTCAGAGGAGAAGCAGAAAGATGATGTGTCGTTGGGACACATACATCCATAGTTTGGTGTTTTTTTGGATATTTAAGTTCCGACCCTAAGCAGACGGTAAATATTCATTGTGTAAAATATGTCGACGAGACGTCCCAACGAAGACAGACAACACCACAAACTTTATTATTTATTTGACCTACTTGTCATATTTATTTTGTTTTTGATTTGATCAAAATGTTATTTTAGTAAAATGCGAATTAAAGCGGCTGCACTTGTTACTTATTGATCACAAACGGAAATGATTTGATTTCAAGTAGCAATATTCCTAATATACTGTATATATCTATTTTTTAAATAGCTTAACTGACAGGACTTATTTTATCTTAAATATTCAATAAAAAAGATTATTCATTTACATGCCTTGATGATGTCATTCTCTATATAACCTGCTTATCAATTGTTTTTAAGCTCAATAAACACAGATAATATTTGACCGGAATCTCTCCCATTTGTCTGGGAACTTGAAATCTTCCAGGACACGTTGACCGACACCAATTTATTCTAACAGAAACTCTGGAAGGGAAGGGTGGAGGAAAAGATGGGAAGGGTGGAGGACAAGAAGGGAAGGGTGGAGGCCGGCCTAGTCCTCCCGCTCCGCTCCAGCTAATAGAACAGACCCGCTCTGAAGTCCTCTCCCGTGTCCTTGCTGATATGTGTCCCCCCGCCCGCCTTCTCCCACTATCTCTCCATCCACCCCTCTCTCTTCTTTTTTCCCATTACCCCCCCCCCCCCCCCCCCCAACCTCCACAACCCCGCCTGCCCTCCCACCACCACTTCATCAAGCATCCCATCATGCATTGTAAAAGACGCATCATCAGAAAGCCGCGCCTCTGCTGACCCCGCTGCGACAGCGTCGCCGTCCCAACAATTCCACTCGACATGAATTAAATTGGAGCTTTACATATCTCATTGATTTCATCTCTGGAAAATACACCCCCACCCACCCCCACCCGACCGTCCTCGCAGAAGAGCAGCTTCATTGTGGCTTTTCAGAGGAATGCGTTTGGGGAGATGCTGCTTAAGAAAAGAAACAAAGATGGAAGGAGAGAAGGAATGTGCTGATATGATACTGATGCTTCATAACGGGACGATTTCAATCAGCATGTTTACATGCACTTGAATAAGCCCATCACAATGGGGTTAAGGTGAAATTCCGAGTATTGTAACTGTCATGTAAACATCGTACCCTGATTCTCTTTAGTCGAGTTCAACTCAAAATCAGCACAAGCACGACCTGGATTTCTCTTGAATCATTCCATTTATGTCATATATGGATATACAGGTACATACTGTATATATTTATGTCAACACCTTAAAGAGCAACGATCAAGTTTATTTCTTTCATGAATTTACAATTTTTGGCTCATGGAAAAAAATGGTTTGACATTTAAAAAATATATATATTTTCAACCTTTTTTTCACAGGCAAAAATACTGGAAAATGTCGGTTTGCGGGTAAAAAGGCAATCTATTTACATCTGGTCAGTGACGTCGCAGGTGTGAGTCCTTGTCTTTCTGCCACAGTAGCACGGTGCTCTGTAGTTTCACAGCTATTGAGGATGGTGAAGTACTGTGTTTAACAGTTATTATTGCGAAGCAAATAGTATTTATGTAAAAGAAAATCCAGTTTTTCATCAAATAAAGTCCCATCCCACTCGGCTTCGGAGAGGAGGGGTGAGGCTCCGTAGCGACAAGAGGTCGTTATGTTCCATTTTTCGTTCCATACAAGTAGGAAACTAGGAAATAAATCTAAATGTAACATATAAACACTCAAGGTTTTTCCCTTTTCATTCCTCTGTGAAATGTGGGTTTGTGAAGATCTGTAATGGACTATCTAAGTGATTAAAATAAACTTGACTTGCCATTCACTGTAGTGCCATTCACTTAAGGTGGGCGTTGCATTACATGGTTATTTAGCAGACACTTTTGTCCAAAGCAACTCACAATTATTCATACACGGAAGGACACAGCCATCAGAAGCAATTAGGGGTTACGTGTCTTGCTCAAGGACACTCCAGCAGCCTGGGATCAAACCAGCAACCTTCAGATTACCAGATGACCCCCCCCTACCCCCTGAGCTACTGCCCCCAAAATTACAAAAGGAGTGCAGCTGTAATTGTAGGTTGAAACAAAAATGAAAATAATTCTTAAAATAGAATTGCGACATCATTTCCGCACACCTAATTCACTGGGAATGCCAACCTGCCAGTGGCTCTTTAATATGATCAGCGAATCAAGACAAAACCTGGCAACTCCGCTGCAAATTTTGGATGGACAACTGATTTGATTCTATGTGGAGTTTGATGAGGGAGATACATTTATCATGAGATATTTGGACGGGGACAAGAACGAGAACGGGTACATTTTGGAGAACGTGTTTGAGAGGATGGTAGACGTAGGCGGCGGAGCAGGTACTCCCTGTCGATAACCCGACTACGCCACTCGCCGTGCGAGCTCTGGTTTCTCAGTAATCACATTATTCCAAACGCATGTAAACACCGTAAACGCATTATTACCCTAACCCCCAAATTGAGCTTAATCGTGGTATTTAGTGCATGTAAAGGCACTGAGTGACGGCTCTCCGAGATGCACCACGTTGAAAGTGATCTGGCAGTTTGTGAGTGGAGGTGGAGGTAGTGTAGAGAGAGAGAGAGGGGCAGACTGACAGCTCTGACTTCTTTATGTCCACCTTCACCTGTCTACTTCAGACAAGAGAAAAGTAAGAGAATCCCCCGAGCGCTCACTATCTTTTTGAAAACCTTGGAGGGTTTAGGAGGCAGTGTTCTGGACAGTTTTGTTTGGTTTTTTTTTCCACCTTTTTCAGAAAGGCGAGGAATCGCTTTCTCTACTATTTGACTTAATGAGTGTTTTAACCTTTCCTGTTTGTGACTTAGTGAACCGCTCCGCTGCCGCTCAGCTAATTCCTCAATTCACCGTCTCAGACTCCCCACCCCCCCACCCCCTCATCCCACACCTCTGCACCTGCCTCGTAATATTATAACATTAATATGTCTCCATTTGCAGCCACCCGACCATAAAAAGTGGAAGAAAAAATGAAATATTACTAGAAATTACCACATGTGGGGGGGGGGGGGGGGGTAGAGTCTGAAAAGAACGTTCTGGCTTGGCACCATATCAGCGATACTAACTTGGAACGATCAAGGTCAGATTGGAAACACCCGCAATGGACATCCACTCTCATGGGGGCCACCCCCCCCCACCCCAGCAGATTACCAGGCCGGGTGTTTATTAAGATGGAGGCTCGCGGCAGGAGGGTGGTGTGGTGTGGAGGTACTGGGAGGGGCCCGCTGCCTTTTTCTCTCATTTTTGATTTGCTCTCCCTTTTACCAGTCCCCTTCTCCCTGGCCGGCCATTATCACCAGGCAGCAGATGGTTTCCTCTGACTCAACAAAAAAAACAAAAAACACCGCACTGGAGGAGGGGAGTAGGGGAGCCAGGAAAAATTATCTTTTGGGGGTGCCAAGCCCTTCCATGTTTGTTGTCATGCCGGCTGGGGAATTTCTTCTCTGCATTCTTTGTGTCTCTCCTCTCCAGAGAATATGCAGCGTGGCGCATGCATGGACACACACACACACACACACACCACACACACACACACACGCACACACACACAAATATCCATTACCCAAATCATATCCGTTATGACCACACACCTATTGTACATGCAAAACCCATATGGACACCAAATGCATGCAATGGACCAAATGGCACACTACTCATCCCTGCTACGTTGTAGTAATGCAGTGTAAGCAGGACGTGTACACACCAATGCACACATGCACAAACACAGGCACTTACATATACACACACACGCGCGCGCCTGCAGCCACATACAGAGTATACGCTCAGGTTCCGTCAAGCAGCCTGGAGCGTCATGTAATCATATTTAAGGCATGTTTGCACTCTGCGAGTCTGCGGTACAGTGTGAACAAATCACTCTATCACTCTGTCTTTCTGCTGAGAGGTCCATTGTTTCCCTGATTTCAAGTAAGGAACTATAGGAAAACACTGGAATACGTATGAGCTAGTGTAGGGTAGCACAGGATCACCAGCGCATAGCGAAAAAAATCACACCATTAGGTTTGTTCTTGAAATAGCATGAGCATGTTCTCAAAAAGCCTCTAACAGAAATGAAAGCGAAATGGACTTCTGTGTGTAAATGGCCGCATAAAACATACAATGAGCGCACATGAGACGATGTCAGAGATGATTTAAATACATTAAAGTGCATGTTGTGAATTCCCTTGGGTAAAATACAGTACTGTAGGCATGCAGTACTTAACACAGAGTTATCAGCCGTTCACTCCGTGAATTTGTCAGCAGTCCTTACCCACGTTCCCAAGCCCATGTGAACACACACAGTCACACACACAGTCCCACACAGTCCCACACACACACACACACACACACACACACACACACACACACACAGTCACACGCGCGCACACACACACACACACACACACACACACACACACACACACACACACACACACACACACACACACACACACACACACACACACACACACACACACACACACACGCACATGCACACACACAAAAACGCCGAGCCATGCCATGGGGAGTCCGTCTTGTTTCTCTGGCCTTTGACGGTAACCACTATAGACGTTCAGAATTATTGGATAAAATGGCCGAGGCCAGTTCTACCCCAGATGAAGCGGGTCTGATCGTTCACTCGCCTGATGCCTCAGACAGTGTTGTCTGTTGACTGTCAGTTCGGCTATTCTCTTGGACATGTCCGACGCTGACAGCTGTCATCGTGCAGGCGCCGCCGTCTTCCAAACCACAGGAAGGGGTTCTGGTGCCGACCAAGGCCTGTGGCCGGCGAAAGCCATCTGCTGTGACTCTATATCTAGGGCGGGGCTGGTGAGGGTGGGGTGGTGAGCTGGGGCGCCAGCAGCTTGTCTGCTTCTAGGCAGTGGGGCTGGGCACTCAATTACCACAATAATTCTGACAAACTCCTTGATAGTGACCATTCTGTCTATATTTTGGGGACGGCTATGGGTGCTTTCATCAGATATTTACACATACGTTAGTTATGTGGATATAATGAAAAAGCAGGTCAAGGCGTTGATTAGAGCAGCTACAAGAGTCTACAGACGGATCGCTTTATTATAAAGCAGCATTAAAAGACAACATTAAACTACATCAAGATATTACAATGACCATCTCTGAGGTCGATGTATCGCAGCCATGGAGTTTTGTTCGAGCCATTCCTTGTGCACGTGATGGCACCGCTTGGATCTTACAATTAAATGCAGAGAGGGATTTGTGGCTTCTGCCGGAAAACCCTAGTTGGTTTTCTGACATTGTTGCTAATCCTAAATCCCTTGTAACAAGAAGGTGTTAACATGATGGTCTAGTGTCCGCCAGCATGAAAGCAGTGAGCTTCCACCTGGTTGTGAGAGATGGGCTTAGGTTTCCCCCAGAGAAATTTGCTCATTGGTCTTCTTTGCGGAGTGATAAAAATAGAGGGAGAGAGAGGGAGAGTGGAGTATGTCCGTGGTACTGTGGCCCCATCGGGGCCAACAACGTTACAGCACACACTGATCGAATCAACAAACTGCTGTGAAAGTTAATAACAGGACTGGGTGGAAAAAAAATGAGTAAAAGTGGTGAACGGCGAACTGATGAAAGAGCGGGAGAGAGGGATATAAAGAGGTTGAGGGCTTGAGACAGAGGTAAAGTCCAACACACACACACACACACACACACACACACACACACACACACATACACACATTGGAACAACGCTGATCTGGCATGCACAGTGCAGGCCAGAGCTACAGCATCCATTATGTTCTGACTTTTAAGGTTCTCTGATTGTCGTGTGGCAGAGCTCCTTAATAACCCACCGCAGGCAAGTAGCATGTTTATTATTTCATAAGATCCCCTGACTCGGTACAGTAATCGAGCAGGCGCTTTACCGTGGCTGTTTATATTTCCGATCGCCTGATCAATAAATCAAAAGCTTGGACATATGGACCGGGTGTGGTGTGGGTGCGTTTTCTTTTTTTTTTTTTGTTTGTTTTTTACGTGGTTCCTGGCCGAGAGACGTGGACTACACTCCTATTATTTTTCAATTTAAATGCATTCAAGAAGCTGCACCTCCACAATCAGAAGCCAATCTCTGGGGAGATGAATGTACACAAATTTAATCAGAGTCAAAATTTCAATAACAGCCGCCGCTGCGCCCGGCCGATATAATACGGGACGGTGATTCCGCATCATAAACGAATCATGAAAGAACAGCATGTGTGGCCGTGGAAATGGAAATGGGAGTTTCGCCGGAATGACGCTTTCTTCCCTTTGGCCAGGCACGGACTGCTGCACCGAATTTGGTTGAAGCACCGAGAGTGACGGAGGTAATGGCTTTTCCTCTGAGAGAAGAGGGGGGCGAGAGCCGCGGTAAACGAGGGAGACGGAGAGGCCCAGTGAGACACCCTCATCAATCATGACGCCTGGTATCACTCTCTGACACATCTTTCTCGACTCTTCTCAAAAGGAACGAAAAATTTAGGAGGTTTTTCCCTTCCACCGCTGACCACAAAGCCGCGGCCCAGCGGGGTCCGGCGCCGTCCCCAGGGAGCAGGACGAGTTGCGCTTAAGACGAAAAAGAGACCTAAAAATGACACGCTATTCTTTTGGAAGATTATTCACTTACTGTACAAAGCTGCCTCCGTCAAATGACAACGGGCTGACACCTAAATGTGAAGTGGATTCGTTCTGGACTCCCATGATAATGAAAGCAGTAAAAGCTGGAGCCAAACCGCGGGCTGGCTGTGTCCAATCTTTTAGACTGGAGCATAGCAGAGCAACTCCAGAGTAAATATAGAGGCTACCTCGCCATTTTTTTGGCAGCCATCTTAAAATGCAGCAGTGCTCCAACATGGCTAACAGCAGGGGGGGCGTACTCGGCTTAACACGTTTGGGAGGAGATGGAATTACAATTATTATTATTATTATTATTATTATTATTATTTATTATTATTATTATTATTATTATATTTTCATTATTAATCAGAAAACAAACAAGACAAGTTCATAATATTTGCACAACCTTGGAAATCTGAAATACTTTTGTTACCTTGTTTCAGAGCATGGCTTTGGAACAATGCCATATTAAAAATGAATTAAAAACAACAAAATCTATTGTTTCAAAATAGGACTGAAACTAAGTGCAGCTTTCTCTTCTTTTCTCTTTTAATAATTGTATTTTTTTTATCTGTTTTGAGGTTAATTCTTAGATGTCGACATGTAATTATGTAATATTTTTCATAACTTGAATTTGAGATTAAATAGTCATTGAGAAGAAGTCAGCACCTCGACCTTGTTGGTTTATAATAAAAATAAATGTTTTTCAGGCATAAACATATCCAACTTGTGAACCCAACCTTGAAACATCTACGTGTCTCACTACTGGGGCTCTAATATGACAAAGACCAAAAATAAATACCCGAATGTTCATAACTCTATATGATGTTTACCTGGAACAGCACCCCCACTGACAAACGCTTCACACTGACCCCTCAAAGTAAAGACAGACCAAAACATTGAAAACTCAACGCAGAAAGGGGTTGACAGGGCTATAGAACAGAGCTGCCTATGAATACACACTACAATTTCCAGCCCTGGGCCAAACAACTGAAGGGGAACGAACTTGACTTTCAGTGAAATTTCAGCTAAGACACCCCGACAGCTCGGCAAGCTCCCGGCTCAACGCACACGTTCCGGAAAACAGGAGCGTGTTCGCAAGGGCGAGGCCGATAGGCTTCAGCGAGGAAGCAACGCTGGAAACCCCGCCTAATATCCCATGAGTGCTCAGAGGTTGCAGGAGTCGCTCACCAGCCCGAGCACTCACCCGTCACCCCCCATCTCCCACCTCCCTCTCTAGTTTTTCTTTCTCTTGCAGATAAGTGATTTTGGCTGAGCTGGGGCTGGACAGGGTTGGGATATCACAGTGAACAGGCTTTTATCTGGCACTGGGTACTTCCCAGTGAGGCTGATTGGTGATCGGGCGGGAGATGCGGGACTTCCTCGTGTCATGGTTACACCTCCCAGCGGAGTATGTCATTGGCCATGTTGCCCTCCATTGACCCTGGTGGGACGATGAGAGACACAGACCTGAGCCGGGCTCTGACCCTGCCCGATATGTAGTGCCTGTTTCTGGAATAAAACACCCGTCACAGCCTGTCACAGCAGGAGCCACTGGGAGAAGGAGAGGTGACTGTGTAGTTCCAGTCTATGGACCAAGATCAAAAGAAGTTGTGTGTGTGTTTTGAATCACATGCACACGTCTAAACGCATGCATGCTTCTTTATCTTCTTTATCTTTATTCAATCATTATTTACTGGCCTTCTTCATAGCCGTTTAGGACTATGGAATCAATTTAACTGAAATTGATATTGCAATTTGAAAGGGACCAATATCTAGTTTGGCAAGGCTGCAATATCGACAATTTAAAAATGTATTTAGGAGTTAATCCAATTTGAAAGCCAAATGGGATGCTCTGCTTCTGCCTTATTTAAAGCCATAAGTTTTGTACATGAGCTGTTTTCCCAATGGCGTGGGGATCCAGCAGAAGTCAGCTCTAAAGGTATATAAGTGGATCATATCAATACGCAGATCAGCCACAACATTAAAACCACCTGCCAAATATTGTGTGTGCACCACGTACCGCCAAAACAGCTCTGACTCATCAAGGCATGGACTCCACAAGACCTCTGAAGGTGTCTTGTGCTATCAACAAGCAACACATTAGCAGCAGATCCTTTAAGACCTGTAAGTTGTGTGGTGGGGCCCCTATGCATCTGGCTTGTTCCAGCAGATCCCACAGATGCTCGATTGGATTAAGATCTGGGGAATTTGGAGGCCAAATCAACACCTTGAACTGTTTGTCATGTTCCTCAAACAATTCCTGAACAAATTTTGTAGTGTGGCAGGGTGCATTATCCTACTGAAAGAGGCCACTGCCATCAGTGGATATCATTGCCATGAAGGGTGTACTGTGTGCCATGAAGGTTTCCCCAAGGTTTTGCCCAGAGCATCACACTGCCTCCGGCCAGCTTGCCTTCCTTCCACAGTGCATCCTGGTACCATCTCTTCCCCTGGTAAACGACGCAGACAGACCCGGCCATCCACATGACCAAATGTGATTCATTAGGCCAGGCCACCTTCTTCCATTGCTCCATGCTCCAGTTCTGATGCTCACGTGCACATTTGTAGGCTCTTCCGGTGGTGGACAAGGGTCAGCACGGGCACCCTGATCGATCTGCAGCGATGCAGCCTCATATGCAGCAAGCTGTGATGCACTGTGATGACTGATGACACCTTCCTATAATAGACAGCATTCACATTTTCAGCAATTTGCGCGATAGTAGCTCTTCTGTGGGATCGGACCAGACGGGCTAGACTTCGCTCCCCACGCACATCAGTGAGCCTTGGTCGCCCTTGACCCTGTGGCCAGTTCCCCGTTTGTCCTTCCTTGGAACACTTTTGGTAAGTACTAACCACTATAGGACCGGGAACACCGTACAAGACCTGCCGTTTTGGAGATGCTCCTTATGCGTGCCCATTTTTCCTGCTTCCAACACTACAACTTCAAGAACTCTCTGTTCAGTTGCTGCCAAATATACAGTATTCCACCCCTTGAGAGGTGACATTGGAATGTTAATGTCAATGTTATTAACTCCACCTGTCAGTGGTTTTAATGTTGTGGCTGATCATTGTATATTCCCCAAGGGCACTGGTAGAAGCTCAAGCCCCCCACTGTCAGAATGTGACATTAGGCTCTGAGCTTTGATGCATCTCGTGCAGTGGTACCTGTCAGGACCCCATTGCTCAGGGCCCGCTGGAACACATTTCCCTCCTCCCATTTTGAAATGCTGTCATGACAGGACACCTGCATCACTTTTGCCTTCCCACATTTCAACCTGGACATCAATCACAGCCACTTTACCATTGCGTACATGTTGCCAAAGTCATGTGTTCTGTTTGCCTCAGTCCAGAGCCCAGCTTGATTCCCAAACCCCCGACTCCGCAAAATACTCGTCTGACAAGAACTATACTTGAACAGCCAGAGGGATGATTTTACACTTCCAGGGATGCAGCAACAGAGCACAGCAGCCCCGGCTTTCAATAACCTCGGATGGGTCTCCCTATTGTGATGACCTCTGACCTTTCCCATGCAATTCCTCAGAACACTGTATGGTCAAATGCAGTCAGGAAACATTGCTTTGATTCTATTCTAACTACTCTAATGTGATCTGTTTCAATACATTTATAAACAACAAAGAACTTTTTTGTACACTCGAGTTATCATTTAGCTTTGTAATCAATCAACTTCTGAAATAGAACAGACCATCCTTAATGTGGAAGGATTTCCGCTTCAATGTTCAAATCATATTTAATCAGGTAAAACAAAAAGATTTTCAGATTGATTTTCTTTTCTGGTGAACTTTTAGCGTGTCTTGAAATAACATTTAATTAAAAAATTATATATTCTAACAACCTTAGTGACCACAATGCAGTTGATACCTAATATCAACTGCAAAGGAACACTTAATCAAGCAAATACATTTCACGAGTATGACTGAAAAGCAGATTACAATGTGTTAAAAATAAACATGCGGGTAAGTTACAAGACAGAGACGAGTGAATCCCTTGGGAAGACTAATTTTCCCTTACACAAGTAAACAAAAGTAGACTCATCCGTTTTCTGGGGTCTGGATATGCCTTTTTCCATTTGCCTCTACCTCTCACCAACAAGCGGGAATGTAAAAAAAGGAGGATTTCAGTTTGTGCAAGCACAGACAACAAACAGACAGCCACACATGCAGACAGACAGACAAACATCAAGGTTGACAGTCAAGTCAGGTCAAGTTTATCTATACAGCCCTTAATCACAGTATAGTCCCCAAGGGCCTCACAAGCTTCGTAAGCCAAACATTTCATATAAAGATCAAGGGCATCCTCTTGTCTCAACCCTGAACCATGGAAGGAAAAAGCTCCCGGAAAAACACTCGAGGAGCAAGAAATTCAAAGAAACCTTTTGAGGGGGTCACAGAGGGAGGACGTCCACTTCCACTTCCAGGGCGACCAGAATGCAATGAATGCCGAGTGGGCAACGGCGTTAGCTTACTAATAGCCAGAAAGGACTTTGTTAAGGGTTTGACTAGATGGTAAACAGGAGCTGCAGGCTCAGAGCGTCAGTTTATTGCGTGGCAATATACTAACGGCAAGCACACCCCTTATCTGGGGTAATTTTTTGAAGTACTGCAGAATTTGAATTAGAACACAGTGATGAACGCCGCTTACTGTGTCAAGACCCATATCCTGGGTCATGAAACCAACATGTTCACAAGCTAGAGCGGCCATCATCTTTCATGAGGCTCCTAAATATGGTAATATAAAATACATAGTACAGCAAATATGAATACAGCAGAGTCTATGTTACCGTGCTGCCATATAGAAAGCAATCAGAACCGCGCTGAAGGTTGGCATTTACGAGTCGGCCGACAAGGTATTTATTTTGCTCCATGACGCCTCCGCCGTCTCCAGCCAAAACCGGACCTTAAGTAATAAAAACAAATAAGTGGTTCTATTCCGACACACTGTGCTATTTCATGCTGGTTATTTGGCAGCTTGGTGAGCATCGACCTGCCGCATTACGATAAGTCAACACACACCGTGGCGGTGCTGGACAGCTAGGCAAACGTGTAACCTGTGGCAGTTTTTCAACCTGCGCTGCTCTTTGAGGCTTGGCTCCATGAGTGCCCAAACCCCCAGTTCCCCGAGGGTTTGTGAGCAGAGAGAAAGCCTGTGTTTTTCTTTTTTTTTTCTTTTTTCATCCCACAAGATGAAGTGGTCAGCTGCTCTGGCCCTGGGAGTGCCAGACCCCCGCAGGTCCGGCTCTGTGCTCCTGCTAGCGCTGCACTGGATCCATGCAGCGCAGCGCTAGCAGGCAGCTTTACACTCCAAAGACACGCTGGGTTCATTAGAGCTGCATGCCCTGCTGGAGAAACTGAGAAATAGCCACGAAATAAACTGCAGCAAGTGCATAAAAGGACACTCAGTTGAATTATCTGAGGATTTGTTAGTATTTTTTTTCCTCATTATTCCACCCTCAGTGTTTGCGGGCAACCTTTCATCTGCCTGTGAATGTGCTATTCTTGAGTCGTGCTAACATCTTTGCTTTTTCAAATGCTAATTCCTTTCTAACCAGATGGCAAAACTAATTTGAAGCTCCACATCCTTTACGGAAAGTTACAATTGACAAGCAAAATGAGAATTTTATTACTATTTTTAAGCTTGTTGGGGCTTGTTGGATCCGTGTTCTAGTCTCCTAAAAGTGCGGGATTTGCCTGAGCCCTTTCAGTCATTCAAAGAGCTCATTAATTCAACCTCATAATGAGCCAAACAACTTTGTTCTCTCTTCCTCAAGTTTTCTCTCAAAATTTTTCTTTCTCATTATCCTCTCTGTCAGTGAACTGCAAAGAAGCAAGTAACAATTCTTATTCCGGGTAAAACTAACAAAGCCCTAATGTGTTTTAACTAAAGGTTTTCGACAATCAAATTGATTACCAGGTATCCACTCTTATCCTTGTCGCAGTTCCGCCTGCCACACACCACCTGATTGCCGTTTTCAGGGCCCAACAACACTGCGACACAGGCGATGGGGTTGAAAACCCACCAGTTTATTGTAGAGAATGGGCACGGTGGAACAAGCCTGGAGCAGATGGAAAACACGTCATGACAAGGGCTTCTCCCGTGTGTGTAGGATGGGGGTTTTACATGTTGCTCGTTGATTGCTCCAATGAGCGACAGGCGGTCAGCCACCCTGATCCCAGGCCCAATTAACCACAGCCAAGACAGTGTGGCTGCTTAAAATCACACCAACCCCACACCACAATTGGATTTCACTGTTTAACCCACTTTAAATGTAATTTCTTTCTCCGAAATAAAAAGACTAAGGACTAAATGTACAGTATATGCTATTGTGTGGAAGAACTTAATTTGCTTCATCATTTCTTTCCATTGCTACAGAAGCAACTGTTTTGCTGCTTGCGAAATATCCAACAGTTCCTCAGACAATAACAATAAAATATTCCACTCCTATTTCAGCTGGAACAAAATCTGTAATAGGCTGTTACATTTTTAATTATGGGCATTGTTTTGGTTTCTCTTTGTTTCCCTTTTACAATGAAAGAATTTTAACTCATAGAAAGCCTCTGTCTGAAGCCAGAAAACAGATTAACAAGCTGACGCTAAGAGCTGGGTCCATCAACTTCTAATTCCCAAAAAAGAAGAGACTCCCGCACAGTGTCTGAACTTGCAATTAAAGTTAGTTTATTGGATTTGATGTTCAAATACTGTACATCATAGCACACATTTTCTTTTGAGTATTTTTGAGGACTTGCAGCTCTCTACATAGGTGTGCGAAGAATGTTGTTTTTTTATCTAAAGTTCTATTTTGTGTAATTTTGCTGCAAACTATTACTCGATGTTTGAAAAGCTTGCACAGTAACAGCAACAACTTTTGAGAGAATTGTCAAGCTAATTACGCTATTACGGACCTACAAAAAACACCACAAGATTTATCTAAAATAAACTTTTCTTTTTCTCCCTTAACACAGGCCTATCATGATAATACAGGTGACTGGGCCGCCACTAATATCTCAATATCCCATGTACACATCAACTATTTAGAATTCTCAGAAGTCTCTTGATAAATAATGTTAATTTCTCCCTTATAGCTATAATAATATAATAATAATAATAATAATAATAATAAGCTTAAGACTTAAGCTTTTTTATGCAAATCTGTTTTGGCTATTTTTGTGTTTTTATGTGGCTCTTTTAGTTTATTTGGCTACTTGCTTTGTATATTTGGGTAGTTTTGTATGTTTGGGTACTGTTTGGCATATTCTTTTCCCCCCAAGACTGTTGAACTTTTTTATGCCAATGGTCTGTTCAGCGAGCAGTGTTACTATACTCGTCAGTCAAAAAAATGTAATTTGTTACTCCTTACTCTTTCCAAAAGTAATGTTATTACTTACTACCCCCTGCCAACAGTAATTCCTTCCATTACTCGTTATATAAGTTCTCCGTTACACCCCACAAAATTGGTAATTGTTTCCTTTTTTCCTCAAAATTCAGGCTTTGCATGTTCGCCACTGTAAGTGCAGCTAAGGTTTCAACTTCTGATGCTACCTGTGTCTTCTACATTTACTAAAACGCGATCTGCAAACAAAGAGCTGCTTGGGTTCGGCTCGGTCGTCAACACTCACCTTATGTAGTCGCGGTAGCAGACGGGCAAATCTTGTAACAATCCATGATCCATCCAATGAGACAGTCCCCTCCAGCCATGTTTGTTTACACTTACACTCGCTCGCACGTACAGATAACATAAGGTACCGTAAAGTAAAATATTGCCTTAAAGCAGTTCTGCCACTGATTTGCGACATAGCTTGGGGGCGGGACCATATGTGCAGCTGTCCAATCACATGAACGAGATCAGATCACGCAATGTATTTGTCATGACGTACAGTAGAGCATTATACCCAATGAGACCAAACGATAAGAAAATGTCAGATCGTGGATATAAACTCAAAATGTGGTGCGACGATTATGAAAATCAACAAAAGTACCGCTGTAATGATTTTTTTTTGGGGGTGGCGTAACTGTAAAATTATTATTGAAATGTTATTTGTAATTTGTTACACTACTCGTTACTGGGTGCAAAGACAAATCCTCCAAAGTTTGATTGGGGTGATGATGCTGAATAACGCTTCAGGGCAGGGGCGGTGTGGGGGTGGCTTGGAAGGACACTCCCTTTCCCAAAGCCTTGTGTCCCTTTCCTGTACCTGTGCTGTCCATTGAGATTTCTATTTACCTGACGCAGCCCGGCTCCCTGTCGCCCTGTCGACAGGAGCATGTAATCTGAAATAGTGTGCGGGGTTGAGCTGTTAAGTCCCTTGTAGGGATGCGATGCGGTTATGAGAGGAATGGGGAAAGGAGGAGGAGGAGCGGGAGCAGGAGGCTGCATCTGCTTCCCAACGTTTACAGAGCTGTCAGGCTTTCAGAAAGCCGTTCACAAAGCATTGATTTCTGCTCCATATTTGAGGTGGAGGTTGTTGTTGTTTACTTTGGCGTTGACTCTGACAGGAGCATCTCATTTCCCATAACGCCGTGCTCCTATGGCCGTAATGACCACATCAGGAAGCAAACGGCCACTTATTGATCTGTGTCGACGCCGGGCACATTGTGTTTTATTTAAATTGATCTGCAAAGAAAAAAGGTGCCGGTCTCACACGTTCATCTTTAATGGAAGCTCCCAATCTGCAGTGTAGTGCAGTAAACCGGGCACAAGGCGTGGCATTAACAGACACTGGCAAATATTTCTGATGTCTAGTTGTGGGGATTTTACCAGTTCCCTCTTCTCATATCTCAGTGGTGAAGTTCATAGAGATGAATAATGTTTTGGCAGTTTCACTGATCTTTCCAGGACACTTTCCCACTGACAAGAACTATACTACAGATAAATAATGATCAATAATCTAAATGGAGGGCTGGTGTTTTTTTTTTTGTTTTTTTTTTTCTCAGCGGGTCGGCGCGCTGCTGTGGTGGCTGGGCTTGCGTGTCCATCTGTATCCCGTGGGGGGGGGGGGTGGCCCGTCGTGCCGGGGCTGGTTAGGCGTACCGTCTGGTCCTGTCAACCTGAGTCCTGAACCTGGCTGGCTGGGCTGTGGGTGGGGGTTCCGTCTGCCGCCCTTTGTTCTGTAGTCTGCATGCTCGGTGGCTGGGGGCTGACCAGGAGCCTGATGGGGGCGTGGAGCTGCCCGACGTGGCGGACGATCGGCGCCCTTGGGTGATCGCTCTTGGTTGGCTGCCACCAGGTACGGGAGGTGGGCGCACTGGGGCGCGGTTGGGTCCGGGGGGGGGGGGGGGGGGGTCTGGGTGGTTGCTTCCCGGCCTGCTGCGCACCTGGATCGATCCGGTCGCGACTCGCCTATCTCTCCCAGTGCCAAAACTCATACACAGCACATGCACCACACAATAGATCGAGGGCTTGCGGGATGGGTGGGGTGCAGGCTATGTGGGTGGGGATGCGGCGGGCAGCTGCCATCTTGCCTGTCACGCTCCTGCCCAAGCGTGCTTCTCGTTCGTCCCAAAATTTTAATCCCACTCTGCTTCCCATTAGCTTAGAACACATACACTGGCACACCAATCCTACTCCAAACAACACTCCATCGGACCAGGGTCAAAATTGCGTGACCCCGCAATTTTTTAAACTGCAATTGCCAACAGCACACATTGAGCACTGGGGTTTGTTTTTTTTCCAGGGTGGCCGGTCGCTGGCGGGTCGGTGTGGGGGCATGGTTGGCCGGGAGGCGGTCGGGTGGGCCCCCCCTCCCAGCCTGGCTGGAGTCCTGACGGCTTGTGCCTGGTGGCTTGGGATGTGCTGCGGCCTGGCGGGGCTGCGGAGAGCACCGCCGGATGCCTTCCGGGGCCCCTGGGGGGACTGCTTGTCGTTGTAGGTGTGGGTTGGGGTGTGGGGGGCGGCCTTTTGCTTCTGCGGCGTGGCTTCTCTGCGGCGGGCGCCCCGGGTGTGGGGGTGGTGGAGGGCCTGTATACCTGTTGGCCTCCAGGCATCGCTGGGGGGGGGGGGGGGTGTTTGTAACATCGAGGTGCCCCGAGCTGGGCACTCGCTGCTACGTGTATGGCCACTTGGCACTCACGCAGGGCGGGGCATCTGGTCGGCTGCGGTGGGGCGGGCCTCCCCCTTGTACGGGTGTGGGTGGGCGTGGGGGTCCTGCCGGCCTGCCCGTGGGGCCCGCACGTGATCCTGGTCCCCGGTCCGTGCCTTGCGCCCGTGGCCCGGGTTCTGTGCCGGCGGCTGCGTCTTGTGCCTGCACCCGGGGGTTGATTGTATGTGTGCGCCCCTGGGGTGCGGGGTCTCCTCGTGCTCCCTGGGATTGGGCGTGGGGGTTGCTCCACGGCCCTCTGGCTTCTCTGGGGGCCCGGGACTCTTCTGTGGCCACAGGGCAGGGTACCCGGGGATTTCCTGCAGCTGAGGGGTGACCACGAGGCTGTGGAGTTCGGGGGCTTCGGGGCCCCTTCCGCTGCTTGGAGGCCCCACAACATAATACCAACCTTCTACACCAGTACCAATGGGGATAAGTCATGTACACTCACCGGTGGACATCTTACACACACACACATGCACACACACACACACACACACACACACACACACACACACACACACACACACACACACACACACACACACACACACACACACACACACACACACACACACACAGGCGGTCCCATCACACACACACCACCACACCTGCTTGGAGTGCACCGCAGCACCCTCCTGGTTGCATTCCTCTCCTTTACTCCCTCATTTACTGCCATAAACTATGACAGGAAAGGGCCACGTGACCAGTTGTAGTTCCATTTTTTCTGTACCTAATTAACTGTTTTTCAATACATGTTGTTGGCCAATGTTTATGTTTTTGTGTACATGTTGTTTGTTTCTATGTTTATTTGTCTCACCGTGGTGATTCTCCCCCTCTTGGAGTAGTGATCAGTTGTTTATAGACCCAAACATGATAAATAGTTCTCCAAAGAGGGGGGTTGGTGGTGGCTCTCCATAACCAAAACTGTGCTCTTGTCATCCTACCTGTCCTGTTCACAGGACAGAGTTATTGCAGCAGTTCTTGATGATTTAAGAATCAATAAAGAGTTGCATTGCAGGTTGAGAACTTGAACTCCACTTGCAGACTAACTCTGTCCCGGATGCAATGGCAGAAAAATACTCTGTGGTGTATGCCCAGCATGCTGACAGCACAGGTTAAAAAATATATAAAATAATGGAGGGCTGCTTAAAACATGGATAGAGAGAGAAATAGAGAGATAGCACAGACACAGACAGATAGATAGACAGAGATGGATAGACGGCTAGATAGATAGACAGACGACTAGATAGATAGATAGATATATAGACAGACAGACAGACAGACAGACAGACAGACAGACAGACAGACAGATAGATAGATAGATAGATAGATAGATAGATAGATAGATAGATAGATAGATAGATAGATAGATAGATAGATAGATAGATAGATAGATAGATAGATAGATAGATAGATAGATCGATAGATCGATAGATAGATAGATAGAGAAAGGGAGAGAGATAGCGATAGATATAGATAAAGATAGATCAATCCTAGGGGGATATTGCAGCTAGGCAATACAATAAATAGCAATAATAATAATAATAATAATAATAATAATAATAATAAATAATTAAGTAATAAGAATAAAATAGAAAGTAATAAATAGCAATATGCCATAAACTTAATCTGAAGAATTGACAATATCGTTCATACAGTAGGTACAATAACAGTTGAAGGACACAAACAGATATAACACAACAACTGTTGCACGCAGACGATTGATTGATGCACCCACGCACACACGCACACACGCACACACGCACACACGCAATAATCAGTTTTGGTTCCAATGTCCTAGAAAGTGTAACCTGTAAAAAACAAGACATACAGAGCAGACAGGGCACAGGGTTCTATTATTATTAATCACCCGCATTGAACGAACACAACAAATAGGTTGCGTTTTCCACGGAGACCAGGCCTCATAATGGAGACATGCAATAAGGATGCAGGGGACAGAGCTGGTGCAAACAGTCACCGTCTCTGGGCCACGCCCGGGCATCAGCAGGAGTCATTACGCCTGTTTAAATGAGGTCATTAAGACGGTGAGATTAGGCTGTATATTTCAGCAAGAAAAGTCCCCCAAAAAGAAAAGAGAAAGAAGAGGCCTTGTGTCCCCTTTGCAGTTTTTCCATTGCCGTGTTCCAACACAAACACGACAACATTGGAAAATACTTTCCATCGCTATCAAATGAAGTTAAAACACCATCATTGACTCTATTACCAATTTCAATGTGTTAGATTTGTATGCCGCGCGGGATGATATAACCATGTGGATGCAATTTCACCTGCCCTCCGGCTGATATCATTTAAAACCTGAGTTGAATTGTTTAAACAACAGAGAGAACCCCCCCCCCCCCCACCGCATAGCCACAGTGTACTATGTTTACCAAGCAAAAGCTGCGTTCTTTCATGCCATTTAAACATCTAAACCTCTCCAACGTTGATAAAACCTGAGAAAAACCCACATGCATCACATACAATAATAATTACGACAAAAATAAGAAGCGTGGAATAGCGAGAATATAGAGACAAAGACTCTCACTGTGGATGCTCATGATTAATGGATGATCCATCGCTCTGCAGGGATCTAGGACAGTGATCAGACGTGACGCGAGGAGGGAAAATAAAATAGTAATTATTTCAATCGTCCACTGGAGGGAGCAACGTTAAAAAAACCCAACTCATGCGGGTCGTAGGCTTCGAGGCGAGACGCTCGTAGCCGCCGGCGCTGCGACGAGAACAAGAAGCAACAATAGTGTTGTAATACCTCTCTGTGACGTAAAATGACGATAGAGTTCAGTGGTAACAGTAACTCACGGCCCACGTGGTAAACATTTCCATGGTAACAGTGAGTTCCACCAATCAGAGACTTCGCTGCTACACTGCAGGATTGTGGGTAGTGTAGTACTTCTCCATGATGTCGCCAATAAAATATGTTTTTCTTAAAACAAGGTTGATATCATATGGACTTGTGGTGTCTATAGGAGCATATACCATGGTTTAACTTGGTATATGCTCTACCTTGGATGGTGACCAAATTATGGGTAATGATCAAAACCTCGATTCAGGCCTCGTCCAAACCTATAAGGGAATTTTTTAAAGCATATTTTTTCCCCCTCCGTTTAAAAAAAACAATTCCTGTCCACACCAACGGTGTTTTTGAAAATACCTCTGTCCACAAGCGAACGCAAAAAGATTGACAACCCGGACGCAGCATGCCGGGCCAATAGGGGGCGATACAAGTTAACGTCAAACAACAAAGAATGGGAGTTTGCTTGATGACAGTTTCTTCTTGAGTGGCGAATACAACAACAACACAGCACGGTGTACTTCCAGCCGCAGACAGAGAGGTGGATTGACAACTATTGGCGCAGTGTATTTTCCCGCCCGCACGGCGTTGTAATGATAAAGTTACGCTGCTTGTAAACATGGAATTAAACTACGACGACCAGACGACCCGGTTTGTCCGGGATTGTCTCGGTCTCGAGCTCACCATTACGCCTGTGTTTTTGGTTATGTCATTAAATGGCAATGATTATCTATTATCTACTATCTATTATAAAAACACACTTTTATTATAAAAACACACTTTTATTGGTATTGTTTGGATAAGGGGGAACGCCGCAAAACTTAAAAAATATATATATTTTATAAAAGTTAGAAATACGGGATATTTAGGCTATAGGATCACACGCTAATACCAAATACACTGAATGGCTGTGTGTTCTAAAGCACAAGGTCAAAAAAAGCATAAAAATATGCTCTGCTTTTAACTAAATAAAGTAACGGATTTATACTTTAAAATTAAGTCATCAATGGCAATAATTGTTGGTCATTGTTCAGGGAGCTTTTAGATAACTTAGCCATGGCATTTTGGAAAATGTAGCCAATGTTTTTGTTCAATTAACATCCAGCTCAACTTCTCTTATTATCTGTAGGAGGCCAACGTTCTGTCCAAAACCCTTCATTATGTCTTTTCCTTGGCCATTGTCTAAGTGGTCTCGCCATTTTGCCCAAGCCATTATGTAATTGCTCTTGATGACAATTGGTTATTCATTCGTTTATATAAAAGATTACGTTAATATAAAAGATTACCAAGGTGTTTCATGAAAAACATGTATCCCCCAAACACAGGACGCAACGGGGACCAAAGTCGGTCAGATAAATAAGTGAGCGAGCTCCATTGGTGATGTTCATTACTCCCACTCCTCCTCACACTGTGCATTGTTCACGACGCCGAGAGCCATCCGACCCCGCCGGCCTTAACGCGGCACAAAAACAAGGACATCCGTGGAGACAAATCCCGTTTTAGTGCTCGTGAAGGATTACGGCTCTGATTAAGTGCCCTTCTCTTTTTGTCTTTTAGTCTCACGCATGGGTCATAGGCTTCACAGCCAGAGGATATGGCCTGGAATGAACAATAATACAGCGATAAAACAGTGCTACTTCGTTCAGCATTGTTCTATTTTCGGTTCAGAAGTGAAACAAGAAGGTTCCACGACAATGGGGTTCTAAATCACCTAGATGAAATATTAAGGAGGTCTCAGCAAAATGCCTAACACGAAAAATCATGATTGTGTTTGGGGGTTTCAATCCCTCCCCTTCTTTAATTTTTTTCCTTTTTTTGCCATTTCTGCCAGTGACTGCTGCGCCATTGAAAGGCCTGTGAATGGTAAATAGCCTTTAAATTGGGTCTCTGGCCTTGCTGCTTTGTTATCAGTGATCATCGGAACAGTGTGTGCTTGAAAAGACCCATTTTCCCCCTGGCACGTCATTTAACATGTCTCATTTAGCAGGAAAATATGCAGGGCACTGGCTCCCGGGTTTCTGGCCACATAGTGTGCATCCCAATTCAAATTCAAAGACGTTAAATTCTAAAGACATTTAAAGAGATTGTACATTTGAACAAAATCAACATGCTTCATGCGTGTACATAAGAGAATGTGTAAAAAAAATAAATTATAAATAATAATAATAATAATAATAAGCATTAGTAGTAGTAGTAGTAGTAGTAGTAGTATTAAATAAATAATAAAATAAAAACGACATAAATAAATGAAATATTGAAAACATAATAATAATCTCACTGTTACAAAGATACAGCTATTGCATATTTTGTTAATCCCATACCCAAGTCACTGCACTTGGCCCCATAATCCCCTTTCTCAAGTAACCCCTTAGTCAGTAAAAAGGACTTTTAGAGGGGAGCTATTATGCTTTTCCTTAATTTCTGTCATATATATAGTATGTTATAAATGGACTGAAATTTATATAGCTCTTCTCTCATCTTGCGACCACTCAAAGCACTATACAATACAGATAATGAGGTAAACTAATGACAAAGTAATCACTGTGAACAAAACTCTCAGGCTTCTGACCGCTCTGAACGAACGGTTTTCAAAGGTTTTTTCTACTCTGCACAAGCTGATGTCAGCTCGTCACGGATTTCTTTACATGTCATCTGCTCCATCCCATCCCCTGTGCGTTTCTCCATACAAAACCAATAAAAATACTGTGATTTTATTGTAGATGTATTTATTTTATTTGTTTTATTTATTTTATTTTCCGGCGTTTACATGATTGACAAAATTCCCGTGTCTGAGAGTCCAGGTGCGTCGCGGTGTCCGTGTCTGCCGCAAGCTTGAAGCACAGCAACGAAAGGAGCATAATAGGTCCCCTTTAAATGAGACGTGTGGTTTACTACAATCCCGCTTGTTTCCATCAAGGCAATACCGTTATCGCAAAAAGTGGGAAAAAAAACAAAAACCTTGCTCATAATAACTCAGAAAAAAACAAAGGTGACAGAAATTTTCACCAGAATAAAATGTTTTGTCTGCAAGTTCATGGAAAGCTGCCAGAAAAAGGGAGAAGACGATAAAGCTCCTTTCACACATGCACTGCATCCCTAAAATGATCCAGACATTACCCGGAGGAGCTGTATGTGTGAACGCAAATGTCTGAATAAGTTGGAATGGACATTAACCAGACTTTACCCAGCCAGTACCCTAGTACAAAGTTTGTGTAATGTCCAATTGAGCGGTATGTGTGAACAGAGCAGGTAATTGTCCAGATCATTCACAGCGGGCGTGTCGCAAAAGAAGGGTAAAAAAAAGTCACAATTACTGACAAGTCGGTAGCCTCGTCTGCCATCTTGGGTGTGCTGTAAAACGCTGCAGCGTCACTGCGTCACGTCCTGGCTCCTGCACGCTCTACCTAGGCTCCGCCCCTCGTCTAAACCAAACCAAACCAAACCATTTCCAGTAGATGTAAACGTTCCTTCAAGTCTTCCATGAAAAAATGGGGTCTCTCTGACAGTGCTGCCTGCGAATGTGTGTAACCTTTATTACATTTCACTGCATATATGTATGAAAGTATGTATATGTATGTGACGAATAAACCTCTTGAACCTTGAACCTGAGCAAACAGCGGACCACATTATCAATGGATGCAACTACCACAGTTTACCGTCTGAAGCTGGCCTCTTTGAACTGGACCTGGCGACGATGAAATGGCTACGCGATAGTGATCTGGGCATATGATGTCATACACGAGAAAGAAGACGGACAATCTCCGGTTGTGTGCTACATGTGTGAAAGGCCACCGCCAGACAATGTCCAGACCTGATTATCCAGACATTGTCCCGAGTTCATGTGTGAAAGCAGCTTAAGCAGCTTAAGTCAATAACCTTAAAAAAAAGACAAAAAAAAAACAGAATAACAATTTAGTCCATTTTCAGTTTCATAGCTCCGGTTACTGTGATTTAAATTGTGCTCAGCCTCACTGTCCTTGATGAAAGTATTATACGAGACCTCCCCAAGAGCCTTGCTTTGTGACTGTGAGCCAAACCGAGTCATGAACTAAATCTCTCTTAGCAATTCATCCTTGGGTGAAAGTTGAAGCACAAAGCGATTTTAACTTTAAGCCAAACTGTGAATTAAGGCTGGTGTCGGTCAGTACTAACAGGTTTATTTTTCCATGCAGGTGATGATGGGTGATTCTTGCGTCCCACCAATACTAAATGTACGAATGTGCATGTAAAGCAACGGTAAAATGGTTTATACACTTAAGTAAAGTGTCTCTATACAACAAGATGCGTGCAAGTTTCAGAGGAACAACTAAAAACATTAATAAAAACTATCAACACTTTGAAAACATTTTGAATCCCACCCGTCCCAACCCGCTATAACTAAACTTAACCTTGAAATAATCATTAAAATACTTCAAAAAAATTTCAATTTCTATTTTTTGGGGGGGGTTTTTTGCATTAGTGTGTGAATCCATTTCATATCTCACGCCTAAACCATCTTTTTTTGTGAGTGATTCATTATAGATGATGAGAAATGTACATTTTAGTTGAGTGCCATGATATTCACCTGAACACATCCACCCCGATGAAACAGTTTGAATATTCCACGAGTCACAACTTCCTGTTCAACAGGAAGTTGCATCTTCTGAATTCCCTGAAGGTCGTGGGAGGAAGGGAAGTAAGTTCTCTCTCTGGGTTTTTTCTGTGTTTTCACTGATTTGATTGTGATGTTGTTGGGACAGTCACTCTCGAAGTACAATCCTGTTCCCAAAATCATAGCTTGAAAGTAAGTGATTTATTTTGTTAAAATACATTTTAGGTATCTAATTAGAATGGTCTAATTGTCTTCACGCCATTAGCATGGATGCTAGTTAGCCATAGTGAAGTAATGCTATAAAGTACCTACCAAAATACCATGGTATTTCACAGTATAAATTTTTCCCACTTCGTTTTCTGTATATTCAATTATTAAATAGTTTATATTAAAAAAAAGAAAAGCACAGGGTAAAGCCTCGCAGCGCAGCATGAGAAAGTGCGTGTCGAGCTCTCACATTCACAGGAGAAGTACGGTAAAAGAAGCAACATATACTGTATATCAAAATACGAGTTCTTTGCAAAATTGAAGCTGTAAACTTGAATTCAACTCACCTCATGTTGGCACTGCGCAATAGCAGACAGCTAAATGCTGTATTAATCCGTAAAGCAGTTCTGCCGCTGATTTGCAGCATAGCGATACTGCTTTACGCCAATATTTTAGGAAATCGTGCTTTACGTTACTCGCTCGCATGGGAGCAAGTGTAAACAAAGATGGCGGAATACAGCGCTTGGGAAAATGACTCATTGGATGGATAACAACAGCATTTGGTCATCTGCTACTGCGCAGCGGCAACATAAAATGAGGTGAATTAAAATTTACAAATTTAATTTTACAACATAAATCTATACCATGGGCAGGATATTACAGGGAAGGGCTTAGGGTTCGGACCCATGGTTGCTTGATACGCGGTATACCTTAAAACAGTATACCGTTACATCCCTAGTTGCTTATGCTATGCTAAAAACTCAACCCTGTTACTTCAACCCTTTTACTATTTAAAGCTATCTTCAGCACAGAAACGTTATAAAACATTTTTTTGAATGGTTAAGAGTGTTTTCTTTTAACTGATATTTTATTCAACTCGGAGGAGATGCATATACAATTAAATTGTTTTTCAACTTATGTTCATTTCAGGCCTGTTCTGAACGTTATTATGAAATAATTCTTCTTAATTGGTAATAATGATTTTCAGAATACATTAACATGAGCAGCACACATCAAATACCACATCACTTGTAGCCCCAATTAATTAAATTACAATAAGAGTACAAGAGAACAAACAAGTGCAATGAGGGAGTAAAATAATAATGATATGAATGAAAATAAATACAATGAAATCAATAAAAGTAAGACTAAGCAAATGATAAATTGATAAATTGGCAGAACCCCTCAAAGAAAATACGTTCCCCACGTGCATGGATGTTCCCTTGAAAACACCCACTAACGAGATGATCTTCACACACACAGGCCCCACTGCCTTACTGTACTGTATGTAGCATACTGTACTGCATCCTGTATCACTGTTCTGGGTTACTGCATACTGCGCTGTATTGCTGTTCTGTTCAATGCTACTGTACTGCTGTGTCATACTGTTGTATACTTTACTGTAGACCTTTTTTCCATACTCCCTTTATTCACATGCACTTTACTGCACATATCTGTATCTACAAATAGCCTATCTCATATACATGACTCTATTCCCTTTACTTCTAATTTGCACCCCCACTCTGTAGTACCTTTTTGAGTCTTGTTTTATTTTATTTTATTTATATTATTCTATTCACTAACTGCATTATGTTTTCGGAATGAGTTAGTTTCAGTTAGTTAGCTAGGTAGGAATTAGGTTAGCTATTATGTTCAGTTTAGAATTTATTGTGCATAATCTCTGGGTGCGCTGCAAAGACATTTCACTGCATATATGTATGAACGTATGTATATGTATGTGACAAATAAACCTCTTGAATCTTAAATCTTCACATAAACAGTGGCTAATTATGTAGTTGTCTTACCTTACTGTCTGTGGGCCAGTATTGATGGATTGCTCTTCTGTGTCTAATGTTAATTCCATAATGATCCTTACTCCCTGAAGCAGCAGAAGTTAAGTGACAGTTTTGAAATACTACTGGCCCGTTTTTGGGTGAACTAAATATGCAAGAGTAGTCTTATATTAAACCCCAATAGCCCAAAAAATGTCAGGTTCGGGATGGTTACATTTAGGGTAGGGTTCAATATATTTTCAGACTATTGGGGTTTCGGAATAACGGGCCTTTGGAACAATGGCTGGCGCCTTTACATGGGCATTTATCTTTTGCTGGACAGGACGCTTAAAAAGAAAATATTTGGGCAAAAATTAAGAGTATACCCACTTCTCCAGGCACCACTACACCACTGCTAGAGTCTGTCTTATGTCTTAGTTGTAGGAATTTATAGCAGTCATGGTAGATGGCAGATGGTAGATGGCTGGTAGATTAAATTATTGTGTAAGTTGTTTGAATTACTTCATGCTTTGTCCATTGATCACTTGTTTGTCCATTCCTAAGTCCATAATCGATGGTAAAAAATCTGGGTTTGTTGCAATTTCAGTGGCCCTACAAAATGTAATTTGACAGTTTTAATTGATTTCGTACTTCTGACCAAATGTTCATCATTCCCCTGATCCATTCATGAATATTCTTGAGCTTCTTCTTTGCCGTTTCAGTCAAGAATAGAAGTGATTCCACAGCTACATTTTGACATGGATTTTGCTCCATTCCGACCCACACTGCATCTGTTTCTTTAGTTTTAAAGATATCATTATATAATCCACATGATTATAGCTCTTAGTTGTGCTGCCCAATAGTCATTTTTTTAAATAGGAAAATTCAAACCTCCCTTCTGTTTCAGACAAAGAAGTGTTTTATATTTCATTCTACCTTTTTTATTTTTTCCATAAGAATTTTGACATGAATTTGTCTAATATTTTAAAAGTAGAACTAGAAATCACAATAGGTAATAACTGGAACAAAAACAACAATCTTGGTAATATATTCATTCTCACCGTTTCTATTCTTCCCATCAGAATCAGAGGTAAGATCTTCCATCTAGCCAAATCCGTCTTTATCTCAGTTATCAATTTCTCAGAGTTTGCTTTAAATAGCTGTGATGTGGTAGGAGTAATAATAACACCCAGGTATCTAAACCATTTATTAGTTCAATTTAAATGAACCTTTCCATCTAGTTCTGACGGACATTCGCTATTTCTCCATACAGTATTCATTCCGGTTGTGCAACAGGGCTGGTTAAGATGAGGATGGTTCACTTATATATGTTAATATATCATCCGCGAATAAAGATATTTTGTGTTCTACCTTCCCTTCATCCCTTATTCCCTCCATGTCTCGTCTTATGTATTTTCTCTTATTGACTCAGCCAACGGTTCAATACTTGCAGCGAATAATAACAGACTCAGACAATCTCCTTGTCTGACTCCTCTTTTGAGGTGGAAAAAATCTGAGCAACAACCATTAACTCTGATCCGTAATTTGGTTCTTTTTCTATGAAAGTTGAGTGAAACCCAAAGGTCGCCGGCGTATGGTACAGGGAGCTCTATTTCACCCGATCAAATAGCTTTAGTGCACGTAAACTGAGCATCATGGTGCTGTTGGCTGGGGATTGTTTTTGATATAAGATTTAATGTTCTCCTAATATTGTTACCAGGAATCAAACTTGTTTGATCCGATTTGATTAATTTGGTTATCAGTCTCTGCATTCTCTCTCCAAATATACTGTATTTGTTAATATTTTAAGTCATTACAGAGCGAACTAATAGGTCTACATCCTTAACATGAAATTGGATCTTTGCCCTCCTTATGTAAGACGGAGATGATGGCTTGTAACCAAGTCTTTGGTGGGTTTCCTGATGATAGGGGATAGTTAAAGACTTTGAATAATACTGGTGGGATCTGTACCAGGGGATTTATTATTTTTAAGTTTTTATGGTATCAGATATTTCCTGTAATGAAATTGGCTGTATCATTTCAGACGCATCTTCTGCCGGTAGTGATGGTAAATGTAATATTTTAAAGAATGCCTGCTTTCTATGCAATTAGACTCTGAATCGTTATGTAGGTTTTTATAATAATCTGTGAAAGCTTCCGCTATCTCTGCTGGCTTTACCATAATTTGTCTGCAATTAGGATGTCTTATTTTTGCAATCATCCCATTGTTTGGGCCTTTTGAAGTTGGAAGGTTAATAAACGACAGCTCTATTGCACATCTCATAATATCTTTGACTTGTAAAACGTTGCGTTCCTTCTGCTTTCTACGTTAAAAGTCCATCTAATCTACGCCTGATTTCCTTTTTTCAGTTCAAGGAGTGTAGAGTTGTTCTTTTATGTTCTAACTCCAGTTCTCTGATTTTACTCTCTAAAACTCTTTGCTGTTCGAGACTAGCTTTTCTCAACCTGGGTGTTATTTCAATTATTTTCCCTCTTATTACTAACTGCTTTCTCCCCCTCCCATAAAATCGATGGTGATACCTCGCCATTGTCATGTATTTGAAATTATTTAAATTTTGTGTTAGTTCCTTTACCACCTTCTCATCTGATAGGATTGACACATGCAGTCTCCAGTTTTTAAAAATAGATCCTTTACCCATAGCTACAGTTAGTGTAATAGGGGAGTGATCACTTATAGCTATGGTCTCTATGCCACAGTTCAAAACGTTGTGTATATGTTTTTGTGACACACAGAACAATCTATCCTTAAATAACAATCATGTGGATTAGAATAAAAGGTAAAATCCTTCCCTCAAGGGTTATTATTTGTCGATGGATCAGTGAGACCTAACTCTTGAATAACATTACTTAATAATGTGGATTTTTTTTGTGATTGGTCTCTGTTCTGGTGGCATTTTGTCTAATATGCCATTCTGCACCGTATTGAGATGGTAAATACATTAGCTATGTTTTTAAAAGATTGTTTCCTTCTCTTCATTTGGGGTATAGACATTTAGTACAAAGATAGTCATAACTCCTATGGCGCCAACAACCATTACATATCTTCCCATATTATCTTTTATCACTTACTCTGCAGAAAATAGTAGAGATTTATTCATTAATATGGTTACGCCCCTTTTCTTGCCATTTGAAGCATTAAATACTTGGTTTACGCACTCCCTTTTCAGTTTTTTATATTCACTCTCAACCAAGTGTGTTTCTCATATTGAAGCATTTGAATATAGTAGTTTTGTCAGTTCGCTCAGTATCTTCCTCCTCTTGATGGGATGATTTAAACCCTGGACATTATAAGACGCGATTTAACCCATTCATGTTAGTTTAAGACAAAACCCACCAGTTCTGCACCTCGTATTAACCAAAACTACCGAGCAGAACGTCAAGCAGTAAAAGAGACAAACAATAAACATTGCCTTCAGAAATAATATAAAATGACAAGAGAATATGACTCCCAAAAGTGTTAATTTACCTCGGTAGTATAGTGCCTTTGACCTGCTATGTTTGTATTCAATATGCATATTAGGCAGATCTTCTGATTGTCCAAATATGTTTCAGGTCCTCCACTTATATCTACAGTGTTTATTCAAGTCCTTTCTCTGGTCCTCACCAAAATGATCATGTGTGAGTTGAGTCAATGAGGACTTGTAAATCCACCTCTGTGATGCGTGGCTGCCTCCTCTTCTCTCTCTGTCCTGTCACCACGGTCTAGCTGCCTTGCGTCATCACCCTCTGCAGCCTCTCCATCTCATCCTCCTCAACGCAAATCCCCATGTCCTTCAGCATGGGCACAGCCCCCCTTAGTGTAGTGAACGTCTTAGTCCCTGATTCCGGAAACCCTTTCAGCTGTGCAGGATATGAGGACGTTGAAGTAAATGGTCATGTCCCTCATATGTACTCTTGTGTTTCCATGCATGCTGTATTACATGACCTTTCATTCAGTAGTGGAGGAAGCGGACAATGATTGCTCTCTGGGGGGGTGCTTTCTTTCGGCTTGGCAACTGGCAAGCAATGTGCTCTTTCAATGCGGATTTCCATGTCATCTGGAATTTGTATTGATGAACAAATACGCCGCGTTCCAAATCATTATGCAAATTGGATTTAAGTGTCATAAACATTTAATTTTTTGTTTTTCAATTAGACTCATGGATGGTATTGTGTCTCAGGGCTCTTTGGATCACTGAAACCAAACTCAGACACCTGTGATAATTAGTTTGCCAGGTGAGCCCAAATAAAGGAAAACTACTTAAGAAGGACGTTCCACATTATTAAGCAGGCCACAGGTTTCAAGCAATATGGGAAAGAAAAAGGATCTCTCTGCTGCCGAAAAGTGTCAAATAGTGCAATGCCTTGGACAAGGTATGAAAACATGCGATATTTCACGAAAACTTAAGCGAGATCATCGTACTGTGAAGAGATTTGTGGCTGATTCAGAGCACAGACAGGTTGGTGCAGATAAAGGCATAATGGGGAAGGCTTCTGCCAGACAAATTCATGGGATTAAGAGAGCAGCTGCTAAAATGCCATTCATTACAAAGCAGCAAACAGGTTTTTGAATCTGCTGGTGCCTCTGCAGTCCAGCAAACCTCAAGGTGTAGGACCCTCCAGAGGCTTGCAGCTGTGCATTAACCTACTATTGGGCCACCCCTAAGCAATGCTCACAAGCAGAAACGGTTGCAGTGGGCCCAGAAATACATGAAGACTCATTTTCAAACAGTCTTGTTTACTGATGAGTGCCGTGCCACCCTGGATGGTCCAGATGGATGGAGTAGTGGATGGTTGGTGGATGGCCACCATGTCCCAACAAGGCTGCCACCTCAGCAAGGAGGTGGCGGAGTCATGTTTTGGGCCAGAATCATGGGGAGAGAGCTGATAGGCCCCTTTAGGGTCCCTGAAGGTGTGAAAATGACCTTGGCAAAGTATATAGAGTTTCTCACCGACCACTTTCTTCCACGGTACAAAAAGAAGAACCGTGCCTTCCGTAGCAAAATCATCTTCATGCAAAACAATGCACCATCTCATGCTGCAAAGAATACCTCTGTGTCATTGGCTGCTATGGGCATAAAAGGAGAGAAACTCATGGTGTGGCCCCATCCTCCCCTGACCTCCACCCTATTGAGAACCTTTGGAGCATCCTCAAGCAAAAGCTCTATGAGGGTGGGAGGCAGTTGGCATCAAAACAGCAGCTCTGGGAGGCTTTTCTGACATCCTGCAAGGAAATTCAAGCACAACTCTCCGAAAACCCACAAGTTCAATGGATGCAAGAATTGTGAAGGTGATATCAAAGAAGGGGTCCTATGTTAACATGTAACTTGGCCTGTTAAGATGTTTTAGATTGAAATAGCTTTTGATTTCAGTAAATATGACCCCCCTAATGCTGCAAATTCAACAAATGACCATTTTCAGTTCTTTACAACCTATAAAATGCTTTGAAACTCTGTTGTGCATAATAATTTGGAACAGTGCATTTTGAGTTTTTTATTTTTGAAAAAAATACTGTTATGATTGGGAGGTTTGTTCAATAACATTAGAATTATACCCTAATATTTAATTATAATTATTTGGGTATAATTATATAATAATTATACCCAAGTTGATGACTTGAAAATTGTAGTGACTGTCATTTGCATCGACTATTTAGGAAAATCAGAGAAAAATATAATTTGCATAATAATTTGGAACGCGGTGTACGATAATTCACAAATCCTGAGGTGTCGTTTCTTTCTCAGAGCCCTCCTGAGATGCCATGAATCCATATGTTGTGAAGCATCGACCTTAATTCCAAGTCGTCACACTTTGCAGATAACTTTGCCTCTCGGTGTATTAGAAAGACGACCGATGTTTTTCAGCCGCGCTGTCCTGTCTTCCGTATCTCCCAGCCTTTCTTCCATATTTATTGTTTTTGGCTCCAACGAAGCTGTTCCTTCCAAAAGTTTCTTCATGTTCAGGCCTCATCTCTGGCGTCGTTACCTTTACATGTCGGTACCTTCATTATTTGCATTAACCTTCTTGTTAGGCCTCCCTTTTTTCTCCATCTTTGTTTTCTTTCTTTGTCAAGTTTTTGTGAGTCTGACTCACTTTCTGTGGTTAATGTTGTTTTAAGGAGCTACTTTTAATTGGTTTTTGTGAGAGCTCATTTTTCACCCTGTCTCCTAGCGGATAGCGCCAGTGGAAGTCAAAGTTAGTGTTTTCTAATCGAGGAATCGCATTGTGCCTTCGAGATCTACTGGAAACATCACGGCAAAGACTCATATTTGGGACAAAAAAAAAAGGTACAGTCTCTTATGTTATTTCAGAGATGCTCTGACCTAGTCGTCTAGCCATCCCAATATGTCAAAGTGGCTCAGATCCTTACGCTTGCCCAATTATCCTGCTTCCAACACATCAACTTCAAGAACTGGACTGTTCCCTTGCTGCCGAATATATCCCACCCCTTGACAGGTGCCATCGGAACAAGATGAGCAATGTCACTTCACCTGTCAGTGGTTTTAATGTTGTGGCTGATCGGTGTATGTGTTTGAAAGCTTTGATAATTCCTTTGTATTTGCAATTACATTATTTTTTTTTAGTTGTATTTCATTTATGTAATCCATTTTATATTTTCTGTTTATTTTCTGTTTCTGTTTATTCAATTCAATTCAATTAATAATACCCCTAATAAAAACAAAACCTCCCAAAATAAATTTAAAAAACCAAAATAAAATAAATTAAATAACGATACTGTTGAGTAAAATAAATAAAGGCGACACGTTTCCTCCAAAGTGTGTCAAGAGAAATGCACCAAAACCTTAACGAACAATTCTGCAGCAATTAGAAGATTGTGTGGAGCCAATGAGTAATTACACTGGGATGGATTCACAGGTTCAAGTTATATCACGCAAACACTTGCTGGGTTTGAAACTAAATCAATATGCAATCTGATACAGTACTTAACATTTGTGTAATGTAGACATTCATTTTCCATTATAAATTAAAATGAGCCAATTCTATAAAAGTTTATCCCAAATATCCATCTGACGATTTCTGTCTGTAATTTTGCAATTTGTATACATACAAATTACATATATTATATAGATATTATTATAGATATGTATCCAACATTTTATTTGTATTTCTTTTTATCCTATATTACTTTATTATTTTTTCTTTTCTCCTTTTTTACGGACTGTTAAGCTTTATTTTTTTTTATGCTTATGGTCTGTACTGAGAGTGACCAAACCTCACCAGAATATATTCTTAGTATATGTAAATGTTCCTGGTGAAAATAAAACAATTCTGATTCTGATTAAATATATGAAATATATATATATATATATATATATATATATATATACATAGTGATTCTGATATTGTAATGTATAATATAATATTGTAATGACCCTGGATGCGTTGCTGCGGGTGGTTCACATGTCTTGCGAGAGGGAGTGTGTGTGTGTGTGTGTGTGTGTGTGTGTGTGTGTGTGTGTGTGTGACTGAGTCGGAGAGAGAGAGTGAGGGAGAAGTGTTCGGTAGTCGCAGCTTAGTTTATACTAAAGTAGAATTAATCAGCAAAGCTTCAGTCGATCTGAAAGTAACTTTAGAATGGGGCCATCAACCGGTTCATGGTACATTTAGATCGATCCAGGGGTCCGCGTATGGATATAGGCGCATCTTTAACGTTAAAACCTGTTTCCAATTCCTATCAGAATTTTACACCCCTGATGGATGGTTTCACCCTTCAGAATAATGAATGATTGTCTGAATTCGATGAGTTTTTGGGAAATATTATGGGCACAAGCAGGGAGGAATGCAAACAAGCATTAAAGGGGACCTATTATGAAAAACAACATTTTTCCATGCTTGTGCACATACATTTGGGTCTCACACAAACTGTGAAATAAGACAACCCAGTCAGTTTTTTTTGGGCAGCCTATTTCAGAAAACATGTGAATCGACAAGCCGTTCAGATTTCCATCCTATGTCAAGTGAAGGCTCATTAGCATTAGAACTGCCACCCACCTGAGTAATTCCACCCATGACCTTGAGAACTGCCTTTGCGATATTTGCGCCATTTTTCTTCTTCGAAGGCGCCGGACCCGCCCGCTTGCATTATGTGGAAGCTGAGAGCGAAGCATGGGAAGTTCTCTGTTGTTGCTGAACAGCGTCGGCGCCGGCTTCAGAGGACAGAAGAGCTGAGTGGGTGAAGTTTACTTTTGATGGCAACGTCCCAAATCGTGACAAAACTGCAGACGAGGGAAATGTAAGTATTTTAAAAAGAATTGTGCTGCGTGGTTCTTTTGCCGTTTAGCACTCGATAATGCTGATAGCTGAGGTAATATATTAGAAATGTTATTTTTGAGAAAGTTACTGTCGTTACCTGCTGCAGGATCCACAATAACGTTTAAGGGTTTAGTTTGTTAGTTGAATGTCTGTAAGATGAACTCCATCTTATCCATCTTCAGGCTGGGAATTTGACTCCATCCCAGGCCACCCTGTTCACACAAACCACCAGACCCCTCATTTTGTACTGTAGGCTATTTAAAGTCCATTTGTTGATGCAACGGGTACCAGACTAGTTATACATTTGGCCACTATGTTCATCTGGGAGGAAAGTTATCCAGATTACAAAATACAAAAAAACTGGGACTGACCAACAAGTAGTCTGTCTGAATACTGAGTTTGCAATGTATGCTCTGGCTATGGGTGCATCCTAAAAACTCACTAGGAATACACCAATCATTTTTCAATATCATTATTCAAAATATTTTCAATATTAAGAGAATGAGATACAGAGTAAGCTCAAATGATTGTGTGTGTGTGTGTGTGTGTGTGTCTGGTCCCTTACTGGCAAAAATGTCGCTTATTTTGCAGCATTTAATTGTGCCAGTCCTTTCTCTTTTTTATTCACTCCCTCTCTAATCCACCTTTCCTTTTCTTCTCCATTTTGCCAGGCGACTTGTCTAAAATGTTATCGGTAAGAAGGTAGATGCGTTGCTATGTGCATCACCGAGACACGTGATGGCGTCATATTTGGCATGCGCACCCTTTCACCGGGGACACTGCAGAGCGACTGTAATTGTCCTCGCCCGCAGTTGGCCCCGGTTCCACTCTGAGTCAGTGGCCATTTGCTGCATGTCATATACTCTCTCTCCTCACTTTCCTATCATATAAAGGAGAAAAAATAACAAAAAATAAAATAAAACGAATAAATAAAAAAGTCGACTGTTCACGGCAGGCCAAAACGACCCTCCACCGGAAAATGTCCTGGTGCTCCCGACGGACTGTCCGCGTGTGAACACTCTTAAAAAACGGGAGAGTAAAATGAGAGAATGGGCAGTGACATCCCCAGAGTGTTTCTTGCTGCTGATTCTATAGAGATTCACAAGAAGTTTACTGACTTGCTGTGAATCACGGCAAGTCAGTCCACTCCCGGAGTGGAGTGGGGCTGGGGGAGCAGCAGCTCATTTGCATTTAAAGCTACGGACACAGAAACAGCCCGTCGAGAACAGGACCAAAATAGGGGGGTTTTAGAGGCATGGTAGAATGGCTAGAATGCATAATCTGAGTGGTATTTGAAGCAAAAACATTCAAACACACATTTTGGGGACCGCAGAGACCTATATTAACTTGTCAAAAAGGATTGTAATATGTGACCTTAAAACAGTTATTGTTGTTTCACGGTGGCACAATTGGTTTCATAATTTGCTTTATTAATTTTCAATTATCAATGTGTCTGTACCTATTAAAATGTATGTTCTGTAGTTACGCTCCAACTCTTGTTCATGACAATGTTGGCTGTAAAATTTAAGTCTCCTCAATGTATTATTTCCTGTCGTGTTGAAATCATCAATATTAACGAAGATATACATTTTTTTGTTAAAAAAATACAAAGGACTTCTCAGAAACCAAACAGCGGGTTTGTTATTCTTGACATTGTGATACAGTTCCTCATAATCTTGATACAATGCAACAGTTTTTCTTTATAGTCGTCGTCAAGGTCGATTTCACAATTGCCAAAACGGCAATTGGAATTTAGTCAGTAATAGTTATATGAGTAACACTGTTTAATCCTATCCATGGTAATTAGCCTGTGAATTACATTGTGGAACATATTTACCGAAAAACAGAGAATATAACTGGTTTTTTTTTATATGTTAACATTATTATTATTATGAATTAATTTAACTCCAGATGTGTATTATAATATCGGCACCAGTGTAACCATCTCAATATCAAAAAAAAGGATCATCTTTATAATCATATCACTGTTCCCTACTAATACTTCCGTCTAAAAACAAACACTTGAATTATGAAAGTGAGAAAAGAAAAGCACTCCTACAACCCCGGGAATCTCCTCGGTTCTTCCCGCTTTGATAAGATAAAGGTTTTGGCGGAGAGCTGCTCGGCAAGGTGATGATGCGTGGAGCACCTAATGAGAAACACCACGCGCCCAATAATTTGTTAGCCGGAGTTAAGGTCAAACTGCAAACGCTGCATGATTGAGTCACCCCCCAAAGTCCCCATTAGAATTTGCATTTTAAAATATATCTATTATTTATGTGAGTATTATTCAAATGGCAGGCTGCAGCTCCCTGGAGCACGGTGAGCTGGGCAGGCCCACAGCAACTGGATGACCAAAATAGAGATGGACCGTCAAATAATAGAGAGAGAGAGAGAGAGAGAGAGAGAATAAAATAAGTGTCCTCTTCACCACGACGGGCTTCAAACTCTTTTCATGTTCCATGAAAAGATGAATCTTCCTTTATACAATCATATTTTCATTTTGTTGTGAAAATAGAAAGGAAAGAAAATGAAATCCACTGTGCTATACAAACTGGATGCTGTGTTCTGAGTTCTAACATTTGTGGCGCCTGTAACTCTACAGACCAAAATGGGCTCCAGATTTAACTCACGCCGGCTCAAAGGGTGAAAAGGGAGCACTAATTCAATCGGCTAATGATTTTGTTTCCCACCAGCGTCTCAAAGAAAGTTTTCTTAAGCCCGGGATAATAGGTCGGGTTTGTGTATTCGACTGGAAACATTGCCAAGTCGGCTAAGAAGGATTCAAAGAAACAGCATCTCACAAATGACCGTTTACAATCAAGGAAAGAATAAGGCAGTGTTTTTAGTTTTAGTTTTTTTAGTTTTTTTTCCAGGGCTTGAATGTCTTCGCTAGGCCACAAGTTATGATCCAGCCCAAGGCAATAATTCTGAATCACTGTCTATAATTTTTCTGGAGACGTTATAATTTGCACACATACAGTCGGAGCTGTGTACCTCCAACACAAAAGGCCAACACCGCCAGCTCTGTGTCAAAGGTTGTAAGACACGTTGAAATAAAGTGCCTGGTGTATTTGTTTACCTGTGCATCTAAAACCAGCTAGCGAGTCCGTCTCTCCGCCTGATACGTGATATTTCACATGACAAAAGATGATGGTTTGAAAGCCTGCATTGGCGATCACCTTTCGCATGGAGTTAACCTTAAGGTGGCAGTGCTCTGAATGTCAACCCCTCCACACACAGACCTTTTTAAATGCCACCGCTTTTTATCCTGCAATTGTGGAACAGGGCAGACAAAGGGGATGGAGGGAGGGGAGGGGCTGACAGATAAGAGTGTGTGTGATTTTTCATCTGAGTACCAAATGACATACAGTCAGTTGGACTCAGCAGGGAGCTCATTTAACACTTGAAGGAGAATACGAGCACTTAGTGTTGGTCTTTTAAGGGCTAGAGAGTTGATCCGCTCATTTGCTGATGTGCTCAATTACATAGATGGATGAATGGCGGCCCTGAACGCGAGAGAACAATCTCCTCATCTCGTTTAACTAAGCCCCAGTCGAGTGGCGAGCAAATCAAGGCTCAGATACACGACTGTCAAGAGTTTAGAGGGTCTTAAAGGGTCCCAAGAAACTTCAATGCAAATGCATAATGAAGATTCCACAACTTCTGTGAACAGACATGTTACGTGACCAGGCTATGTACACCAGTGCAAAGTGGTGTTAATTGCTAGTTATGAGGAGTGAAAAGACTGGAACACAGAACTTGTCATTTCACCCACCGGGCTTAAACTTTGACCTTGACCTTTGACCCCAAGATGAGTATAAGTGAAGGGTTTAGGGGCAATGATGTCAGTGCTGACAAATGATTAAGGCGAACCTAAGATGACAAGTGCCTCCAGTCGTCTAGGGATCGACGATGACCCTGTGACATTTTGCAACTTGAGCAAAGCTGACAAGCGCTCACATCCCGTGCAGTGCACTCGGTCTGACCAGAAGCATGTGTGTTTGTTTCCATTGTTCTAGAGAGTTCCCCGTGTCGCCTTATGAGATCAGAACAAAAGCTTCCTCAGTCTTGAAGAGACAAGAGGTAGGAGTCAAGCGTTGTCATCCGAGATCCCTCGGTGTCCTGTAACAGCCGTCTCTGGCACCAGAGCGCCCTGCCGCCGCTATCCCATATTACATCTCCCTGCCACTCAGCGCCAGCGGATCAGCAATCCAATTTCACACACATACGCTCTCAGGAAGGCAATGCTGATGCAGGAATAAGGATCTACGCCTCAATGAAGATGGGAAGATGCTTGAAGTGGCTAGAGGGCAGGCGTTGGGGGAGCTCAGAAAGATAGTTTGAAGACTCGGATCGTTTGAAGAAAAGAGCAATTGGAAGGAAGTGGGATCAAAAAAGATGAAAAACAAAAAGTAGTAAAGGGGTTTTTTCTCCCGTTGGGTTACTTCCAGTGTAAGTGCAATGCAAAGACTAAAGCAAGCACGTCACTTTTCCAACCCTTCTCTGAGCAGCAGCGACAAAGCAAATGCAAACAAAGCAAAAAGAGAAAGGGGAAAAGAGGGTAAAGCCTGCGAGCTCAAGCCAACCCATTATAAGAATACCTTTGTTTGTATAGTGACCTCAGTGCCGCTGCTCTCTTCTCAGACAAAGGTCCCAGTGTACGTCTGAGAGAGCAGATGTACAGTATTGGATGACAACAACCCAGCTTAGTGCTTTCAATATCACACATTCAGAATGCATGCGCGAGAGAGCAAGAGAGAGAGATGTGCCTCTCATCTTTCACAAAACGCAGAGATTTGAATCTGATATCGCGCAGAGGCTCATTAGATTGGAGCAAGATCAGGGCTGCCCCGAACGGAGCCAGACACAATGGAGAGTCGGCGTGGTGTGGAGGCTGTTTTCCATTCCCTCATGCACAGCACATGCACAGCAGCACTGAGGCGAGCAGGCCCTTGCTGGGCAATCTTCTTCTCCTCAATTGCCAGAACCATGTGTCCATGTCTTTGTAAAAGCCCGCAGAAGACGGCACAAGCTCATTACACTGCCAGGAATTTTATGACAATTCTGGCTCAGGAACAAATCCCAAGCAACTTTTGACCGCCGCTGTCCATTGCAGAGCCGTAGAGATGTATGGAGAAGGGAGGCTTGGCCAAATTGCAGAGGCCCAGCAAGGGAGAGACAGATGGCTGGACGGATAGACAGGTGCAGCGCTGTGCCGTTGACAGGCAAGGTCATCTGGAAAACCGCCCTTGCAGACAGGATCATACACGCCCAGGGTCCCTCGAGAACATTTGAATGGATGAACTCTGTGAAAACTTCCTGTCAGGGGGAGACAGACAAGGCAAGGGAACGGATAACGGATGCCTTCACCTGTTGCCTTGTGATCATTTCATTCATGCTTCCATATTATTTTTATACAGCACCATATTTGAGAAAGAAGATTGGGGTCAACATCATTCCGTTAAAAAGGGTGACTGACTGCAAAGGTGTTAGAGTGTTGATGAATCTGTCAATGGATGTGAGAATCCCATTCTCAGGATTGACTCTGAGAGCTCTTCCTCCAACAGTTTGACAGTGTGCAGGCCCCATGACGGAGGGGCTCGCCATGTCTCTGCTCTTGATTAACATCAATGTTGTGTTGCCCGGTCCGATGCGGCGTGGAAAACAGGCCTTAATTCGCCCCACATGGTCCAACGACATCCAGGCCCTGGACCGAGATAATACACAGCCCACTGTGCCGCTCATTAACACGAGAAAGTTTCCGCGTAGCGTCGTAGGAAAAAAAACATTGCTTAATCCCCGCATTCCTCCTGGAGGCAGCACTGGCTTTCATTACATTGTTGTAAACGCCTGACGGAGGATTTGTTTGAACATAGACGACATTACGAAAATGTTTATGCCTATGTTGAGATGATTACAAAGAGACGGAAAGTACGACATCGGTGTTAGGAAAATCATCAAGCTTGGTTTGTTAAAAAAAAAAAAAGAAATTGCACTGAAGATTACAGGTGCACTTGTTTCACCAAATGAGCAGAGCAGTGAAGGCAGACAATCATTTCCCTTGGAATCATCAGGCATATGGTGCCAGGAATAATTAGCATTCTATTTATTTCCCCCAGAAAGGAAAAAAAGGCAACCAGGGAAGGGATAAAAAAGACAAAACAGGATATTACATTGCCAGCGTAATTGCAGTAGCTCTAATGGTTCGGGGCAGTGTTCTATATGCACTGTGAGGGCTACCTAAATCTGAAGTGACACATTAACCGGATGGACAACTACAAAAGAGCTGAAAGGCCGAGCTCCAACACAGTGGGGGACTCCACAACACTCAAGACTCACAACGGTGACGTGTACACGCACACACGCACACGCACACGCACACACACAGACAAACAGGAAAATTTGCACCAGGATTCTGAAAATGCCAAAACTGTTATATTGTTGTGAAATAAATGGACTCTTGAGTGACCTTTGAAAAGGCTTTACATATCGGGCACAATGTATGTACAGTATGAATAGTAAATCACGATTGAAGGGTAAGTGAGTAGAAAAAAAAAGGAAGGATTTCTTTTCAGCCGTTAATATTTAATTTCTTCGAGAGCAAACTGGAACTTCAGTCGGCTCGGTAGATCACTCAGAAGTAGATCTACTTCTGAAAGATCTACCAAATCTGTTTCCCCACGTGATCTCTGTGAATGCAAACGGAAGGCAGCGAGCCTGCGATGGGACGACAACACTTAAGCTAATAAATCTAATCCGGGGCAGAGGAGTTAGGAGATTGTTTATCATCCCGCTCAGTTAGAAAAATAAAAGATAAAGGCGCATATGAAGGCTCATACAATTTTCTATTTAGCAGGCATTTTGACTGTATTCACTGAAACATCAAAATCACGTGTGATTGCAGCCCACAGACGCTGCCGGTGCATCACATATTGAAATTAACTACGACACTTGAAGTGTGGAATTCTTAAATGACCATTTCACAGAAATAGTCCACTGACATACTGTGTGTGTGTGTGTGTGTGTGTGTGTGTGTGTGTGTGTGTGTGTGTGTGTGTGTGTGTGTGTGTGTGTGTGTGTGTGTGTGTGTGTGTGTATATATATATATATGTGTGTGTGTATGTGTATATATATGTGTGTGTGTATGTATATATATATATATATACACACACATATGTAAATATATATATGTGTGTGTGTGTGTATATATATATATATATATACACACACACACACACACACACACACACACACACACACAGATCAGCCACAACATTAAAACCACTGACAGGTGAAGTGAATTACATTGATCATTTCGTTCCAATGACACCTGTCAAGGGGTGGGATATATCAGGCAGCAAGTGAACAGTTATTTTAAGTTAATGTGTTGGAAGAAGGAAAAATGCGCAAGTGTAAGGATCTGAGAGACTTTGACAAATCAAATTGTGATGGCTAGATGACTGGGTCAGAGCATCTCCAAAACAGCCGGTCTTGTGGGCTGTTCCCTGTATGTAGTGGTTAGTACTGACCAAACGTGATCCAAGGAAGGACAACCGGTGAACCGGCAACAGAGTCATGGGTGCCCATGGGCTCATTAATGCACATGGGGAGTAAAGTCAAGGCCGTCTGGTCCGATCCCACAGAAAAGCTACTGGAGCACAAATTACTGAAAAAGTTAATGCTGCTACGATATAAAGGTGTCATAACACACAGTGCATCACAGCTTGCTGTGTATGGGGCTGTGTAGCCGCAGCCCAGTCAATGGGCCCATGCTGACCCCTGTCCACCGCCCAAAGCACCTACAATGGGCGCATGAGCATCAGAACTGGACCATGGAGCAATGGAAGAAGGTGGCCTGGTCTGATAAATCACGTTTTCTTCTACATCATGTGGATGGTCGGGGTTAGGGTTCGATTCTATGGAGCACCTGTGCGATGTGCTGGAACAACAAGCTCGATCCATGGGGGCCCCACCTCACAACTTCCAGGACTTAAAGGATCTGCTGCTAACGTCTTGGTGCCAGATACCACAGGACACCTTCAGAGTCCATGCCTTGATGGGTCAGAGCTGTTTTGCCAGCACGAGGGGACCTACACAATATTAGTGGTTATTAGTGATGGTTTTAATGTTGTGGCTGATTGGTGTATATACTCATATACTGTATAAACACATCTACATATATATGTAGATGTGTGTGTGTGTGATGATGACCGAGGTACACAATGACCAATGCAATAGAATTCATTCACAATAAAAGCCTATTGGATAATTAGTAGCCATTTGCTGAACTGCATGTTATTAGCTGACACTAAGTAAATTAATGACATTCAAATACAATCAAATCATTGCTCTATGTGCCAGGGCACAAGGTTTGATCAAGGCAATATGGCTTCCACGGTATATTTGTATTCATGAAGTCTGACGAAAGATCAGAATGACGATCCATAGAACATCAAGGGCAAATGAGCAGTTAATTAACAAGTCAAACGCCCCACACCGTAAAAGAGAAAGGACACTTCACTTTGCTAAATGTATAATTAAACAAACCATCAGGCCCCATCGCCTAACAGTCACTGCGAGCTTTGAATAGACACATTTCTCCCCCATCGTCTTTACAACGTCCCTAGTTCTGGGTCGTCCCCATGTGGGAGCTGGGTTCCTCTTCAGACACCGCCGCTGCCTCTGTCTACTCTCTCCTTCCACCCCTGTGTCTGCCTCCCCGGGGTGAGACTCCGCTAACTCCCTTCTTTCCTGTATAACATGCTAAACTTTGTGAAAGATTTGATTTCAAAACTTAATTTTCCGGATTTTTTTTGTTCGACGTCTTCTTTTTATTGACGTCGATATCGCACCATGGACGGTATAAAAGCCCATGAAAAATGAGGCACAAAATCGATGCATATTATATACAGTATACCCCGACTTCATCACCGGCCATATTTTTCCTCCCATCTCTATCCGATTCCTGCTTTGTTTAACTCTGTTTTCTAGAGCGATAATGATAATGGGGCTTGACAGTGGTTCACAAAGGGTTGGCGGATGGGGGCGAGAGCCCCCAACAGACCATTCAAAGGTTTTTAGTGAACTTTCCGACTGGCTCAGCAGAGTCAAAAGGCCGGCCGTGACCCCCGCTGTTGCCTGAATACTGTGTTATGCCCGGCCCCCGCATGGGGTCCACAGCCAGTCGTGGACCCCCTGACCGGGGCCGGGGCCGGCTACCCACCGGAAACCCAGTGGAGCTGCTCTTTGCCGTGGAAGAAAAATATTGTATTAACAATGTGAGTATTGTTTAATGTGAAGGATCGGTCATTCCTCGTCTCATACAGATGGCTTTAATATCTCATGATGCCTTTTATAAAGTACCTGTGGTGTGGGGGTGGTGTGGTTTAAGCAGCCACACCTGACCTGGAACTTGGAAATTGGCGACCCAGGATCAGAGTGGCTGCATACCCGTTACTCGTTGGTTGGTCTAACGAGCAACTGGTTGAAACCCAACAGAATAACATGACCTTAACTCACCGCTGGTAGGCACAACGGGATTTGGGGTGTCTCAAGTGATTCATAACGGAAAAAAATCGGAACTTGTGCCAGGGAAAAGCGATGTGATGTGATGTCGGTGACGGAAAGGTGATAATATATAAAATGAATGAAGAGGCCAGCTGGGATAAAAATAAAAGTGGAAGTCTAAATTAACTGAGGTTCACTGCTCCATGTGGACAGACTTACATCAGGCAACAGATGGTACTTCTCCATGCTCAGCGTTCACCTTACTCGCGTGCGCGCACACTCGCACACACTCGCACACACACATACACACACACACACACACACACACACACACACAATGTTGTCTCTCCACGTGACGTGGAAAGACAATTCTATGAAAGTCGACAGAAAAGCAAAAAAGGAACTAACTACTTGACACGAATTAATATGAAATTACATATTTATAAAGGATTAGGTTTGCACATTCATGCGTCAGGCAAAAAGGCACACACACTCACATAAGAACGATACTGACTAGAAAACAGACCTTCACCATGATCATTTTAGCTGGTAAGAACCCATGTGACTGGAGAGAAGAATTCATGAAAGATGACGCTGAAGTAAATTTTGACACTTTATGGTCACTTGATTCATACTGATGACTTCATTTTGCACAAATCAATATGAAATGACATGACCAGTACAAGTGAGTTGGTTTGCACATTCATGCTTGCAGCTAAAAGGCACGCACGCACACACGCACGCACACACACACACACACACACACACACACACACACACACACACACACACACACACACACACGACATCAGCTAACGAGTGAATCTAGTCATGTATGTCCATACACTCTATTCGGACGACTCAGGCCCAAGGTTTTAAGCATCTCCATAGAGTGGAGATCAATAAAGGCCTGTCATTCAAGCTTAGTTTGGCGATGGACAAAGACAGGATGTTGGGACCTGGCCAAAAAAAAGTAAAAAAGGAAAAATAGCTCTTGAGGCCCCTCCAGAGCCCTGATTAAAAGCCTCAGCAAAATCTTTGGGCTTTTTCCCCTTTTTTTTCGCCAACCGTCACGGCGTCAAAGAGACGCCAATTAGAGCGACGAGGCCCAGAATAATGCTCAGCAGAAAGTGGAGGCATCTGTGCACGCCAATACACACATACACACATACATACACTGGAGTTCTGATACCGAAATGTTTACTTCAATACCGATACCAGATATGGTGCCTTGACACCGATACCAAGTAAAGCCGGGCGTTAAAACGATAATGGTAATTATTGTCCATATTTTTTTTCCTAAATAACATAAGCTTGGTCATTTTTGGTAACGTCTAACGCAGATTTGTTCATTTATAGACGCGTTAGGCAAGTGGCAACGATAAGCCGATCAATTTGAGTGATCTGAAGCTGACCTTTCACCTCTAGCCAATTACTTTGGTCGATATAGAAAGAAGCCCCCTCCTGGGTGAGGGGAGAGGCTGCGTTCAAAATGAGCAACTCGGAGGAGAAAGATGATGGTATGGTTGGCAAATGAGGGCCACATACTGTACATCGATAGTTTGGTGAATATTTTTGGATATTTAAATTTGGACCCAAAGCAGACAGTAAATATCTATCGACTAAGACTGACAACACCACAAACCATATTAGTTACATTTTGTCTACTTGCCATGTTTATTTTGTTTTAAATTTGATCAAAATTTTTATTTCAGTGAAATGTTGATTGTCCGATCGTGACAACATTTCTGGCCATATCGCCCAGCACTTATACAAAGGTAAAAAAAACAAAACACTTCTGATTTTGTGTACTTTATTCATCCCTCTGGGGGGAATCTGACGTGTCTGGGAGCAGTGGACCGCCACGCCACAGCGTCCGGGGAGCAGTTAGGGGGTTCGGTGTCAATGCTCAAAGGCACTTCTGTACGCTACCAGGAGGAGCTGGGGATTGAACCGGCAACCTTCCCATCACTCGACGACCCCGCTCTGCCTCCTGCGCTACTGCCCCAAAACGAAAACATAAACTTCAAAAATATTCATGAACAAAATGTCTAAGTGCACATAACTAATCAAATCGAATCACTGAAATCACATGGAAATAACTTCACAGACACTGAGCCATACATCTGTTATCACACCTGTCATGATTTGAGGTGTTGTAGAGGATCAGCATGGTTGTCAGACCGATGTGCCGTCGTTTTTTGAAGTTATGGACCGTCGGCGTCCTATAACTACGCAGCCCGGTACATGGACGGACACGCACGCTCACGGGCCGCGCCCACTCGGCCAACGTCAAGGTATTAATTTCCTAATCTCGCGTCGCTGGATAACATTTCGATTAGCTCCGAAGTTTGAAATCACAGGCCCCCTTTTTTTCTGTTTTCTGCGTTTCCTTTTTTAAGTTTAGCTATGCAAGCGATGTGAGGACGCCAGCCACTGTTTCGCTGCAATAGAAAGCAATGTACAGTTAGCCCTTTTTCTTATAATGAAGTATCAAAATTACGATAATGCTGGTATCATACCGTTTTAAATTTTCGGTACCGCATAACTTTTTTGGTACAGGTCTACAGCACAACCCTAATACAGACACACAAACCCACACACAAATATACATTGAAACAGAAAGATCCGACCCCCACCTTACCGCTGTCATCCCTCCTCACACTTAATAAGCGCCATTGTCAAAGTGCTCCGCGCACACATTTCATTTTGACGAGTGGAAGTCGCGGTCGCGTCCGCACCAAACGGAAACTAATTGCCCTGGCAGCCGTTGAGTAATGACAACGACCGCTATGGGAGGCGGAGAAGGAGAGGAAGAGAGAGGGAGCGAGGGAGGGATTCACAGCTTCTGTGGTCAGTGATATTCGGCGGAGGCATCTAATGATGTGCACTTATGGGCTAAATTACCACCGCGTTGTTTACCTCTTGTTTACCTCGGCGGTTGGAGTGGAGGTGGAGGAGAAGAATGAATGAATAAATGAATAAATAAATAAAGAGCCGGGAGGAGCTCCTCGAGTTCAAATTAAAACCCAATGATCTGATAGGGAGTAGGAGTGCTGAGAGGAGATCAATGGAGTCCATGGAAGCAGGGGAGGAAGAGGAGGGGAGGGAGGAAGGGGGGCAGGTGAGGCTGGCATTTCTAGCCCCCCCCCTCTCCACCACCCTCTCTCTCTCTCTCTCTCCCTCTCCATTTCTTACATAAAAATAGCCGGCTAGCTCCACACACACACACACACACACACACACACACACACTTTTCAAAACAACTTCGTGAAGTATGTCCATAGTAGGGCTGCACAATATCATGAAACTGATTTCAAGACAATAGAAAAATTATTGTCGTATATATATTTTTATAATGTTTCTATTGCAAGTCAGCAGCAGAACTGCGTCACAGTGCTAATGTAAACAAACGTGGAAGTACGTGGAAGTACGTGGAGCTCAGGGGAAGTAGAAAACCGCACTTTGACCCAAAAAGTACCTCTTTTGGAAGCATTTTTAACATGTTTGCCGATCGCGTTTTAGTTCACAGTTTCAGTGAATGAAAGTTTACATCTTTAATCAATTTTGCATGCTGCACCGGTGAAATAAAAAACAACCCACATGGCTTTACCATGTGGGTTGTTTTCAATTTAATAATTGAATATACAGAAAACATGCTATATTCTGATATCAATCGTTATCGAGATATGAAACTACCTCTATCGGGATAGAAGATTTTGGCCATATCGCCAGCCCTAGTCCATAGGAATTATAATCTTTTTATCGTCCTGAAAACAGAACCAAAACACTGCACCACTGACTCCATTACAACCCCTGGCGAGTTAATTGCAGCATTTAATCAATACATCAAAATACTATATACCCAGGAAAATAAATTACTCACAGCCTAGAACTCAGGGCAGCAGGGAGAGGAGTCAAAATGAAGAGAAAAGTGAGGGAACTAGGTTTTTGTTAAATAAAGATGTTGAGCTCGGGTGTTGACGGGTGAGGTGTTGAGTATGGGCAGAGTGGGATCACAGCACCTGAATCCCGGCTGCGGCCCAGCCCATCTCCATAATAAACAGTGACATTAGAGAGGAGGACGAGAGGGAGGAGGAGAGGGAGGGCGAGAGGGAGGATGAGAGGGAGGGGGAGAGAGAGGACAGAGAGGGTGGGCGAGAGGGAGGACAGAGAGGGAGGGCGAGAGGGAGAACGAGAGGGAGGAGATGGAGAAGAGGGCGGATGACAGGGAGGACGAGAGGGAGGACAGACAGGGAGGAGGAGAAGGAGGACAAGGTGGAGGACGAGAGGGAGGGCGAGACGGGGAACAAGCACGCCGTTTGGCAGCGACCATGAGGGAGAAGTTGGCAGAATGGGAGGGAGGGATAAAGGGCGCAGGGACAAGAAACTGACAGTGAAACAGGGGGAGGAAGTTGGAGAGAGAGAGAGAGAGAGAGAGAGGGAAAGCGAAGAGCCAGAGCTTACTGGAGAGTCAATGAGATTAGACAGAAAAATAAAATAAATGAAAAAAATAATATGACAGAGGAAAAGAAACAGAATAAAAGAGGAAATTGACAACAACAAAAAAGAAAGGAAGAGAAGAGGGCCGCGTCCCCTCACCTTGGTCTGTGCCGGAGCCACCGATCCTCCCGCGGCATTGATTCCTCGCTTGACCGCCATGTCGCCGGCGCCGCTTGACGTCGTCACGGCAACCGTGACCGGAGTCGGGAGGAGGGAGGGGATGACGGGGAGGGGGAGGGGGAGGAGGCCTGGCCGGTTGTTGCCGTTGACGACGGCGGCGGCCGCAGCGCAGCTGTGGTTGTGGTTGGCTCCGCCATTGTGCAGCGCGGCCGAGGGCCGCCCGTCCCTGCGTTCCCACGGGCCCCGGTACTCCCGCTCGAAGCGGTGGTGCTGGCGTGACATTACTTCCTCTTCCTCTCAGAGGGAACGACGGGGGCCGGCCTGAGAGAGCGGGAAATAAGAACCAATTCTTTATTCATCTCCAAAGGAAATCCAGGTGTCACAGCAGCAAAGTCAAGAAAGGGATGAAAAGTAAAGTATATAGTGTATAGTATATAGTGTATGGTATATAATGTAAAGTATATAGTGTATAATGTAAAGTACATAGTGTATAGTGTATGGTATATAATGTAAAGTACATAGTTTACAGTATATTGTGTATTGTATAGTATATAGAGTATAGTGTATAGTATAGTATATAGTGTTTAGTATATAGTGTATAGTATAGTATACAGTGTATCATACAGTATATAGAGTATTGTATATAGTGTATAGTGTATAGCATATAGTGTATAGTATATTATATAGTGTGTAATATATAGTGTACAGTATATAGTGTATAGTTTATAGAGTATCATATATAGTGAACAGTACAGTATATAGTCAATAGTTTATAGTATATTGTGCATAGTTCACGATCAGCCACAACATTAAAACCACCATTAATTATCACTAATATTGTGATACTCCCCCTCGTGCCCCAAAACAGCTCTGACCCGTGGAGACATGGACTCCACAAGACCTCTGAAGGTGTCCTGTGGTATCTGGCACCAAGACATTAGCAGCAGATACTTTAAGTCCTGGAAGTTGTGAGGTGGGGCCCCTATGGATCGGGCTATTTGTTCCAGCACATCCCACAGATGCTCCATTGGATCGGACCATTACCCCGACCATCCACATGATGTAGAAAAAAACATGATTCATCAGACCAGGCCACCTTCTTCCATTGCTCCATGGTCCAGTTCTGATGCTCATGTGTCCACTGCGCTTTTGGCGGTGGACAGGGGTCAGCGTGGACACTCTGACCGGTCTGGGGCTACACAGCCACATACGCAGCAAGCTGTGATGCACTGTGTGTTATGACACCTTTCTATCATAGCAGCATTAACTTTTTCACCAATTTGTGCTACAGTAGCTCTTCAGTGGGATCAGATCAATTCAAGATTCAAGAGGTTTATTCGTCACAAACATATACATACTTTCATACATATATGCAGTGAAATGTTATGCAATGCACCCGGTAATTCCCACAATATGTCCTAGACATACATAGACAATTTGGTCCCTGTCAATGTGGTGCACATCTTTACGCTTGCCCATTTTTCCTGCTTCCAAAACATCAACTTCAAGAACTGACTGTTCACTTGTTGCTTGATATATCCCACCCCTTGACAGGTGCCATTGGAACAAGATGAGCAATGTTATTCATGTTACCTGTCAGTAGTTTTATTACCGTTGTTGATCGGTGTATAGTATAGTATATAGTATTGCGTACAGTAAATAGTAGAGCTGCAAGTAATATTGTTTCAACATCATCATTGCGATGTGCGCATGCGCAATAGTCACATCACAGGACGTACAATGTCAAATTAGGCAAATTAGAAGAAGAATCTTTATTGGTCACACGACACACCACACTACACTACAACACATGCATTTATAAGCACACATATGCGCTCTATGCTTTTTTGGGTGGTGACCGGTGAAATGTGGTCTCTGACTTGCCCTTCCTCTGGGGCAGCATTTGTCGACGCGCCCGCGGACCTGGTACTAAGTGTCCATCGCTGGTCAGACGATGATGTGTGCATGTTTTTGGTGGGGGTCCTTACTGATGCTAGGTGGAGGAAACCCCATGTGAGCACGGGGAGAACATGCAAACTCCACACAGAAAGGCTCCTATTTGGGAGATAACCCGCCGGAGCCCAGGAACCCAGGACCTTCTTGCTGTGAGACAGTAGTGCAATGCAATTGCTGCTTGAAAAGGAAAACTCGCACGGTTCTCATTTTCCATGACTAATCTACAAGAGAAGTTTGTCTGATAAACATAATTTACTCCGATTTAAGGATTATTTTCCAAATTTCCAAGAACACAAGATTCAATAAGAAACCTGCATTTCGATTCTGCTTATCAGTTCCTAACTTTTGCATATTTCAGTTGCGCTCCTGACTCCCTCTCCTTAAAAGGCTGTAATAATCCATCCAATGACTAATTTCCAGTATATAGTGTACAGTATATAGTATATGGTATACAATATATAGTTTAGTATATGGTATATAGTATATGGTATAGTATATAGTATAGTATATGGTATATAGAATAGTGTAGTATATAGTATATGGTATATAGTATGGTATATAGTGTAGTATATGGTGTATAGTATATAGTATATGAATATAGTATAGTATATAGTAAAGTATATGGTATAAAGTATATAGTATAGTATACATGTATAATATAGTATATGGTATACAGTATATAGTTTAGTATATGGTATATAGTATATAGTATAGTTTATGGTATTTAGTGTATAGTATAGGATATGGTATATAGAATAATGTATAGTATATGGTATAAAGTATAGTATATGGTATACAGTATAGTATATAGTATATGGTATATGGTGTATAGTATATAGTATATAGTATAGTATATGGTATAGTGTATAGTATATGGTATATAGTGTAGTATATGGTATATAGTAGTGTATAGTGTATAGTGTAGTCTATAGTATAGTATATGGTATATAGTATAGTGTATAGTATATGGTATATAGTATAGTATATGGTATATAATATATAGTATAGTATAGTATAGTATATAGTGTATATATATAGTATATATGGTATATAGTATAGTATATAGTATATGGTATATAGTATAGTATATGGTATAAAGTATAGTGTATAGTATATGGTATATAGTGTAGTATATGGTAAATCGTATAGTATATGGTATATAGTATAGTGTACAGTGTATAGTATAGTCTATAGTATATAGTGTATAGTATAGTATATAGTATAGAATATGGTATATCATATAGTGTATAGTATATGGTAAATAAGTATAGTATATGGTATATAATATATAGTATAGTATACTATATACTGTAGTATATATAGTATATAGTGTAGTATATGGTATATAGTATATGGTATAAAGTATAGTGTATAGTATATGGTAAAAAGTGTAGTATATGGTATATAGTATAGTGTAGTCTATAGTATACAGTATATAGTATATGGTATATAGTATAGTATATGGTATAAAGTATAGTGTATAGTATATGGTATATAGTGTAGTATATGGTATATAGTGTTGTATATGGTATATAGTATAGTATATAGTATAGTGTGTAGTATACTGTATGTCTATAGCAGTGTGTGATGGGCATCACAGACAGGCAGCATTACACAAAGTGGTAATTTAGTGATAAAAGAGTGCAAACATTTTTTTACACAGTATATATACAGCTGGCTCCAGTAGGGTGATCATCTTGAACATTGTAATACATCTTGTCTTTTTTTTGTCAAGAAAATGCACAGTGCAGGATGGATGGAGAGATAAAATGGATAAATAGGAAAAAAAATAGAAGGACAAGGGGCGAGAAGAACGCACTGACCTCAGGCAAAAACACACACACACACACACACACACACACACACACACACACACACACACGTATGTGGACAGAGAGCGAGCGAGACGTACAGAGGGAAGTATTAATGGAGACAGCGATAGTGAGGCAGAATAAGTGGCTGAGGGAGCGAGAAGAGGAGGAGGAAAAGGAAGGAGAGAGAGAGAGAGAGTGTGTGTGTTGACATGAAGGTGTGAACGCTCTCAGCATCAGTTCCCGTTGCACTCAACCCAGTGCGGCTCGCTTGTTGCCTCTAATTCCTATCCTTCCAGGGGTAGAGGGTGGGGGTAGACGAGCATGGCTGCACGGGGCTATAAAGCAAAAGGAAAGAGAAAAAAAAAAAAAAAGCATGGCAGCCAATCGCATAAAGGGGCTAAATTAGTCACATGTATGTGTGTCGAGAGACGTGAGGCAAGAGGGTTATAACGTCATCTTCTCGAGTGGGGAGACAGGTAGAACATGTTTGTTATTCATCAGAACGTTTTTCACGAGGACCGGGAGCCGACGCCACAACCTTGAGTTCGAAACCCATTCGTCTGAATAGATAAATACCTGTGCAATTACTAGAACGTCTCATCTTGTGCACTTAATGGCTGGTTAATTTCCATCAGATCGCCCTTGAAGTGCATTTAAGCGTCCTCCCCCCCCCCCCTTTCACCCTCCCCCACCTGAACGACACATTAGGAAGGTGGAAGGCAGAATTGTTATGGGGGGTGTGTCGTGTGGGGACGTGTCACTCCATATTACATCCTAAATCAAAGACCTACAGCTGGGTCTGTGTAGTAAAATCCATCACAGAGCGGGGTGGGGTGGGGTGGGGGGGTTTGTAGTGCATTGTACTGGCGCGTCATGAAAGGCACGCTACACTTTCTCGAGCCCTTGATACCGGAGATGAAATAAATAATAACAGCCTCAGAAGCTGGTTCAGCGAGTAGCCCCATGCAAATTCCCCCGCCTGTAAGGAGAGAATGACAAGGAATGATGAGCCTTTATAGTGCACACTGGGGCCCGTCACACTGCTGCAGGAAGGAGCCTTTAAAGCGGCTGCTGATGTAAGTGTGCGTGTGCGAGTGTGTCAGTGTGTGTGTGTGTGTGTGTGTGTGTGTGTGTGTGTGTGTGTGTGTACAGTCGCTGAGCGCGCAAAGCATACGCTCGGAAAAATCCAGTGCAAGAGCGGCTGCGCTTGCATGTCGGCATGTTGTTGCAGCGCGTAATTAGAGCACTCATGTTGAAAACGCTGCTGCACAGGAGGATGGGTACAGGCCGTACTGTACACTGTCGGGCAGCCTGCGGCGAGAGTGCTGCCCCCTACTGGGGGATGTGGGGTACCAGTCACCAGGTAACTCCCGATGCGATACTATCGCAATACGATCACACTATCACGATATATTTCCCATGATACAATTACACAATGCAATACAATCTTCTACTACTATGCATGTCCCGCGATACTATACTATCCCAATGCATTTCCCATGATGCAATATTATCGAGACGCGGCAATACCATACTACCACGGTAAATTCCTCACAATACAATAGATTTCCCAGAACACAACATTATCACAACACGATACTATCGCGATAAAATATATTGCTATCTTTGCAACAATGCATATCCCACCGTAACAATGGAATCATGATACAGGTGATTCTGCGATACACGACATGTCGTCCTTGACGATTCATGGCAGAATCTGTGCAATTGATACTGCAATGACCGTTTATTCAGCGCAATATTAAGTCTCTTTCACATCATTATGCAAACCAGAGGCAAAACCAAACCAAAACCAAGGTGAAAAGGGTCTTATTATTGAAATAATTTCATCTGTTGATGATAGCTAATAAAAAATAACTGCATCGTCAACGTATCACAAGAGGATGTATCACAATATAATGTGGTATGGATTTTTTTTTGTCCCACCCTTAGCCACCTATCCACTACTGTTCACTTACACAACCCTACCTCCCCCTCTTTCTGTCTTATTTCATCGCTTTACCGATCTCTCATTAGCCACCTTTGTTGTCCCCTGCGCCGTTCTCTTCGAAGACCCCGCACATCGTTAAAAACCAGGCTGAAATCCCCAGCAACATCACCCAAAGACTGGGAGACGGCACTCAGGCCAAAGGCACTTCTCTTCTCCTTCCCAGCGCTAAATGACAACCTCTCCCAACAACTTTAAAATTTCATACAGGACAGGAATAAACATGTCTGCATTATCTTCAAAACAGAGGTGAGGGAGAAGGCAATAAGGTCCTGCTCCTGTGAACAATGGCACAGTTAGTGCTGCTGTGTAATATTCCCTTATCTGTCGAGCTCAACACCACAGCTGAGAAATAACAGGGCTGGAGGGTAAAAAAGAGGGAAATTCACAAGCCTGAAAAACGCGAGACCTGAAATTAAGTGCGCAAAACATTCACATTTGAAATTCCCTACTTTTTGTACCGATCCTTATCTTTGTAGCTATGATTAAAATAAAAACATAACACCATGTATGCACAATTCCAGCCTTCCAACCAATACAAGTGTCAAGTTCGGCTTTTTGTTGCATGATGCCTACCAGAAGAAAACATAGATTAGATACAGCATCACATGTTTGCGTGATTGAGGAGCTTTGTTGTAAAAGCTTCTATTATTAATGCAAAATGTCGTTTGCGGAGAGAAGAGTAACAGCAGCCGAGAAACCCTTTGCAGTTACTTGAAAGCCATTTCTAATCTTGAATTCTCAAAATAACGACTCAAAGCAAAAGTAAATGTGGCAAGAGCAAAGGAGACAGTGCTCTCTTCTTCTTCTTCTCTTCCAAATGCTCCGAGCAGATGTAGTAAAATACTTTATTGGTAGTTTCATAAATAAATCTGTTCAAGAGCACCAATTTCCTGCTTTCAGGGTATTATCTATTGAGCACTGTTGAAATATAATGGAAATGATGTGGCATGTGGAAATCATTTTCCTTACTCGTCAAAGTGGTTTTTCAGCCTCGTGCACCTGCATTTTGGGCATGGATGTCTCTCATCTCCGTCCAAAGTGTCAATACGTACTTCAGAAATTGTCTAATGACATCAGAAGCCCTTATATTAACACTGCAGACTGTAGGGGAAAAAAAGGACGTAGTGTCTGGGAGCCCAACCCGATTTGAAGCCTTGACTTTGGGTTTATGCTTGCTGTCGGATTGGCAGAAACGAGCCACGAGCCACGAGGACGAAACGAGACGAGAAACGAGGACGAGCCACAGCCACTTCTTTTGGACACGAAGGGTTAGTCCATTCAATCAAGGCAACTGTGCCCTCAAATATACCTCTCTTTATGCCTTATTATCCTCTTTATCTTCTCATCTTTTCAAAATAACAACCAAGACACACATTAGAAGAAGTAAACTTAGCTATTGAGAGCCGAAAGTCTTGACAATGCATTGGCTTTGTATTTCCTAGTTTCTTCTAGTTTTGTTTTTTTTCCATTGACTTCCACTGAACCGTAATTTAAAGCACTTTAGCATTGGATTCAACACAGAAATAGTGGAGACAAATGTGAGTGAATTTAAGACATTTTGCCCTTCCACTCGTGCTGTTTTGTCACTTTTCTTATCTCATTTTATCTTAAGAAATGTTATAGATACAAAACTCTGTGGAAACCAGATCAACCATGTGCACTTGAAAGAAAGACAGTGAGGTCATATTAGCATGAAGTGCCTGTGGAGGACAACATCACACCTGTGGACTCTGTCAGCCTCAATAAACCCTCCGCTGCATCGCATCTCTGCTGACACCTCTCACGGACGCCCAGGGAGCTTCAGCAGAGTTTACCTCACTCCCAACATGAATCAGACTGGGAGACTACGCCGAAGCTTTTTAATGGAGGAAGAACTTGAGCGTGCTCGAGATAAAGCTTTCCAGCCTATTTCCAGCCTTTTGCAATTCATAAACTAATGATGGGGCTTAGGTTTGGTTTAGTCTGGCTTTATCTTGAAGCAATTAGCGATGCCGCACACACTGCAGCCACGTGTGTGTGTGTGTGTGTGTGTGTGTGTGTGTGTGTGTGTGTGTGTGTGTGTGTGTGTGTGTGTGTGTGTGTGTGTGTGTGTGTGTGTGTGTGTGTGTGTGTGTGTGTGTGTGTGTGTGTGTGTGTGTGTGGGCAGGCCAATAGTCAAACCTGCAGCGATCGGTTTCCACCCCCGAAGTCAAACGCTGCTTTTTTTTCTCATGGGCCATTGCTCTAAATTAACAGTCAACAACTGAACATGCATTCCCAAGAGTTGGGAAATTGAAACTGTGAGATTAAAACAACTAATCCTTTGGAATCCCAGGTAAAAGAACAAGAAGAAGAAGAACAACAAAAAACGATTTGTTCCCAAGCAGCAGAAAATAGTAAATAAGGAAGCGGGGGGGGGCAACTTGTCAGCAATCACACCTAATGAGCCGACTGACTTGACTGACCATCTGATATCTTGATGGTGAGTTAAAAGTAGGAGTCAGCTGTAGCGGAGGGAGGGCTTGGTAGCTGTTCGGCATTTCCCTCATTGCCTCTGGTTTCAAAACATCTTTTCTAACGGTGCTGATGCAACAAAAAACCGAACTGCACCCCATGCACGGCCCAATGCGTCCGCGCACATCGTAGGAGGAAGAGGCATAACGGCGTGAGTCTCATGGCTGGATAGATGGATAGATAGATCAATGGATAGATGCATAGATAGATAGATAAATAGACGGTGGATAGATTGAATGAAAGATATTTTATTCATCCCCAGAGGGAAATTGCAGTGTCACAGCAGCAGCACAATATTAATGTGATAAGAAAAAAAATGGCAATATGCAATAACCCCAAGAATTAGGGTTATTGCATATTATACAATAAACCACAAGATTAACTAGAAGCTAGGAAAACTTAACCCTAACTCAAAAAAAGGCTAAAACAAAAATATGTTTTTTAAATAAACCTAAACAATATATAATAAACCTAAAAGAAAACACAACAGCAAACATAATGATAAACAATACATGTAAAACAAAATATAAAAATAATAATAAACAAACAAACAAAATATATTGATACAATAAACCTTAAGCATAAACATAATGAACCAGGAGACAATAAACCTAAAAAATAACGGCTTCGTCCTAGTGGATGCGAGTCAAACCCATGTTGCGATCACAATGACATCATTGCTATCGCCATGGCGACGTCCTGCAGCGGAGTGTTTGTTTACACGCTTTTGTGTTGTAAGTACGTACGAGGGTTTTGTGTCTCTGTGACAACTTCTGGTCTGGAGCCAGTGGAGGAGAGGGAGGAAGAGGAGGACGGCGCGGGCGGCGACGGCGTAGTCATCATTAGCCAAAATATATAAAAAATAAAATAAAAATAAAAAGTTGTGTGTGGCATGTTGGGACGGGAGGCGCACACACCCTGAAGTGCGGCATCTGTCACTCAGCAGCTCGCCCCGCGCCGTGTGTGACAGAGCGCTGTTAACAACTCCACGTGGGAATACGCAGCCAGACACAGAGAGAGACGTGAGGAAAGAGGGAGTCAAACAGATGGATGGATCAACTTCCGTGATGAGTGAGTGAGAGAGAGGGAGAGAGAGAGAGAGAGCGAGAGAGAGAGAGAGAGAGAGAATGAATGAATGAGTGAGCGGGTGCAGTGCCTACGTATAGTTCAATGGGGCACGGAGAGTCGCAATAACAAGCTGGTGATGCTGCTGACGGAGACTATGGAGAACTCACATTCAGTTCTTTCCAAAAAAAAAAGTATGCAGAGGATGGATGTTTCCTAACCAGGGCTGTATTGTGATATTGACGAACTCGAATATCACGATGCCTCAAGATCCATCATTTTGAGGGGATGATTTTGGGGGGTGACTATTGAGTGCTAACAAGTATTTGAGAATCAATTGTCAGTAATGGGGATATTATCACCAAGCAGGTAGAGGCATTGATTAGAAGCAACAACAGCCTATGACATTCCGAAAATTGCATTATTTTCCTGAAATGCATCATTAGAGAAAACATTTAACTGTATTACAACAATGAAAATCCCGGACATTATATAGTCTCATACCACGACACCGATATTAAATCGATATGTCATCCAGCTCACGCACGAGTTTGACATTTTTAATTCTTCTATTCTACGCATCCGCTGATGTGGAGTTTGGAAAAGAAGAACAAAATCCCAGACGATGTCCGCTCTTGTATCACAATATCGATTTCATAACGCCTGCCCTAGTTGCAACTTAAGCTGTTTATCGTGACATCGATGACCAAATCAGCGGGGACCACGGTATATTGGGCGGCAGCGATCAAAGCCATGTGAGGGTTTGATCATTTTGATTTGGGAGCCTGCACACACACGCACGCACGCACACACGCTGCAGTGAAACTCGGCGCAGCAGCAGCGACTTCATTCAGGGCTGATTTGAGAGTGAACATCCGTCAATTTGCAATTTGAGCGCACTCAATGCCAGCTGCAGCAGCCAAATCAGAAGGCTAATGACCTGGGAGAGCAACAGCAAGATGTGGACGGCTTTGACGGTGTGGAATAGAGAAGCGTGGGTGGGTGGGGATGGATGGGGGGGGGGTGTTCTCAACGCCGCGTTTACTTCTGTTCTCTGGGTTCTACACCGCATTACCCACTGCCATTCCACTGTCTATAGGTACCTCTCTGGAGGAGGAGCTCCAGTCCCAATCTGCGAGTCTCTCTGTCTCTCTCAGCCCATCACCTGCTGCACTAATGATCAAGTAGCCCATCAGCGAAGCCTCCATGATACAAATGAGGACCAGGGCCGGTCTCATGACGTAACTTTATGACTGCAACACATTGCAGTCAATGAGGGATACACTGGGACCACACAAAAATTCAAACACACACACACACACACACACACACACACACACACACACACACACACACAATCCGCCGAGGGCAGCACACACAAAACACATTAATCCGAGACCCAGATGCATTTGAGCGCGCAGTGCAACGCACCGCTAAACTGGCTGACAGTTCCTCCAGGACGGAGGAGGTATTCATCTTGATATTTAAATAATGGGAGGGACTGACGGTACAGGAATAGCCCCCAGCGACACCAGCCAGACGCACCGGGCTTTTTTTTTTTCTGTTCTTTACCAGCTTCCCCCCCCCCCGCCATCCCCCGGTACACGAAATGAGAAGGAAACGGCCTCGTTTGAGGCGGCGGCGTGGTGACTCACACCGTCATTAACGAAGCAATGTAGCGGCGAGACCCGCACCCTAAGCATTGTAGAACCGCTTGCAATCGTAAAAACATCTGTTCGCTTTCTTTTGCTTCCATTCATCACTCCATCTTCTAGGGTTTTACAGTTTAAAATCCAGCGGTAAAAACATGACAATGCAATAATAATGGAAATGGAGATGTATACACAGTGGTGTGGTGGTGCCTGGAGAAGTGGGTATACTCTTAATTATTGCCAATAATCTTTTTTTTTTGTTGTAAGCAGCCCGTCCAGCAAAGGATACCCCCGGTGTTATAAATGCCCTGTGTTATAAACAGTGATATGTAAGACTACTCTTGCATAGTTCACCCGAAAACGGGCCAGTAGTATTTCAAAACTGTCACTTAACTTCTGCTGCTTCAGGGAGTCATTATGGAATTAACATTAGACACAGAAGAGCAATCCATCAATACTGGCCCACAGACAGTAAGGTAAGACAACTACATAATTAGCCACTGTTTATGTGAAGATCATCTCTTTAGTGGGTGGTTTTAAGGGAGCATCCATGTACGAGGGATAGTATTTTCTTTAAGGGGTGCTGAATATACATGCACGTGCAGGGCAGCATGAGTGCACACGCAGACATATGAACTATGAACTCCTAAAGCTCAAAAACTGTCCATGCCAAGTTACAAACAACATCCACTCCTTGTCAGCAACAAAAAGCACTAACATGCCATGAGCTCTCATTCTGGGTAGAAAAAAAAAATAAAATAAAATGATAATAATAATAAAGAAATAAGTAGAAAAATAAATAAATAGATAAATAAAGAAAGAAAGAAATAAACAAAAGATTAATTACATTTATACATATATATAATAGATTTATTTTATTTAGTTATGCAGCATTATTGCCCAACCGCTCGCAATTCACCCTTTATCCATCCAGTTCTAGATCCAGCAGCAAACAATCCACATCGATACACAGACTTCATCCAAGGTGGAAGTCAAAATGCTGGTGTCAGCACCAATAATAAACACAACAATTCAATCTTGACCATAAGACCAGGAGTAGTCTGGTGTAGAGGTCCTCCCGGTTCGATCAGCACCAACACCCGACCCCGGACCCGCACCCAGTTCGCGTCCACGTTTTATTATCACCTTGGACATGCATCGGGTTGGTTCTGTAATATCTATGGAGAAACGGTTCCGGGTATTAATAAATGTTTTAATGGCTGGCTCTCATCAGATATCAGGACAAATGTCCCGTGTCCAAACGGGTTTAGGTCTGTGGACCTCTAGTCTGGTGTCGGTGCACCGATAATAACCACAACCACAGCGCAGTATGTATGTCACCCACAAGTGGGCTTCTTAATCTTGGTGAAGATTAAGAAGCCCACTTAGAATCACTACAGCTGTTAAATGGTAAATGGTAAATGGACTGCATCTTGTGCAGAATGCTGAATGAATGCTGCCATCTTTTGTGGGAGTGCTCAAAATTTCAGTTGATGTAATGCCGTCATGTTGCGTGGACACGCTTGTTCAATCAACAAAGCACATACATAAGAAATTATACGGAGTCTCCATTCATAATGTACATTTCTGCAGAAAGGCGGTGCAGCCCCTGCACCTTTCCACATAGATGTCCAACAGAACTGATCGTGGGCCCCATGACACAACCGCCGGTCAAACTGTCGGACACGCCCAGCGCTCCACAGCGCAGCACACTCTACTGAATGAAGCGCATCAGTGGGGATTTAGAAGTGGGTATATGCATGGCAGGAAAAAATCTCTACAAGAAAATATATATATATTTTTTAAATATAAATCCTCCACCACGTCCGAACACCATAGAGGCTGCCGGAGGAAACCATTCACTACGTCAAGTGCTGGAAAGAAAAGAGGGCGATAGAGGAGGTGAGGTGGCCACCATCTTCAAGCACTGTAATCAGAGATGAATGGCGGGCCTGCAGACCCGACTGAGGAGATTGATTCTTAGCATTAACGACTTAGTGGGGTCAAATTAATCTGTGCACTAGGAGGAATTAGCGATTTGCGACGATTCATCCAGCTCATTAAGCGCTCCGATGCCGACATGCACCCACAGTGTGTCTACGCCAGTGAGAAGAAAAACATGCATGGGATTACTGTTGACAAAATCAAATCACAATCATTTTTTTGGACAAAAAAACTCAACATCGATGATTGAACGATAATTACACTCAAGAAAATAATCATTAGTAATGAGGATATTATGAGCATTGGTCATAGAACAGTTGGAACAGTCCCTTGAATTCTGAAAATAATGCTAATTTAATGTAATTCACCTTAAAGACAACATTTAACTATATCACAATATAATGGGGTTATCTAGTCCCATATCGCAATATCGATTTTATTTCGATATATCATCAAAATTAAATTGTATTACTTATGTATATATTAACATCCACTTTAACTCCAAACACATTATTTTGGGGGGCGAGTCCCTGACTGATCAGAATCCTGCACATGACGATTCCTTATCTCCGCCTGCCTATTAGGATTTTGGGAAAGAAGACGCGCCCTGAGAGATGTGACAACCGATGCATTAAGCCCGAAAACCTTTGACGGACGAGCCCCGGGGTTAGTGGCGCACAAAAGCCGCAGACTAGACATTTCCACAAAACATCCTTGTTTTTAATGGGGCAGAAAGAAAGAAAGCAGCAGAGGCCAGTTCACTCAACGGGACTTTCAAGAAAAAGTCCGATGTGGTGCATTAGAACGGAAAAAATCCTGTCCTAATGCACCACATTGGACGTTTTCCAATGTGGAGGAAGTCAATTTATGAAAAAAGAGCAGAAGTTAAGAGTTTTGTTTTTTTTCTCTGCTTCCTGAGGATTAAGAGGTATTGCATATACCTGCAGCACTGACAGAATACTGTGGGAATTGAGCATCAGCACAAATCTTCTGGCGTTAACAAGTAAAACTTTTCTCCCAGCTGAATGGCAGGTGTGTATGTGTGCAGGTAAATGTGTGTCCTAAAGGAAAACTCTAGAATTTTTTTTACCTAAACCTTATTTTTGGACTCACTGGTAGTCAACCCCTGGTGATTGTCGTCAGAATATTTGGTCTGATTGATCCAGTATTGAGTAAATAGCTTCAGCAGAGCCCTGTCATATAGTACAATGGGGCAATTGCAACTGGTGTGGTTGCGATTTTCCCGATGGTTGTACTAAGTATTGCAGCTTGGTGTGCAAATAGCGTGTCTTATGTGTTATCTTTGCGGGTGATTTGCATTGATACTGATTGATTACAGATACTGTAAATTTGCTGCAACTTTTCATGCAACTTAATAGGGAAAACTCCAATATTTTTTTAACTAAACCTTATTTTGTAAGGGGCTATTACGATCTGTTTGGCCACCGCCATTGCCCCATTGCACGGCAGGCATCCAAAGCTATTCTCCCAATACCCAATCCATTAGGGTCATTCAACAGATGCTTTTGTCCAAAGTGACTAGCAATAAATACATCAAATAAGTACAATAAGTACAAGCATCAAACCAACTGTATATCAGAGTCACAGTCAGATCAACCTTCTATAGGAATAAGCAGCATTTATGGAGTTATAGAGATCAGATTTAGAGAAAAAGAGCAAACTAGGGATGCCACAGTGACCTTTCCGGTAACCTTACCGGTTATTAAACTCAAGACAACACCAGTGCTGAAAGTCCCCGTTAAGCACAAGTGCAAACTACGCATGGAAATTACGCTTAGGAGGGAACCAGGTCCCGATCTAGACCCGATCTCGGCTCGAGAGCCTTCTTTCTCTCCTCTCCTCCCGTGATAAGCAGACTGCGCTGCGACTCTGCTGTACGCGAAAATGAACAAAAAATGTTTTTTATTTCTTTTCAAAAAAAGCAAAACAACAGTGGGCAAGTAATGTTATCGGTGTACGCCCAAACACTCTGTAACACTGGTAACACCTGTGACAGTGGCAACCCTAGGGCAAACCAAAACGATTGAATGACGACAAATGGTTTGACAAAGAGTGTAAAAATCGAAAGAAAGACTTGAGAAAGATATCCAATCTGAGACATCGGGACTTAGGCAACCAAATGATATGCCTTCATTAGGGGAAAACAATACAACTATACCCTACAAACAAAGAAGGAAAAGCATATCCAAAATGAGCTTAACATGATTGAATCAGTTGAATCCAATCAATTCTGGGAAAACCCCAAAGAAATCAATGAATGATGATTTGGCAGTCCAAAATGGAGATATTTGGACAAATCACTTTGCAAACCTTTTCAGCAAAAAACAATAACCTAGACCAAAGAACAAATACAAGGATGATTAAAAATTCTTGAATCAACAATTAAAAGAATATCAGAATCCCTGCGACACCCCAATTACAGGAAAATAGCGTATTTTCACGACCATAAGGCGCACCGTACTAAAAGGCGCAGTCTCAGTTATGTGTGCCATTACTGTATTTAACACACACATAAGGCGCACCGGATTATAGGGCGCGGGTTTTATATACCGGTACATATCCTCTACTACGTTTAAATACCTCTACTGCGTATTTAAAAATAGAGCGGGAGCAAAACTGAGTATGTTTGTGCTTTATTCATGTATTTATTACAAAGTATTAATCAAACCCATCCAAGTCATCATCCTCTGTTTCTGAATTAAACAGCTGCGCTAAATCAGACATGCCAGTTTCCCCTTCTTCGCTGTCAGAGTCACTTTCCGTGCCGTGCGGCTCCTCGGAAATGATGCCGGCTTTTGCGAAAGCTCGAACAACAGTGCCAGCAGACACGTTAGCCCAAGCATCTACAATCCATCCGCAAACTGTGGCGTAACTTGCCCGGCGCTGCCTTCCACTTTTCGTGAAACTGTGGTCTCTGTCGGTCATCCATCGCTCCCACGCCGCTCGCAGCCTTACTTTGAACGGCCGCTTCACACCGATGTCGAGCGGTTGAAGTTCCTTTGTCAGACCTCCCGGAATAACAGCAAGCACAGCGTTCATTTGTTTCACCTTGTTTTTCACATCGGCTGTGAGATGGGCACGCATGGAGTCACAGATTAACAGCGATGGTGATGCGTGGAAAAAACCACCTGGTCTCCTTACATACACCTCCCTCAGCCACTCTTTCATCATCTCCTCATCCATCCAGCCCTTTTCATTTGCCTTAATAACGACTCCAGCTGGAAAAGTCTCTTTAGGCAAAGTCTTTCTCTTAAAAATCACCATAGGCGGCAGTTTCTGTCCATTTGCGTGGCAGCCAAGCACAACAGTAAACGACGCCTTTTCATACCCTGTTGTGCGTATCGCTACCGTGCTGGTCCCCTTCTTCTCCACCGTGTGATTCACCGGGATGTCGAAAGTGAGCGGCACCTCGTCCATGTTGGTGATGTGGCTTGGCTGGATGCGTTTGTCGGCGATGTGTTTGCTGCAGTAGGAGTGGAAGCTCGCCAGCTTTTCATTATAATTCGCCGGACGTTGCTGCGCTACTGTAGTCCTGGTCCGGATGGAAAAATGGCACCGTTTCATAAAACGAAAGCACCACGACGGACCTCCTTGAAAATATTCAATTTTCATTTCTTCCGCTAGCGTTACTGCTTTTAGTCGAACAGTGACCGTCGAAACGCTCGCCCCACTCGTTCTTTGCTCGATGATCCACCGCTCTAGTCTTTCCTCCAACTCGGGCCACCTCGCCTTATGTCCGCGGAAACTCAGCTGCGTCTTCTTCACCTGTCGGAGTTCGTTTTCCATCTTCCTCCACTTGCGAACCATCGATTCATTAATCTTGAATTCTCTCGCGGCTGCTCGATTTCCATCTTCCTCTGCGTAGCTGATAGCCTTCAGTTTAAACTGTGCTTCATAGGCGTGTGTCTTTGCCATTTTAAGGGTTGTTAAGACAACAATGTTCTGCATAAAGCACATACCTGTTCTTTTATACACAATCCACGCCCACACTTCCCCCTTTAACGTTCTCATGGTGGTCTCAACAACGTCCGCAGTAACAACACACATAGGGCGCACCGCACTATAGGGCGCGCCGCACATTTTGAGGAAAAAAAAAGACGTTTATATGCGCCTTATAGTCGCGAAAATACGGTACTTGAAAAAAAATAAACTATCTAAAACGTGGCTGCACAGTTAATTGTGATGTCGATATTGGCATCCACAATTATTGATCGTAGCTGGGGACGATTTTCTTTTCCACTTGCGCCCGCTATCTGCACCGTCTCAGCGTCCGATTCACAAAAGATGCACTCATGATATTGCAGAGCAAACACCCTTGCTTTTCAATCTCATCGCAATTATCCATGTGTGGCAAAGTAAATAACCCGTGCACGAAGGCTCCATGGAGCGTGCCGTCCACACAGGAAACGAGTACCTGCAGCGGAGCGGAGATGCATGTTGGAGTCTCCATTTACGCCACTGCTCTACACTTGCCTGTTTCACGAATTATCGGTCTTGAATAAATATTAAACATAAAATTAAAATTGTCAAATTGTAAGAATATCTTTGCGTTTCCACCACTATAATGGAAAATTTAGGGATATCAGGCTTAAAATCACAGGGCTTACCTGTTGTGGGAAAACAAGTCGGCAGTATGAATTTGACAGACGTGTGAGCTTCCTTTTCTTATTGAGCACAGGGGGAACAGCATCTGACAGTTACATTCCCAGCTCTCAGGATGTGTTTTCCCTGCTATATAGGAGGTGGTTTTAAGACAAAGATAAATTGCGGTGAAAGTGTACTGGTTGGGACAGAAAACCATCCGTTATTTTTCTGTGAAGGCGCGCTTCTTCGTTCACAATTTGAAGTGGGGCGGAGTTCGATACCTGCGGAGGCGGATTAGGCTGTTATTTTTCTTGCAACAAACCGCCAGGTGTAATGTAACTGACCTTCTTGTTTTGTGATAAATTATTTTTATTTGGTGCCATGTGGTGGCATTCTTTTTTTTGTAAAATGTAATTTATATATACAGCTTAAGAAGACTGAATTCATGTCAAGAAAGTCCTATTTTGATTTGAAGATTTGTACATTTGAATTTATTTATTTATAGGTTTATAAAATACATTATTGTGAAGGCAGTTTTCTGTTGAATTACAAAGCGCAATAAAATAATTGTGTTCCCCAAAATGGATGAATAATCGTGATAAATAATCGTGATCACAATTTTGAGCAAAATATTATGGGTTATTATAATAGTGCAGCCCTACTAAATCCCAGAAAGACCTGAGGTGTTGACACTATTTTAAATGATATGATCAAATACTCAGACAATCAATTCAAACCGGCTATCCTAAAAGTTTTCAGTACCATCCTAGCTGCAGGCATTTTCCAAAATATTTGGAACCAAGGATTGATGACACCAATTAACAAAAATGGTGAAAAATAATTATAGAGGAATCTGTGTTAACAGTAATTTAGGAAAACTGTTGTGCAGCATTATAAAAAGCAGGGTAATGCATTCCATTGATGAACACAACATCCTGAGTAAAAGTCAAATTGGATTTCTCCCAAATTACCGCACATCAGACCACATCTTTACCCTCTACACCCTAATCGACAACAAATAAACCAAAACAAAAGCAAAATCTTTGAATGTTTTGTAGATTTCAAAAAAGCATTTGACTCAATTTGGCATGACGGCCCTTTCTACAAACTAATTGAAATGGGTGCCGGTGGTAAAACATATGATGTCATAAAATCCATGTACACAAACAACAAATGTGCTGTTAAATTTGGCAACGAGCGAACAAATTCGTTTTTTTTAGGAACACAGAGTGAAACAGGGCTGCAATCTGTCCCGTCCTCTATTCAACATTTATATTCATAAATGGCCTCAAACACCGGAACAATCTCCAGCACCTGGTACCACCCTACATGACACAGAAATCAAGTGCCTGGTGTATGCACATGACCCAATGCCACTTTCTCCTACCAAGGAAGGCCTACAGCAGTATTTAGACCCGAGCCCTGACGGTGACGGTAAAGACCAACAAAACAATATTTGACAAAAGGTCTCGGTATCAGAATCACAAATATTAATTCTATTTGGACACAGTTGAATTAGAACACACAAAAGAATTACACATATTTAGGCCTAGATATCATTATGTCTGTGAATGACCTGAGAGACAAGGCAAGGAGAGCATTCTATGCAATTAAAAGAAACATCACAATAGAGGTCCCGATTAAAATTTGGTTGAAAATGTTTCAATCAGTCATGGAACCCATCGTTATGAATGCCACTGAAGTTTGGGGACCGCTCAGCAAACATATACATTTTTACAAATGGGGACAAACATCCAGTCGAAACACTTCATGTGGATTTCTGTAAAAGTATATTAAACCTTCACAAAGAAACTACAAATAATGCCTGCCGAGCAGTATTGGGCCATTATCCCCCCCAAATTCAAACCCCGGGACAAACTCAAACTCAAACTCACCTGTTAGGGAAAAACAAAATTGCTGCATATTGACAGCTAATATCTGGCCTCATTCGACAACCTGCGGAACGTCCAGTCAAACGCCACCACATCAAATACACGTTCTTTTTTTGGTTCATAACGGCTGTTGTTGTTGCTTTGCTTGCCGATTGATGTCAAATTTGAGTTATAATGCCCTAGTTATTAGGGTATGTGATTGTACATATAGGTATACATTTATGATTATGATTATTATTGTTGTTGTAATTGTTGGTTGTTATTATTATTATTATTATTATTGTTAATATTTGTAGTTTTCATGCCAATAAAGCACATTCAATTGAAATTGAATTGAACTGAGATCCTTATGAGAAAGACATAGAAGATTCTGGTGCCAATCACTCGAGCTGGTCCCCAATGACCAACATTTTCAATTAAGCTTCATGTTTTCGGAGATCTCCCAAACCTTCTAAGCGTCCGTCCACACCCCCCTCCCCGATGACCCAAAAATACATTATCCATCAAGCCTCACGTTTTCGGAGATCTCCCAGATCTTCCAAACATCCATCCACTCCCCCCCAGCCACGCCCCTCGGTGCAGGTCACAGGGCGGTGGGAAACAGATCCGTGGATTAATAACTGTTGGGTTACGAACACTGAGCCTAATGCCTCGGTGTCTCCATCTCTGGTATGTGGATTGGCTGTGAGACAGTGGAGTGTTGTTGCCGCCGCCACACACACACGCACACACACACACACATACACACACACACAGCTGTTCAGATAATTAAAAACTGTGATTTCGAACAAAACTCCAGATTATCTTAACGGCACGAAGACGTGGCATAAAAAAAAAACCCTGGAGCTACTCTCTCACGCTGTTTCTATAGGGTTCGAAAACACCTAATCTGAGGATGTCTCCGTATGTGTGTGTGTGTGTGTGTGTGTGTGTGTGTGTGTGTGTGTGTGTGTGTGTGTGTGTGTGTGTGTGCGCATGTCTTCTCTATGGCTCCTGGTAACTGTTACATATGCTCTCCCTGCGTCTTTCCCTTGAAAGTTTCTTTGTTTTGATACCCCTGTTGTTTTTTTTGTCTGGTTTACAAAGCAAACAGCCATCGTTGTGGATACCACAACCCCACGCGGACACACACAGCTGGGAACAGCATTGATGACTGCACACTCTGTCAGCGGCGTTATCGAAACCACTGTTAGCATCTGTTAGCTTGTGCGCCTGTGCGCCTGTGCGCCGTGGCGTGCACGAGGGCGAGCGTGCACGGTTGGGCGTGCACACTTGGGATAACGGGACACGGAGCCAGCGCTGGAATAGTGACTTCATTATCTAAATGGCTGCTGTAGAGATTACAGTGGGGCACTGGGCATCCATCTCATTCACCACCAGGGGCTCAGAGCTGGAGGGGAGATCAAGAGATATAGACACATCAATAAGGGAGAGAGAGATAGAGAGACTGATAAGAGTAGGAAGAGAGATATAGGGGGTGGGGGCGAAAAGAGATGATACGTTTGCACAAAACAGCATCAAAATCCCTGGTAAGGAAGTATGTGTGTGCATATTGAGTCGGATTGAGCGTCCATCACCTGGAGAGATCATGACACAGCCGCAGCCGCCGCCATGGTGACGGCCCTCATGTTGTTCCGTCCCCACGGAGCTTCTTCAGGGGACACTTTGTGGCTCAACGTCGCCGGGACCAAAATACCGGGACCAGCGGCGCTAAAAGCTCAGCCACGACGGCGCGCTATGGTAAACTGAAATAAGATCGCCGCTGAGAAGATGCCGACGCGATGGGAGAGAGCGGCTCAAAGACACATAAAAGGCTCTGCCCTTTATTTATTAAACACCTGTCCATTTTTTATCAGCACGTTTTAGAGGAAATATTTTGCCGCCAACTCCGCCGCCTCTGCGAAATTGAATCCAGACGGCAAACACCAGCCATGGGTGCTTCCGAGAGGCCTTTCGTGGCTGGAAACTCAGATCCAAACCACGAATAATGACACAAATTCACAATTTAATTTGTTTTTAAAGGTTAGCGACAATTTTCGAGGTAAGCATATATATATTTTTCTTTTTTCTTTTTACAAATGTCAGCACACTGATTCCATGTGCCCTTTAAAGAATAAATAAACACAGAATCACCGACAATATTCAGCAGCACGAAATCTGGATACTTTTGCTGCTGAATATTGTCAGAAAAGAGGGATGGAATGAGGTAGACATATGTTACAATATATCCAAAGTTTGATCAGAATTGATCAATTTAGTTTTATTCCAATTAGGACTGGATGATATATGGCAATAATATCGGTATTGTGGTATTTTGGTTATCACAATATCATGATATATGTTAAATGTTGTCTTTAATGCTGAGTTACAGGAAAGTAATGCCCTTTTCTGAACTTCATAGATGATTTTAGTTATTCTAATCAATGGCTTTTACGCTAAAATATCTAATTATCGATATTGAGGTATTCGTCAAAAAGCCAAAAAGGTAGTTGTCAACGGGCTCAAGCTGACACACAAATGACACACACTCTCCTGAACTTCACATTATCTCCCCCTCCCTCACAAAATAATCTCATTTACCTGGCGCACACACACACACACACACACACAGACACACAGACACACACACACACACACACACACACACACACATACACACACACACACACACACACACACGGCTCTCTCCCTGATTAAGCCAGGCCATCTGCTTGAGTTCCTGTCACTGTTGACAACCGCCGCCTGCCGAAAAAAAAAAAAAAAAAAAAAAAAAAAGAAACTGGCTTTGGGGCGAGCCAGAAATCCCCTAGCGTGATCCAAGACCGCATTAATCCACCAGAACCTCCACCCCTCCACCTCCACCCCTTCACCTCCACCACTCTTTTGAAAAGGGCAAACATTGTTCTGACCACAGAGGAGAAAAAAAAATCATATAGACTACATCAAATTTCACGACACTTTCATTTCTGCCCAAAGTGACAACAGTGGGAGAGGTACAAGTTTTTTTCGAAAGGGTGGTGCCCCCACCCCTACCTGTTTCCTCCCACGCATCCTTCCCTCTCAGAGTTCCAAAGAGCTATTTCTCTGAGTCTGTCTGTCCGTCGTTTCATATCAGCAGTAGCACAATGGCCTTTCAGAGCGAAGGACGAGAGAGGGTGAGAGAAAGCGAGACCGAGCAAGAGCGAGAGGGAGAGAGAGAGAAAACGAGAGCGAGCAAGAGAGAGAGAGCGAACGAGAAAGAGAGAGAGAGTGAGAGAAAGAGCAAGAGAGAGAGCAAGAGAGCAAGAGAGAGAGCAAGAGAGCAAGAGAGAGAGCGAGCGAGCAAGAGAGAGAGCGAGCGAGCAAGAGAGAGAGCGAGCGAGCAAGAGAGAGAGCGAGTGAGCAAGAGAGAGTGAGAGAGAGAGAGCAAGAGAGAGAGAGCAAGCAAGAGAGAGAGAGCGAACGAGAAAGAGAAAGAGCAAGAGAGAGAGCGAGCGAGCGAGAGAGAGAGAGTGAGAGAGTGAGAGAGAGCGAGCGAGCGAGAGTGAGAGAGTGAGAGAGAGCGAGCGAGCGAGAGAGAGAGAGAGAGTGTGAGAGAGAGCGAGCGAGCAAGAGAGAGAGAGAGAGTGAGAGAGAGAGCGAGCGAGCGAGCAAGAGAGAGAGAGAGAGAGAGTGAGAGAGAGCAAGAGAGAGAGCGAGCGAGCAAGAGAGAGAGAGAGAGTGAGAGAGAGAGCGAGAGCGAGCAAGAGAGAGAGAGCGAGAGATTTTTTATTACGAACAATTTTATTTCACACGTGGTATTCTATTGATTCCAGTGGCACAAGCACAAAAAACTGTGGAACGGTGTAATTCAATTAACAAAGCAATAAATAAATAAATACACATTAGTAATAATGATATAGTAATCATCGAGCTAGAGAGTACGAGCGAGAGAGACTTTTTGACTTTTAAGGTACCATTATTTGCAGTAAGTCATGTCACAACAGCAGAGAGAGAGAGAGAGAGAGAGCGAGAGAGAGAGCGAGCGAGAGAGAGAGAGAGAGATGGAGAGAGCAAGACACAGATTAATGGCCCCGGAGACGCCGGAGACAAGTGGAATGTACAAACTGAGAGAGTATTGAAATGTTAAGAAACTTGGAGTTAGTTTGGGAAGAGAGACGGGGAAGACGGGAGCGCTGTGCTGTAGGTTTAATATCAGCGGCAGAGCAGCATGTGTGTACGTGTGTACGTGTGCGCGTGTGTGTGTGTGTGTGTGTGTGTGTGTGTGTGTATGTATTGTGTGTGTGTGTGTGTGTGTGTGTGTGTGTGTGTGTGTTAGACTCTGGGGCGGTCCCCTCTTTGTTCAGCTGTTGTATCTTAGATGAGATGTCAAATGTGCAGCAAAGGGTCTGAAATCTTCCACATACACTTGATTGTATTGTGGGATTTGTTACGCTCTCCCATATAGCAAACCGAAACGAGGGCTTGTGTGTGTGTGTGTGTGTGAGTGTGTGTGTATATATATATATATAGAGAGAGAGAGAGTTTTCCCACTTAAAACACCTCAAAGACTCTTGCTTTTTGGATTGAAAATATTTGAAAAAGTGATGTGGGCTGCAGCTTGAAGGAAACACAGAATGTCTCTCTCTCTCTCCCGAGAAAGACAGAAGAGAGGATACAGAGAGAGAGACGGAGAAAGAGAATAAGAGGGATGATTGGGGTGGGAGCGTCACAACAAGACGGAGACCAAAGCCAAGGAGCGAAATAAGCTGAGAGGGAGGAGGGGATGAGGGAGGGTATAGGCAGTTTGGGGGGAAAATGAGCAGAACGAGCGGGATAGAGGGGGAGGAAAGCCATGTGGACACACGCACGCACGCACGCACGCACGCACGCACGCACGCACGCACGCACGCACGCACGCACGCACGCACGCACACACACACACACACACACACACACACACACACACACACACACACACACACACACACACACACACACACACACACGTCCTTTAATCACTATATGGTGGGAATGCGGCCCCCGTGGTAAATCACTTTCCTGGCAATAACGGAGAGGCGCCACCATCTCTTTAATTTGTTGCTGGAGAGTGGCAATGGGTGAAACGTGGCAATATACAGCGCAAAGGAGAAGTTAATAACTGTAACAGTAAACCTGCGTGTGTGTGTGTGTGTGTGTGTGATTTTGTGGTTTTGATGTATGGACTTAGACAGCAGGTCTGCACTCAGCTGGAAGAGGGGAATCATGATTAGGTTGGGTAGAGTCCCTATGCTACCACCAAACCGCACGCGCGTGCGCGTACGCGTGCGCACACACACACACACACACACACACACACACACACACACACACACACACACACACACAATAAAACAAATATTCCTGGCCAGCTGGACAGCCTGTTCCCTCTCGCTGTGCTGCGTTATAGTGTGTCCTCTCTCATCAGCTCTCAATGCATCAAAACCATTCCCTCCCTCAGAACAAGGATCCGCTATCATGCGAGGGGCAGGGGATGGGGTGTGTGTGTGTGTGTGTGTGTGTGTGTGTGCGGGGGGGTGTTAAAAATCTCATTACGGGTGTAAAAACTATCCGTATCCTCCTCAGGCCACATCGATTTAGGTGGGATATTGAAGCCCGGGCAACTTTTCCTCCCACTCGGACCGCTGGCATCCATCTGGTTGTCGCCGGTCGCTGAGCCACCAGATTACAGCGCAGCCCGGCAGGTTGACCTTCACTTAACTACCTGACCACGGGGCACGTCCTCCACTCTGGCTCCCATCGACTTGATTCTATCTTGTTCAATCTCACCCTCACCGGGCAATGGCTCGGCAAATGCAGTTACGGTAAACGAGAACAGCTCCTCGATTGACTTGTGTCTTCTTTTAAAGTGGTGCTAAATAAATAATGTGGCGTCTCATCTGCCTGTTTTGGCTCGGCCGCAGACTGGATGGGTTACAGTAAGGGGGGGATTAATGGACGGAGCAATGAGACGTGCAGGAGGAGGACACATTGGAACCCGACCACACCGGGTGGCGTCCGGCATCAGTCACCAAAATGTACATCTTTGCAAGATACAGTAATGGGCAGCAACAAATAGCTCTACACTGTTGGAAATAATGAGGCACTTTGAGTAAAAAACAACCTTTCTGCAGTGAAATTTTAACCTTTGCCGACGTATTAAATCACATTTCTTACACCTCTGCAAAACGATGTGCTTTCGCCACTCACTTCCATATTTACCATTTAGTTTAAAGAGCTTACTTTCATTAATTGTTTTCTTATACAGTTTCCCCAAAGAGTGAAGGAGAATATCTGAATATGGAACTATTTCCTTCCCAAATCTATTTTCTTATTATCACAACACGCTGCAAAATTTGTAAACTTAAAACACCAACTTTTGCAGCCTGGAGTGAACAAATTGAGTTTGCAAAGCTCACGTAGTTAAGTGCATCACTATGAGTGGAGCTGTTTATGTAAAATGACAATTAGTTTTTTGTCTCTCCTGCATTCCAACCCAATCAGCCAAGCGAGGAAAACAAATTTGAAATCCTTTTTACACCAAATACACTGACGTCCACACCTGTGAAGCCGCACACCTGACTCGACGGTACATTCAGCCGCTAAAACTGTTGTTTGCCTCCGACCGCGCTGTCTAAATGGTCCTTGTCTAAATAAAGACAGGCAGCTGAAGAGCCGTCCTCCAGATGACGAAGGCAGGCGACCATAATCTCTCTCTCTCTCTCTCTCTCTCTCTCTCTCTCTCTCTCTCTCTCTCTCTCTGCGAACACTTCTCTGAACTGACAACGCTGTCGACACGCCCCCACACACAGAACAAACAGGGACACAGTCAACACACCCAATTAATCTTAATTAGCTGACCACAAAAGCTCCAAGCGTCATGTACGGATTCTCTCTCTGGACGGCTTTTACAGTGTGATAACGTTCAGGTGCAACAACCTGTTTAAAGTGTTTATCCTCTGAGACATCAAAGACGTTAAATTGCTCCTGAATCAAAAAAGCCTTTTGTCACGGACTGTGGAGAGTCTTCCTGGGTTGCCTTTTAAATGCTCTTTAATTCATGTGCGTTTTAACTCTCCCAGATGTGTTATGGCTGTGAACCTGCCATTTCCATACTCAATGGGAGCCTCGTGTCCATGCAGCAGCACATACATCAGATACCTTTTAAAAATCCCCGGGGTCGGGTCCAAAAACACAGCAGAGTGAATTTAAACCCACAATCAGTAATTATTCATTTGCTCCGTGCGCAAATTGACTTTGACATAGCGGCATAGTTTTGTGTTAATCAATGCCAGTCAGTCCATTCAATGTGGCTCTGATGGCTGCTGAGAGTCCATAACAGACCCTCTGACAGTCGCTGCTCCATGAACTACCACGCTTATATATCCAAACTGGTTTCATTTTTGTTCAGGCAAGCATGGACGGATCGGCCCCTCGAGACCCCTCCCTCTGCTACGAAGGCTAAGAAGCCTCGCGGAGGAGCATCATCTTTGGCAACGTTGGTGTAGTTTCTACGGCTTCCTTTAGTGGTCACCATTTTATTGCCAATCGTCTGATGTTACAGATTGTGCCTTTAAGGGCGGAAACAATTCCATGCAACACACCATCCCCCTACTTCCTCCAACAAGGGAGGCTCTTCAAACGAAGAAGATAACGGATGCCTCCGTTGGCGCTAATGCATAAATAAAAGAAAAGCCAATCGCCCGGTATTATCTGCGCTTTTGGCACGGAACAGGGAATCAATGTTAATAGAACACATGCAATGCAAACAAGGCCACGCTGCGGCCTTCTGACCTCCCATGCTGGCGAACATGTCCGCACATGTGGAGAGCGAATCTGAGGGGGATTCTCGCTCAGAGCGAGAAAGGATAAATATCGGGGATAATATTCCCTGCACTCAGCAGCGACAGATAAAAAAAAGCTGTGAAATGTATAATTGGATATGCTGCGAGGGTCAGCCGCAGGTTTGCTCAGAAAGAGGAGAAGGCAGATGGCATGAAAATGGAGGCTGCAGAGCGGGTTTGAGTGCGGCGTGTTCGACATAAGGATTCATCAGGCCACCAACCCGAGCACTGCGGAGGGACAGAGACCATATGCTGTGACAGCAACGGCATGGAAAATATATTCATGTTTGGAAGATGCATACAGTTTCTGCTGCACGGAAGAATGTCAAGCAGTTGGAAGAAAAATTGAAAGAGAGAGAGAGAGAGAGATAGATAGATGGAGATAAAGAGGTGTGTGTGGGAGGTCCAAAGAAGGGTTAGGAAACGGTGAAGGATGAGAAAGAGAGGGGAAAAAGTGGCGGGAGGTTGGGGGCTCGAGAGCAGAACAATAAATTACAGGCATTGTAAAAACATAGCCGACGGGGACATCGGTAAAACAAAAATGCCAAACTGCTCTCAGAGGGCATGCGGTTTTATACATTTCCACAGACATTTTTCATCACAGCAGAGTGGAACAATTTCTCACGCAGTCCCCCAGAACCTACAAACCCACCAGCTTTGATGCCACTTTTTTAATTGCCCTGTGAAGCTGAATACAAAACAGCGCGGGAGGTAGTACGTAAAACGAGCGCAGGATCTTAGGAATGCGATATTATTCACAGTCCGACTTGTCACCCTAGGACTCTTCAATCGCTGACTGCTGTCAAAAGCGCCTGTATTTTCGTCTAAATCTCGGCATCTATTCTCCTCGTTACCTTTCACCATTATATGTGTTGGATTTGTGGATTCCGGGCCCAAAACAATTGCCGGTGCCACGGCCACGGAGATAAAGAGGTGAGGGGCGGGTGTTGCCGTGCCCTGCCCTCCCTCAGGCCCCTTCACTTTGATAAAGGTTGCCCACCTGCAGGCGTTCTCTGAGACCTTTCCTGCTCTCTCCTGACATCTCCGCACAATCTGGCAACTCCTGTCCCTTCTCAGCGCACGCCTTCCCTCTGGCACAGAGCAGTTTACCGAGCGTGACACGGAGCGCCGGCTGGATAATCCGCAGAGACCGGAGCGCCATTAGCAGAACCAGGCCGAACGGAGTCTCGAAAAAAACGACTTCCTCCCAGTCATCGTTCTCGCGTTTAGCTCGCAAACTTTCCACTTAATCTCCCTCCCTTCCTTACTTCCTCTGTGCATCCATCTTTGTCTCTCCATTTCCCTGCACCTGTACCCCCATCTCTTTATTAATAGATGACAGGACTGCACGGCTTGGATTTTTGGGGTCTGGAGGGTGTGGAGGAAGGAGAGGGGGGTCGGAGTAGGAGATCGCAGGAGAATAACGTGTCAGGCCCAATGGTCTGTCCCCACGCGGCCACTTATCTGTGGTGAAAAGCATGACTGCATTCTCATCGTCCTTGGATAATGGAGCTTATAGCCAACATTACAATGCCAGCCACAGTTGGTTCATGGGGTTGTGGGGTGGAGGGTGGAGGGTTGGGGTAGCAAGGTGGTGCTGGACAGATGGGGGTGTAATCTCTAGGATCCCCATGAGAAAGTAATGCAACGGGCTACTTCTGAACTAATCATGCTGAAGGTAACTGAGCTACGAATTGAGACTGTCAGCATGAGGATTTGGCCTAACAGTTTTAACCGTTGGAGCGCATGTGAATCTATACTCATGTGTATGTGAGTGTTTAAGGCATGGGATTCTCAACCTTCTCCGGCCCGTGACCCCCGTTTTTAGGTCTCAAAATTGTCATGGTAACAGCCATTTCTTTAATCTTTTAGGATTATTTTGGAGCCAGCCAGCACCACTCACAATATGCATTACAATTCATCTCTAGGCCTGTGAGCAAGAGATTGAAGCTGTGAGAGTGCATTAGCTGGTCAAAGTACTATTACCCCACATTGCATATTATTATCTATTATAAAGCATTTGGAGGGAGCTATAAATATAAATGGATCAAATATAAATTCAGTGGTTCAGACCTATTTTAACATTTAATAAAAAATATATGTATATTATCAATATTAATATATTACTTAATATATAATAATAATAATAATAATAACATTAAATATCAATACTTGATTCTTAGAAATGTTGTGACCCATGTGAATATTAAGGTAACCCCACAGTTGAGAATGTCTGGTATGGAGACTGTGTAGCTTTGGTAATGTGTGCTTCATGCGCTTGAAGTGCTGATGCCTCAAAACATTGTGGCACAGAGGGAAAATCTAAGTAAGACACCATGAGATCCCTGATAACTCTCATATTTGTCATGTCAGTGGAAGAAAATCCTCCCTTTAAATGTGTTTCATGCTTGTGTGTGGGAGTGATGGAGTTGTGAAGCGAGTGGAAGCAAGTGTGCATCGGTAAATAGAAGTGCAGCAGCAACCCCTGAAGGTGAGGGACGTTGGAACGGCGTGCGGCATCCACCGAAAATACAATTAAATTACAGCTGTGGAGAAATAACGCAAAACGCCGCGGAAGCCAAACAAGTCAGCGATCGTTCTTTATGTCCAACATTAGCATGTGCTTCACAGGTTGAGGATAAAAGGCCGTTAAAGTCCGGTGCGGTTTTACAGCGGCATCTGCCAAATACCGAGCACTAGAGCTGTCACGATTACTGCATTTGACACACACGATTACACAAAAAGACAATTATCCGAGCAGACCACAATCATTTTGTAAAATCGTTAAGATTCCACAACTTCCAATCCGTCCAAATGCAAGGGGAATGTCGAGCCTGCGTTATAAGCGTTGCACAAATAGAATGTGAATTGTCTTCCGCCTAAAGCAACAGAAAAGCACCTGATTCACATTCCATCAATGTCCTTTACAATGATTTTTCTGTGTCCAATGTCAATAAATGACTCTTCTTCCCAACTTGCATGTTACTACACTATGATAGCAGCATAAAATGAACAAAAATAAAGATGGACTGGGAAACTTATCACCAAGTATCGTCAGGATCTAAAACACTGCGGCAGGGCGTCCCAGTAGCTCTCCAGGTAGCGTGCACCATATACAAGGCTTAGCCCTTGGTTAGATTCTGGCACGTAGCAGTTTGCTGCATGTCATCTCTCCCTCTGTCCCCTTTCTTCCCACACTATCACTGTCCAATTAAGCATGAAAATGCCCCAAAAAAAATATCTTAAAACACTGCGGTCTTGCTTTGAGGGTCAGTCTTGCTTCTGGACGTTCTTGCGTGGCCAAAATCAAGCTGCGAGAACCGATGGAATGAGGGGGGTAAGAAAACACTACTTTGCACACCATGTTCCTTGGCGGATTTATTAGACTCGATAACATTTTGCCGGCAAATTTCCATCATCTCCGCAGCAATCGCAGTATTGGATCCAACCAAACATGTTGGGATCCAACCAAACAAGCCACTTACGGAGACACTTTTCAGTCTCTTCGTCTCGGCGGCGACAAAGCGCCGCGCCGAGCGCAACCTTTCGAGGTGGAGAAAGCAGGTGGCAAAATTATGCAAATGTCTGTCGGTTTAACAAATCAGAGGCAGAGAATTAGCAGGCGGTTAGAGCCGCAAAACGCTGGTAATACAGATGAAGGACTGGAGCCTGATTTCATTATCGCTCTGCCGAAAAGACGAGTGGGGGTCGGAGGTGGGGGGGACAGAGAGAGAAATGAGAGATTGAGATGGATAGAAAAGGATGCGAGTACACGGGGCCCCGGCGCATTCAGAAAGGCTATCCACTCCAAATATCAAATTACCCAAATGAATGGTACAAGATAAAGGGAAGGTGACGCCGGAGAGGAGCAAGCGCCAGCAGACAGCGAGCGTAGAGGAGCGATGAACGGGCGGGCACAGAGGGAGTATTTCAATAATCGATAGAGCGTGAAGTAGAGAGCGAGCGAGAGAGAGAGAGAGGGAAGCGGGATATCACAGTTCATTAGTCATAGCTGGTGACAACTACAGACTGTGGCGGGAAGATTGTCACCAGGTCTTAATCAGATGGGGAACGGTGGAATGTCGGCCGCTGATTCCGCCCGCGTCGCCGCGCCATCTATTGTCTGCTTGTGAAGGGGGCTTATCGCGGCATCTCTCCACCTCCGAGCGTTCAGGATTCTGCTGCTGCGGGCGGCCATGATACCGGCAAAACGAACCAGCAAGCAGCTGTCGAGAAAACTCCACGGGGAGAGAGGGAGGGAGGGAGGGAGAGAGAGAGAGAGAGAGAGAGAGAGAGAGAGAGAGAGAGAGAGAGGAGGAGACGAGAGAGAGAGAGAGGAGAGAGAGAGGAACTAGGAACACAACCTTAAGTGTTTCACAACGCATCTGAAGTTTTAATAGTTAGAGTAGCCTTGTAACAAGTGGGCACACTAAGCATCTCTGAGGCGGAATCCAGGAAATCAATTCTCTTTATTTCAGAAACCATTAAAAGGCGCGTGGAGGGTTGAAGCACTTGCAGAGACACAACATACATTATCAGATGGTGTGTATCCCACACACACACACACACACACACACACACACACACACACACACACACACACACACACACACACACACACACACACACACACACACATATATCAACATTGGAAAAAATATATATAAAAAATAAAAATGCCTTCCTTAAAATTCACATCTCTACAACATTGGCTTCTCCCAGGGTCTGCTGCTGTCAGAACAATGGCCCAATACTTTCAGTCAGACGGCTCGGCTGGGGACGGGACGGGGGGGAGGGCGGAATCGGGTTCTCCGACTGAAACAACTTCCTCTGCCTGGCTCCTTGGAGGAGCATGTTTACTGCGCTCCCCTCCACCACAACAACGCGGCGCTGGAGAAACGCCGTCTCGGCGCCATGCTCTCCATCTGACGGAGCAACTCGCGCCACAGCCATCGGCGCCTTGTGTAAACCGCATCCCAGTGCTAGTGTTTGTCTATCGCCATTAGAGACAGAGTTTCTGTAAACATGTGTCCACATCCATCGACTGACTGTGTGTGTGTGTGTGTGTGTGTGTGTGTGTGTGTGTGTGTGTGTGTGTGTGTGTGTTTGTGTGTGCGCGCGCGTTTTTACGGGTGTTTTTGTTTATTGGCTTGAACGGCTTTTTAAAAGTGTTCAGTGTCCACAGATCCTAACTCCAAAGGGAGAGAGCTCCAGAGTTTCCTTAAGTTTAAAGTCTGGATGGTGGAACAACCAGCAAACCCTGATCAGAGGACCTTAGTGACCTGCTGGTGACACGGGGCTGCAGTAGATCTTTCATGTAGGCGGGTGCCTGACCATGCAGAGCTCTGTAGGTGACATGACATGACAAGAATTTTAAGCTGGACTCTGAATTTGATGGGGAGCCAGTGAAGAGCAATTAACAATACACACACACACACACACACACACACACACACACACACACACACACACACACACACACACACACACACACACACACACACACACACACACACACACACACACACACACACACACACACACACACAGTTCAACGGGATTGTGCTTTACACCACTCCAGCCGACGCTGGGCATTGCACATGGTGATCTTTGGCTTGTGTAAACCCAGTTCATGAAGCCCACGACCAACAGTCCTTGTGCAGGTGTTGCTTCCAGAGGCAGTTTGGAACCGGCCGGTGAGCGGTTGCGACCGAGGACAGACCATTTAACGCGCGTCAGTGCTTGGCGTTTAACGCGCGTCAGTGCTTGGCGGTC
>NC_137189.1:7901460-8021460 GCF_960531495.2 Zeus faber
CATTTTCTTCAATTATTTTTTCCATTGCTTTATTATTATTGTGTATTTTTGATGTAAGCTATTGCTGACACTGCAATTTTCCAATAAAGTATCTATCCAATACCCTAAAAACTACATCACCTCAACAGACACTTTTAGGAAATCAACCAAATGGCCAAAAGCTTCCACACTTTTGAGTTTGGAGAAACTAAGCAATGTTCCATGACAAATTCAGACACCTACATAGTTCATTTCTTCAGCACCAGTGAGCCAAAACCAAACGAAAAGGTTTGTCCAGTAAGAGAAGAATATGTCGTGTAATTCTTTGAAACTCTGCAGACATCAATTGTACAGTAATATTACTTTCGCCTATAACTTTTTTCTCCTCTTTTTAACTTTTTTGTCTTTTTCATGGTCTTTATAAAACATTCAAGGTCAAGAACGAAAAAATAATGTAGACCAAAAATGAATATTTAAGATTCACATGGCTTTGTTGCGTTCTCCTAACCTTCCACATTTCAGGTACGCGTTGCTGAAGCGAGGTCCTCTGCCTTTCCTTATTGTATCATAGACAAATCCATAGTATGAATGGATTTTGCTGAAGAATGGAGTGGTCTGTAGTGGAAGCGGCAAAGCCACATCCTCGTCCTGGTGACAGAGAAAAGCCAAAGGATGGAGGGATATGGAAGTCATTTACACATTTAATACTTACTGACACAATGCATCACCTTAAAGTGAAGTCCAGGCAATAAATAATTATCTGCACAAAGCCTTGTACCCTCTTTCGAAAGGTTTTGCTTTGGTGTGGTGAAGTCTGGACTCAAGGAAAATGATCTGCAAAATAAGCCAACAATCCCGACCTTCCACTAAAAGGGATTCTATTGAAAAGATCAGAGAAACCATCATGTACCGTGATGTGAGTGTGACATGGCCTCAATGCCAGACTGGCCGACGCCATTATACAGACCATAAACCGACGCTGTTTATTCGACCAATTATGTTAAAAGAGCTGAGCCAGGAAGAGTCGTTTGGAGCTCGATCCCCTCCCCCAGTGTCATTTCCTAATGCCGCGAGTTGGCATTTCTCTCTTTATTTATTTATGCATTGATGGGAAAAGCGCAAGCATTGCTAGAAATAGAACGTGAGCAAAAAGGAATGAAGAGGATTTTTGCCGATCGTGGTCCGTAATTTCACTTTCAATCAATTACAACGGCAATTATTTGGGCTGATTTCAATACTATTCTAAAATTGTTAGATTCTAATATCAAATGCTCCCTTCATACCTCAAGGGGGATTTAAAATCCATTTTAGAAATGGTCACAATCAATAGAAAGTGAATTAGGTTTGTTTCCACCGGTAAGGTCGAGGCAAATTCAATATCAACCCAAAATGTTTATATTCAACGTGAATAAATGTCTCTTTTTTTACAAGAGGTCTGTGTATGTGAAAACCTGTATATGCTTATGCTATGATAGTGGCTTGTAAAGAATATTGGTATTTATTTGTAATGGTCAACTAAAATGACATGATGGTGACAGCCCTAAATTACAATTGGCTATTACACTTATAACCTGCTTTAAATCCGAACTAACCACAAACCCCCTGCCCACCCCCCCAAAAAAACAACAATGATACAAAAGCAAAGACCAGACTTTGAGATTAGAAGTGCCAGAGTGCAGCCACCGCAGAATCTCAGCTCTCCATCGTCGTACAAATAACACTAAACTGACTCGAACTGGGATGGAACAAAACACTGATCCTGGCACCCAAAACAGTGGCGTGGGAATATAAAAAATAAAAATACACACTAAGGGAAAGTGAATAATAATAAGCACAGCATCACCTTTTTGTTATCATTTAAACAACTAAATCTGATCCACCATTAATGGAAATCCTAGCATTACACAGGCTCCGTGGGTGCAAAATAGCGACTCAGATCAGGAGCTGCATCAAAACATGGCCCAATATCAACATATCTGCTTTTTGATATCACTGAGTGAATAAAATACCCACCAAGACATCTGAGTGAGAATCCCCATAACCCGCGGTTTGCTTTGGGTTTATTGATATTCAAAGGAGGAACATCGCGTTATTGCTACTGACGGAAAACACGACTTGGAGGAACACCACCCTCCTCCACCCTAAAAAGTGGGGAGTTGTGGAGTGAATTAGTTTGCCCAGGTAGTGCTTGCTTGAGAGAGAAATAAAAGCGAAATAGACTTGATTCCATCTTCTATTTAACTGCTGGGATAGATGAACGGCCCCGGGGGCCGCTCAGTGAGGGGAGCGCTCTCACGTTTTAGTTTTATGTTTTAGTTCATGGTCACTAGAGAGTGAAAAGGGGTACGGTGGCAAAGAAATACATAATACTTTGCCTTTTAATGCTTTTTTAATACATATATACACATATACAGTATATACAGTATATACATATATACACACATAAATACATATACGCATATACGTATATACACACATACGTATATACTGTACACACACACACACACACACACACACACACACACCTGGCTATAGCCCCCTTTCCTGTGTATTTGAGACCCATTTCTGTATAGATTAAAACTAAAAGATGAAAAAAAAACTAAAAAATTTGCTGTGCCCTCACTGCAGCTGCAGCACACTTTTTTTGAATATATATATTTTTTTTTTGCATAGCACAAAGCAGACCATTTGATGAATAATATAATAATAATAATGAAAAACTATGTGTATAGCATTTTTAATGCAGAGAATGCAGCTCAATGTGTTTTTACATTTCAGCAAATAATAAAAATTAAAATTAACAATAAATAAACCCAATAATGATAAACAAGAACATACCACACAAGGGGCAAAAAAAACAGATCAGATAAAAAGAACAAAACAATTTGAAGAAAAATGATGAAAAAGAATGGATGAAATAATTAAAAATAATGAATTGCTAATTATAAGCTAGATTGAGAGTGTATGTTTTCAGTTGCCATTACCTCTCTTATACATTTTGGTACCGTGTTCCACAATTCAGGTGCATAGTGGATGAAGGCAGCTTCCCCAATTTTGTTTTAGGGGAAGTTTGAAGTGTTTAAATGACCTGCTATAGAGGACCTAAGGGCCTGTGAAAGGACATAAAGCAACAGGGAATCAGTGATGTAAGAGGGTGTCAAACTATTCTATATATACAAGAAGAAGGACTTTAAAATCAATTCTAAAGGATACAGGGAGTCAGTGCAGTGTAGCTAAAACACTATGCTCTCGCTTCCTTGTTTTCCTTAAAAGTGTAGCAGTGGAGCTCCTGATTAGATGTAGTTTCTCTAATTGACCTTTTTGGAAGACCAGTATGAAGAGCATTGCAGTAGCCCAGTCTACCTGAAATAAAAGCATGAGTGAGCTTCTCAGCATTCCATTTTATTCTGATGACCCAAATTTCCTAACCTATTAGGAAGTGCATCTCTTTTGCCTTCGGGGCCAACCAAGAGTATTTCTGTCTTATCTACATTTAATTTAAAAAAAAAACAACAAAAAAAAAAAAACTGTTCACCCATTGATTAATTGTGGACAGACAGGTAGACAGGGAGCATAAGGCATTTATGTCATTCAGCTCAACAGAAATGTATAATTGTGTATCTTCGGCATAGTTATGAAAATATATAATGAAAAAAGAAGGGGGCCAAGACAGCTTCTTTGTGCAACACCAAAAGATATGTCATAATTCTTTGATGCGTGATTTCCAAGACTAATATAAAATTGTCTCTCTGTAATGATGAAAGGCTGTTCAGAAAGGTGTATGGATGTATATCGGGATGATGAAAGGGAAAAAGTGGGGAAGAGTCATAACTCTCAGATGAAAATAAAAAAACTCCTACATATTTCAAGGGTTCTCTCAAAACGTAAACAGACAGATGGAACAGACACTTTTTTGGTCTTGTTTTTCCATTTCGCAGCGTTTTCAACTCTGCCCGTCTGTCCACCTGTCCGTCCTTCCACGTCTCTGGTGTTTGGCGTCCAAGTTGCAAGCCAACGGTGAAAAGCCTGATTCTCTGTGACACACTGGAGATTGCTCTGTCAGAAATGCAATCAGCCAAAGCTGCCTGGAGTGCTGATGAATTACCGCGGCTTAGGAAAAGACAATGGCTTGTCATTTTTTGCGGCAGTTGGAAAGCAGGCACAGGAGTAGGTTACGTAACTCAATAACACGCGCACGAACGTGCGCGCGCATGCGCGCACCCACAGAATTTAAATAGATCGTGATTGTAAAAATATGGAGATGATGGCGCAAATAATGTGCTTGTGTTTTCATGGTAATGGTTTCAGTATTAGTGGATTGAAGGTATTTTTTAAATTTTTTAACTTTCTTATGAGAGAAAAAAACAAATTTATTGTATCAACTTAAAAAATATACTTCATATATTTTTTTGGTTTGTTTGTTTTGATTTTCTTAACTTAAAGTTCCAAAATAAGGTGTATATTTTAAATTAAGGTAACTGAAAAATATATAGGTTTCATAAACTGAAGCAATATTTTTTATTGTTCATCGTGTTTTTTTTAGGTTTATTTTTTTCTGGTCTAATGTTTATTGCTTTTTTATTGTTTCTTGGTCATTTTCGATTGTATATTGTCAGTTTTTTCTATCTTGTTTATTTTTAGGTTTATTTTATATTGCACATTTTCAGCTAATTCTTAGATTTATTCCATATTGCCCTTTTTCCCTTGTCAAATTTAATTTGAGTTTTTACTTTATTAATATTAATGCCTATTTTTTGACTTGAGCTGCTGTGATACTATCATATACTATCATGATACGTTGTCCACAATAACGATGGTATCAGGATACAGTGATTTTGCGATAATTTATACATTGCAAGACAATTCATCTACAGTACATCAAGGTAAAAGGCAAAAAGCAGGAATTATGTATTTATTCACTGCCTTGTGGTGTCAACTGAGATGAAGCAATGTACAACAAAAAGGTGTCCGACGTTTAAATAATATCTTAAAATATACATAATATTCAATCAATATGCAGTTGTTAAATTAAAGCTTGAAGCAATATGAGGCAGGCATGAAACCTTCTTCCTTTAAACAGGGTAGTGAATGAAAAATTAAGATTCGCCCCCAGTAAGTTTCATTCCAATAAGTAACCAGTATCGTGTTCAATTTCTCACGGTAATAATAAATTTCATGAAAATCGGTTCAGAATTAAGAAAACGACAGTCGATTTTGTAGAGCAGTCTGCATCTCTCAATACACATTGTATTTGTTTGCTTGCGGATCTTGACCGCTCCAATATGGCGGACGTGCAGATGCATAGTGCCGACATTGGCTGTATCCACAGCTTATTCAGGACATGTCGTAAAGTAGCAGCAGCAAAGCGTGATGTACCTTAAACCAGTCATTGTGCTTCAGAGTAAAACACAGCACGTATCTGTCTTTTCACCGCAACTCTGCATCGCAACGGCAGAAAAACTTTATTTCACTATAGATTTAGCGCTTAATCGACCGTACAGATAACCGAAAATCTACGTTCCGTTACACCACAAGTTTAGAGCACCACCGTGTTTTAATAAAATATACATTTTCGGCACCAGTGCATCAATAACCTATCACAAGAGGAAGTACTCCAATACCAATATTTTGTCCCACCCCTAATATACAGTATATAAGTACTCTATGTGTATACACACACCCACACACACATTATAAATATATATATATATATATATGACCAGTCTGTATTGTACGCTGGGTACAATACCGCGGCATACGCTCTGCGTGTGCGGAGTCTCAGCGTCAAGCATCTCATCACGTATCACCCTTTATACACACTATATACACCATATACATATTACATATATTCACTACACTAGCGTTCGCAATGGCCACGCCCCCTTACCGAGATAAAACACGGGTCCTCACTTATCAATCAATCCGCGTAACGACCTGGTTGTAGGAACGGAACTCGGTCGTTAAGTGAGTACCTGTATAGAATTTTTTGGTTTTATTTATTTATTTTTCCCCTCAGAAAGACCAACCCAGTGGGAGGCCGTTCATATTTCAAGTGAACGAGACTAAAAACAAATTTGGGTTCCACATGCGAGGAAGACGGTACCACTACGTGCACACACAGAATAAAGCTCAATGTCTGATAAATATTATTTCAATTGTAATTCTGCCGTTGCATCCCGGGATAGGGTGCCACGGGAGATCCACCCCCAAACAGGGAACAGGCTGTGAGGGATGCACAGCATCCTTTAAAAAAAAAAAACAGATTCGCTCCTGGTCCTGCTTCTGCTGCAACATCCATTAAAAATGGACGAGAGACAGGGTCACGGCGAGTTTTTTCAGGGCACCATCCAACATCAGCCAGGGAATAAATACAGGAATAGCATGGAGGAGGAAGGACAGCCATGGAACCTGACGCCAGATGCCAACCCCCCGCCCCCCCCCCCCCGATTCCAGAAGCTGAGGATCATCACGTCATCCTGGCTCCTGGAACCAAACTGGGTGTGAGGGCACAGATGCATAAAAAAAAATAAAGAAATTAAAAAAGACACAAAAGCCGAAACTCGCCGCCGTGTGTTAAAAGTGTAGGAGACGTGTTTCCTGAGCCCCCGCTCGCGGCCATTAAATAGTCATGGCCCCCTGCGGAGTGTGTGATAGTGTGTGTGTGTGTTGTACCGGGATGTTGGGTCCACGACTGCAGGGTCAGCGAGAGTGCACGGCTGCTGCTCTGTTATTGTCGGTGGGTGTCAGCCTCACTCACTCCAAAAATCGAACCCCCCCCCCCCACACACACACACACACACACACACACACCCCAAACAAGCAAGTTCAGTATCGGCTGAAAACACACATTTATTTTAACTTAATTAGCCTAACTCTAATTCGAAAATAAGTCAAGTCCGAAAAAAGGAAAAGGACTATGTTTCCCGTATGTTTGTTTATTTATTTATTCATAATATTGTTTAGCTTAAACATTTTCTTTATGCACATTCTATATTTTATAATTTTTATTATATTTTAATATTTAACCTTGTATTTTACCGCAACTTTGTATTTACTCTGTCAGGCACTTTGAGTTGCATCTCCTGCGTGAATTGTGCTATACAAATAAAGTTTTATTATTATTATAAACATATGCACACAAACACACAGGGACATATGCATAGCATGTTGCACATGTGTCCACACACACACACACACACACACACACACACACACACACACACACACACACACACACACACACACACACACACACCTTCACCTCCCTTTCACCCCCCCCTCCTCCCCCGTGTTGTCTCAGAGGAGCGCGGTCACATCACGGTCAGTGGCGTTTAGAGCGTGACGGAAACAGGAGAGCGTCTTGACTTTTGCTGTGAGAACGAGTGGGTTTTTCTGGTCCTTCCGATTTGATTTGATTTTTTCTGTGCATCTGCGTCTCTTCCTGCGAGCCGCCGTGAAGGTCAGCGGGTGGAGGACGTTAAAATGGGGCACGTTGCCTCAGACCATTGGAAGCCAACGCAGCAATCGAGTCTGGTCGTAAAATAATGTTTTCCCCGAACCGACCAGCAGCTTTCAAGAGGCTCCGTGCTGTGAGGAATCTGTAATGCCATTCTTCTTTTCCTGTCCCTTCTGCACCCCCGTCATCTCCCCGCAGTTTGCGAATTGAAAACAGAATCAAAAAACATTGTGACTTTTTGTTTCTGGTGGAGGGGGGGGGGGGCAAGAGTCTTTCTCCACAAAGCCTTAGTACAGCAGCAAACCTCTGCTTGCGGGCGTTCAAAGGAGGGACAGACTTGGCGATTTGCAACCTCCCTTTTCATACGAGGTGGCTCAAACAAAACGTTTTTCCACCTGCAGAGGGACAGGAGAGCCCGACAAATAATGACGTGAATATTTTGATTTGATCCAAAGCTTTTCGCAGATTCAGAAACTACTCTTGAATTACTTCATAAGTAATCCAAATGTCAGGACTCAGATGTTCGAGTCTGGGTGACCTTAGAATCAGTTCTAGTAAATTAAGTAAATAAGTAATAAGTAAATTCAGTGACTTTCGCTCTCAGTATTAGTAAGGAACATCCTCTCATTTGTGGAGACCACGGTAACCAAGGAACATTTAGTGTACATGCTCAGGCTCAATGTCTGGGGCTCATCAACAGTTGCCCAGTTGCCACTTTATTTTTTTGGCCATTGGCAACCATCTCTTGCAGTCTGGTTGCCCATTAGAATCACAATCCATTTATTTGGCCAAGCACAATTTCTATAGATGCGGAATTTGTCTTGGTAAGAGTCAGTGCGTTATAGTACAGACAGACGAGTAGCACAAAAAAATATGAAGCTTTACCAGCTGAAAACCGAAATATGCGACATATACAGAATGTTAAAAAACATGCTCTATGCAGAACAAGATAAAGATCAATTAAAAGACTGGAAATATAGACGTTGGTATTGACTGTGGGTGTAAATATACAGAATCATTATCACTGAATCAAAAGCAAAGCAAAGAAAGCAAAGTTATATTTATCTCTATTTGGTTTTTTTTGCTGATCCGAAAAATGATCTGATCCGTGACTCAAAACCGTGCTACGATCCGAACTGTCGGTTTGGTGATACGTTGCACCCCTATGACACATGGTTGCCAACGGTTTCTAAAAGTCAGGGTGGGGCTACGAGGACGGCGTCTTGCAACCTCGACATATACTGTAAGCAAGGAACAGTGAATCAGTCGAGTGGTAAATGAATTGAACACGACACGGACTCAGCAAATGTTAAATATTCTTACTAGCCGGTTGAGAGATCACACAGCGCTGCGTCTGGCTAGAAAGGCCTCGGGTCCACACACACACACGCACACGCACACGCACACACACACACAGACACACACACAGACACACACACACACACACAGTCAATTCGGAGACCCCACCCCAACACACCCGATGGTCTCATCTTCCGCTCACTTCATCGCCCTTCTCCCTTTTCTCTCGCTGGGTTTAGGTTTTAGGTCTTGGAGACGGGGAACATCAGTGTCGGCCGCTCCGCCTCATGTCCTACACGTCTCTTCTGTCCAAGCAGACGCAACGGGACGCCTGGGCACAGGAGCCGGGACACCCGATACACCCAAAAAACGCTGCAGGATGCCTGATCCAGCCTGTTAGCAGCACCTTCCCCAGAACCAGAATTAGCAGAACCAGCTGTCTCTGCTTAGCGAGGGTCCAGCGCCGAAGCGTCAGCCGTGCCTGGTTCAATAAGCCGCTGCTCACTTAAGCACATAATTCAAAGACCAAAAAAAAAAAAAAAAAAAGCACAGGGTTTAATGGTCATCGCCCCCCTTTAAAAAAAACCTCTCCCCCTTTGTTTCGCGGTTCTGTTCTTCAGATTGCTGCTCATTAATACCACTCAGCCTTGAGAAAGAAAAAGAAGATATTAAGCGGTGGAGAGAGGGGGGAGAGAAAGAGCGACACGGCAATAGGGACAGAGAGAGCGAAAGAGAGCGAGACAGGGATAAGGACCGAGAGAGACAGACGGACAGACAGACAGAAGGACGGAGAGCGAGAGAGACGGAGGGAGGAGCGGCAGGGCTGGGCCGAGGGCAGAGGTGGCTCGGGGCCATCGCTCTCTGGTTTCCGGGCCCAGAGTGCTGACAGCTCCGTGTCCCCCGGCCGAGGCCCCTGGGGCGTTGCCACGGATACCCAGACAAACCTAGCCGTCACTCAGCCACACGCACACACTCCCGCTGTGTGTGTGTGTGTGTGTGTGTGTGTGTGTGTGTGTGTACGTGTGTGTGTGTGTGAGTGTGAGAGAGAGAGAGAGAGACAGGAAATATGAGCGCGACATGACTGAAGAACTTCAACAAAATCATTCACACACAAACACACACACACACACACACACACACACACACACACACACACAGACACAGACACAGACACACACACACACACACGAAAACCTCACAAGTAGGGCTGTGGCGATATATGGTTACAATATCAATATTGTGATATCAGACTGGGATTTTGGTTCGTAATTGTAATATCGCAATATAGTTACAGTAAAGTAATGCAGTTTATTGAACTTAAAGGACTGTTTTAACCAATGCCTCAACGCCATAATACCATGTTTCTATTTCAAGTCTTTCATGTGCGTAAATATATCATGAAAGCACAAATAGTCATCCCATAAGTAGCGTCAAATTATCGATATCGTGGCATTCTTCTTCAAAGAAAAAATTGTCATCGTCGTTGATTATCATTTCATGCTCTATCATGTCCATCCATATAAATAAATGGCATTTTGGAAGCTTAAAATCGGGTGCTTCATATCAACAAACTCAACCGAACTCAATGTAAAGTTTAGTACGAAGGGTTTATACAAATGCGTTATTTTAGAACGCCCACCTACTGTATGTGGGAAATGAATGAACAGAGTAAAAAGAGTTGAAAATTAGCTCCGACCCATGTCTTCCACGCTCAGGAAAAGCTTAATATTCAAGGTATGTGCGGTTACGCACGTCAATATCACCCAGCCCTATTGTAAACATATAAATTTGAAGCGATCACGAGAGGGGTCCAGTTGGTTAAAACGAATAAAATGCCAGATTGTGAGTTTTTGTTGCAGTCGTCTTAATCTCCTTGACATTTTGAGTGAGCTACTCCACGGGCGAGCGCCGCCCTGCCTCCTCTGAGACAGATAAAGGAAAGCGGTGAAGTGGACGCCACAATACCAGGGGTGAGAATCCCAGGAAGACAAAAAACAAAAAAAAAAAACTCCATTCTGTTCATATGCAGACATGGCTCGCTGTGCGGAGATGCATCTTATTTACACACACACACACACACACACACACACACACACACACACACACACACACACACACACACACGAGCCAGTCGGAAGAAGAAGAAAGGGAAATTGTTGAACTTGGTTTGGAAAAAGCTGCGGAGCGTGAGCCTTGATCTCCGCCTCTCGCTCTCAGACAGCCAGACACTCTCCAGAAAATAAAAATTACAAAAAAAAATAAGTCAATGCCTCCCATAAGGTTAACTTCATATCCACGAAACGTAGCATTCTTCAAGACACAGTCAATCCGGCTTCACAAATACAAAAAAAATCTTTTCCTCCCCTCGCACGATAACCGGCAATCGCAGAAATGGATCGTGGGCGCCTCGGCGGTCAACTTATCTAATCAAATTTACGACCTCGTTGGCCCCCTTCCATTTGAGAAAATAAATACATTAAAAAAATGACTGAATTAAAGTCAGAAGTTTTCTATGAGAGTTTAACACAAACCTTGTAATGTTCGCATCGACGACGGGTGGAAACATCTCACCGGCAACAAGAATCACATAAATTATTCAGGGCCCTGCGTTGGTAAACTCCACCGTGGGGTTGGAGTTTGGGTGGAGGTGGTGGGTGTTTTTTTTTTTTTCTTTGTTCTACACCCTGGCATTGATTTCTCCCGGCGGTGGAGGGAGTAAAAATCCTGAAGGTTAGACACACACTATGCAGATAAACGAGCCCCAGCCCGTGCTCGCGGAATTTGATCCAAATGAAGCAATGATGTAGCTCAGTGGCCCGGGCCCCGGAACGGAGGTAGAAAAGAGAAAAAGGAAAGAAAGAGAAAATCCTTCTTTCTTTCTTTTTTTCCTCTTTTCTACAGTCGGTAAAAAAAAAGAGAAAAAGAGCAGGACTGGTGTATGGAGAGAGAGGGAGAGAGAGACATGTATACTTCAACTTTAATTGGATGACACAAAAACAGTAACCCTTTTTCAAAAACACGCCTGTGGTATCTGTTCCTGGAGTATTTATCCTTTTCTTACTTTCTTTCCCTTTTTCAACAAAGATATATTCAGATCAGATCCCGTGCAGCGGTCATCCATCCAATCATCCATCTTCACACCCCCGTTGCTTGACAACAGTTGCCTTGGCGCAAAGAGCAGGGTTGGCCATCCTCAGCATAAGAAATCTGCTTATTATTATTATTACTATTATTATTACTATTATTATTATTATTATTATTATTATTATTATTATTAATAAATTATTAATATTATTATTATTTTCATTATTACAAATCTACTTGAACGTGTGTTCATTGATGCCAGGATGTGCATGTGTGTGTGTGTGTGTGTGTGTGTGTATTGTGTGGCCCTGCCTTTTTCTTTTGTTCATGCTCATTTCTCTTTTCAAACTCGCTCTAATGGCTTTCACAGATGTTTATGAGTTTGTTCGCGTGTGGGAGGGGAGCCTGCGCGCTTTCAACTGTGAAAGTGCGTCTCGCTCGCTCTCCGCCACCACAGCATGCGTGTGTGTGTGTGTGTGTGTGTGTGTGTCGCCGCGTTATTATGTTAATGTTTATACTTTCCCCTTCCCTCTTTGAAAAGCACAACACCCCGTTGGTGTTTCTGGCTGCCGAGCACGACAAAATTGGCCTGAGAGGTTTGGAACATTTCCCTCCGCTACAAACGGGGGCAAATCAATAACGTCTTAGTTGAGGGAGCCCCTATGCACGCTGAATCAGCACCTCCCCACAGCCCCGGGGGGATGGGGGACTGGGAATGGAAATTATTGCTTCACAAGTGGTAATATGCACAGCCAGTGCTGAGGAACCCTTCGAGGACCCCCTGGACTCTCCGGTGGCGGAGCGGGATGGCAGGAGCAAGCATAGCGCGCGCGCGCGTGTGTGTGTGTGTGTGTGTGTGTGTGTGTGTGTGTGTGTGTGTGTGTGTGTGTGTGTGTGTGTGTGGGTGGGTGTGTGTGGGTGTGTGTACAAACAGGTGTACACACACGTGCTGCTCGGCCCGTGGATTTAAATTAGCTCCGGGTTACATTTGGTTTCTCCATTTCTCATTCCCGCCGTATTGGTCGTAAATCCACCGAAACAGGAGCCGCAACGCAGCTCAGCATCAGTCCATCACAGCTCTGCGCAGCGGCAAAGCCAGTATGAGCCTCTTACACCTACCTACCCTCCTTCCTCCCTTCCTTCCTTCCACCTCCTGTCTCCTACTCTCCTCCCTCCACCTCCTACGCCTCCTACCCTCTTTCCTTCCACCTCCTACGTCTCCTACTCTCCTCCCTCCACCTCCTACCCTCCTTCCTTCCACCTCCTACGTCTTCTCCATCCTTCCTTTCTTCCTTCTGTCTCCTACGTCTCCCACCTTCCTTCCACCTCCTACATTCCTTCTAGCTCCTGCTTCTCCTACCTTCCTCCCACCGCCTACATTCCTTCTACCACCTTCGTCTCCTACCTTCCTTCCTCTTCTATGTCTCCTATCTTCCTTCCACCTCCTACCTACCTTCCACCTTCTACTTCTCCTACCTTTCTTCCACCTCCTACATTCCTTCTACCTCCTACGTCTCTTACCTTCCTTCCACCTCCTATGTCTCCTACCTTCCTATGTCCGCTATCTTCCTTCCTCCTCCTGCGCCTCCTACCTTCCTTCCTCGTCCTACGTCTCCTGCCTTCCTTCCGCAGCATCTAGCCGGGTGTCAGCAGCCGTCTTGGCTCTGATTAGAGGGGAGAATTGGCTAATTACGCAGTGATAGATGGGGAGGACGGCGGAGGAGAGGAACAGCGTGGAGGGTGCTCCAGCGTCCTCTGGGCCTGTCAAGGAATTTGTAGCAACAGTAGTTTGGCGGAGGAGCGCTGCAGACTGTATTATCTCTCATTAGAAGTCTGAAGGGCTGAATCATTTCTCACCCTTTGCCATTCGTCTAGTGTGGGTTTTTTTTTTTCTCTCCTCAATCTCTTTGTCTCCAGTGCCCAGGCTCTCACTCTCTCTGTCTCTGCTTCTGTACAGAGCGAGTCGACGCTGTAGATGCCTTGGAGTATGTGTACGTCTACATGTGAAATGGGGAGGGGAGCCATTTTTCATCCATTTTATCACGAGCGGCGATGTGGTGATGTGCGGGCCCCCGTCTAGAACACAACATGACTCTTATTCTGATTCTTATTCTTATTTTGATTCCCTCTGTCCACGCGATTGCGAGGCGAGCAAAAATAAATAGATAGATAGATAGATAGACAGATAGACAGATAGATAGACAGATAGATAGATAGATAGATAGATAGATAGATAGATAGATAGATAGATAGATAGATAGATAGATAGATAGATAGATAGATAAATGAACTTGCTAAATGCGTAGGTTTGGGACGAGGCATTCGCAAGCATCGGGCGTTGAGGGAGACGGCAGCAAACACTTGCCGCTCTGTCATCCGGTGCAATGCGCAGAGCGGACCAGATTAAAGAATGGGCTTTGTGACAAGCTGCTGGATGCGATAACGCATAATACACATTGTGTATTCCTGTCCGTCATCTGGACACAATGCTCACAGATGCATGTGTGGCAATTTGACAGAAGGTAATCACTAGCTGCGATGTACTCACCGCCATTTGTTGCTGGCTAAAGACCGTCTTCCCTGGGAGGTAGATAAAATAAATAAAGTAAAGAAAATATCAGAAGTGACAGGGTCACAATTTATATATTATACATGCGTGAAAAAAAAACAAAAAACAAGTATCCCGTGATGCACCGGCTGTGAATAAACAATGTTCCTCCGGGTCGCTGGCGTTGACTTTTCCCTCCAGTGGACCCTGATAAGAGATCGTGCGGCCGGCCACAGCGAGGGGCAACACTGACAATACACAGCGCCTGTCGGCTCTGCCGATCGCTGGATAAGCCCACGGAGGTGAATATATTACTGCGACTCTATGAATGTCACAAATGCCATTTCAGAGCGCGGAATGTCACAGTGACAGCCGGGGCCGACTGCTCAGGCAAGCGGCGCTTTCTGACATCTCCATTCCCAATGTTCCCATCCACGCGGTGACTATCAAACTGAGTTGCACAACCAGCGTAAGCAGAAAAATAAACATCAATAAGCCAGACGGGGGGAAGTGACAGGTTGTGAAGTGTCTGCTGATTTGTGGCGGATCTTTCGAAGACCTTTTTTGTTTTGTTTTTTTGTCCAAGTGGATAGAGGGAGCTGTGGCAGAATAAAAAAGGAACAAAGCTCTTTCAAAACAAATGAGAGTCCCCTCCCCCCGGAATTAACATCATTCATATTCATTTCTCCTTCCAAACCAATCACAGATAATACTGGTGTAGGAGTCTAACGCTTCATTACTGTAAACAAACAAACATTAGAGCGTGAGTTTTTGTGTGTGTGTGTGTGGGGATGGGGGCAGATATTCGCCGGTTGAGCAGCGGCCATTTTAATGAGCGACCCCTTAGGCGTGCACACTCACAGGCTGAGCGATGTGCTTGGAAAACAAACGGGGAAAGACAAAACGTGGCCCAGAATCCCACATTTCTCCTGCCTCCTGACTGTGATACGGTCGGGGGCTCGCAGGAGCTGAGGGCTGGGGACAGATAATGATGATTTCCAACATCTTCAGACGTTGAATATGGAATGTCAAGGTCAATCTCCTCCAGCCAGCCACACTCCTCATGCTGCCGTCACTCATTACCGCTCCACAACTCCTCACTTAGGGAAATTAAACACCCCCCCAAAGTACTGGAGGTCAGGAGTGCCAACATAAATATACAGCTCCATTTCATAGCGACTGTATATAATAATTGTTGAAATGTGCAAGTTCCTCCTACCTGACACAGAAATGACAGCCAAGGGACAAACAGCTGCCAATGAGAAGTAAATTAAAGCATCACCCTGCTGCTGTTTATTTAGTTGTGTTGCCAAATTCAAGTTATTTTCATAACAAAATGAGCGGATGTCCCATTTTTGTTAGACAATGATGATTTGCCAACAGAAAAAAAAGACAAGCTATTGCATAAAAATGAATGATATCGAGTTGCGGTGGGGCCATTATAACTTGGCGGGTCCTAAATTCAATTCAGCGGCTATTGCAACAAATGGAAATTTCTCACCAGTGGAGTTTTAAGGGGTTTGATAGCCAACAGCCGAGACAGCAAAACGTGACAATCAGCAGAAATTTCTATTGTTGTCGACAAATGTAAACCAATGCGCACAGCCTTCCCAACACTACTGTCCATAGAAATCACTGACACGCAAGCTATCGAGCGACCAATGTATTACAAAACCTTATCTACGGACTCAGTCAAGCTCATGTTTGGGCTTTGTACGTCCGTCATGTCTAAAAATCTGACAGGGCTTTCGAAAGAGGAGAAGCGGCCACCGCGTGGGCCGGTGACGACAAAGGAGAAACAATCTCTGGTAATTGCCTGCTATCAAATGGAGGACAGCCATTCAAAACGCTGGACAGAGGGAGGATAAGCCGGCGCATATTGCACGCCAGTCAAGGACGCCCGAGCCATTCATCTTCCATGAAATCTCCGTGTTAATCAAAAAGAAACAGCAGAGGTGCGCGGCGGCGGAGGAGCAGGCATAGGCGACTGACCGCAACACACATCATTAGAGCGAGATGTAAGACAACGTGGAGTCCAAAGGCTTCTCTGGCCGTCTCTGACCTTTTTGAAGGTAGAACATTGGGAGGATCACGTTGGCGGGGGCACGCGCTCATCGATTTGGACCCGGCTATCCGTGTCACGCACGGCGGCACACACAGGGACTGCCTAGTACAATGCTTTAACCGGTCAGGATTAAAAAGCCAAAGCCAATCTGACGGATACGAGGGGATCATAGTGTAGTATCCACCACATGCGTCATATCCTCCATAATCCATCCGACAGCTTATGGTTGCTTAAAAAGCTGCAAACCGGTGCCTCACTGTGATCAATATGAGATTAGTCCTCACGAATCAATCCATTATTCAAACCCGCTACCTCTAAATGTCCACATTTAGGGGGCATGGGATTCCTCTTTTTCACTAAATGAGGATGAAACGTGTCTATAAATGGTGTGTTAATAAAAATGTTCAAGAGTATAGGGGTGCATTCTGCGGTTGGAGATTTTGTAGGACACATTTCTGCTCCTGAATTTTGCTCGACATTTTATATTGATTAGTTTGTTATTACTTCCAATGCACCACTCCATTATTCAAAGACTCCGGGTAGTTGTTGGGATATATGTGTGTGTGTGTGTGTGTGTGTGTGTGTGTGTGTGTGTGTGGTACATAACACCATCCATCAAAGTCAACACCACCCGTTGCAGGCTTGGATCTGCTGAGGTTAAAGCAAAAAGGCGCCTCTCGCAAAAGGCATGGTACCAAAGCAACAGCCTCAGCTCTCTCTCTCACTTCACATGAAAGGTTAAAAAAAAGCACCCAGACCAGTCCATAAAATAATTAAAATCCTGATGCGATTAAAAGACAAGAAGAGACGAGAAACGGGAGTTCAGCTCGTCTGCCCCCGAGCAAGTTAGCCCTGAAGACCTACACCAGACCTTCTCAATCTTTCAATGGAAATTGGGTTTGGAGCGGGAGAGCCTTCCCCTACAGGCGCGTCAGGCCCGCCCTTCCGCAGGGATCATCTCAACCTGCCCTCAATCCAAATCCCGACCAATGGCGGAGCAGAAACGTGACATCACCGAGATCCTGTGCCAGCGCTGGGGGGGGGGGGTTGGGTTGCCCGCCATCGCAAGGGCACTGCAGCGCATCAGTGCACAATCTGTGATAGACGCACTAGGCCACTGACCAGCACCTTCAACAATCTCAACAATGATTCATAGACGTTGGTTAATCTTATCAGGGACCGCCCAGACACAGCGGTAATAAACTGGAAATTGTCAAGCGAATCTCATATTACATCCCCACCATGGGAGAATAAACATAGTTCCTTAAAGCACATGGAACTTAACACCTGCTGAAGTCTATTGGACGTGTAGCGACACCACTTAACACGGATACAGTTTCTACATCGTAGATACATAATTACCGTAATGCCACTGCCAATGTTCACTCCGTTTACCTGTTTGTACATGTTCCTGACTCATTCTTTGCTGTGATTTAAAGGCCATTGTCTGCCCTGTGCATGTGGGGGCGACGGCCTTCAGATGTTGGTAATGGTGTAATGCATTTCTGCAGTTATACATGACTCAGATGACAACCTTTAGACTTGTCAGGGGGCAGTAATGCAATAGCCTTATCCTCTGAGCATCTGTTATTGAAAACGGCCGGCAAGCCCAAAAAGAGTAACCAAATCAAGGGGCTGTTTTGTCTGGTCCAAGGTTGAGAATTAGGTTACGGAGAAGAATTGAGTAATAAAGGAAGCCCCTTGTCCTTCCACGATATGACTCACATTCTGCTCGTCTCGAAGGCCGTGAAGCCGTAAAGCCGTCCGTCGCAGTAATAAAGATAAAAAAGTAAAGACATGACACTGGCCACTCCAATTAACGCGAGTCACAATGCCTAATTCGAGACACATATTTTTAAGATGGCCTGAAAACCTGTGATAAGAACTAAAACCTTTTAAGACCTGCATTGGTTGAAAAAACGTCAGCAACAAAAATGACTGATACTCTGAAATGATGAATGAATTAATGTGTTTTTTTTACATATCATGGAGCATTGCATGGAGCAATGAAACGTCATGAACCCAAAATAAATCCTAATATTTGGCGCAGTGACAATGAGATTGTGTGAAATATACCGTTCTCTACCTCCTTTGAGTGGTTTCTGATTTTCTCTGAAGCGCTACATACATTTGTTAAGTTTAGTATTATTAATTGAGCCATTTATTTCGAGTAATTTGGTGGGATGGTTATAAAAATGTCCGTGGAGGAGTTAAATCGACATCTATATGATTTTATTCTAAGTACATTTATTTTGGACATTGCCGTATATCGGGAGTAAACGTTCTTGGTGTTTTTAAGGTTTATGTTTGTTAAATCAGAAGGGATGGATTGTATGACCAAAACCCATTTTCTCTGCCCCGGTTCCATACGCCTTCCAGCGTCCTTAATAACAGTCGGATAGTTCCGATCCCCTCAGTGAAATCCTCCCTATCGTTCCATTATCCTGCATCAGCTGGATAGTATCTCCCCTCAGGCTGGGCCTTTTTTCATGGATTGTTATAAGAATTTTAGACTATTTTCGAGCCAACATCCAGTCCCAGCAGCTGTGAAGCGACTCATGGGTTTCTTCCCACAAATACAAAGATTTAGGGATTAGGACGGCGGTGCTCATATCTCTCCTTTATGAACCCTGTCGGTTTTGTTCAAATTATTCAGAGGTTCTGTATCTTCGCCGCACAATATGAAAATGTTAACATGTAATCAAATGGCACCTCCCCGACGCGATGGAGAGCCCGGCTTCGACGTCGCTCAGGGTCCACTGATAAACCGCCTGACCAAACGCCCAAAAAAATAAAAAGGTGCAAACCCGTACAATGACTTTTGGCCCTGATTTTGTTTGTATATCGTGCCGCTTTCATTTCCTCAGAATTGTTGATGGAGCGACTGCATCCTGGGAGCTGATGGAAGTCAACAGGAGATGTCAAATGGGATGCACACCTACACGTGCAAATTGCCGTACACTCAAATATAAACTACCAACAGGCCAATATCCTGGTGAATATAAATGGAGCCATTTGAACAGCAATGAAAAGATCCTCCTAATACAGGCTTGTCATTAAACCCCCTCCCCCCATCCCTCCAAAGCAGCTCCGGCCTTGCGTGCAGGCGAAGAAGAAGCCACTCCACAAGCTCATCTTTGAAATCTGTTTACCCAGATGCAGAGAAGCAAGAAAGGGGGCGGTATTTGACTTACAAATTTAACCTAAGGGAGTGTTCATGTCATCGTCTCCCAATCTGATTGCTTTGGCATTCACATCTGAATAGGATTTGGAGGTACGGCAAACACCGAGGCAGTGTGCTGTGGCACGAGAGCCACTGGAAACCAAAGACCCCCATAACACTGGGTATTGACTCGAACCCCACGATACCAAACGTATCGCGATACATGTCGATTTTGAATGACCACGTCCTACACAGAGTTTAACTGTTAAGCCTTAAGGATCGCACAACTTAAAAACACTTCAAATTCAGACCCACAGAGACCTGAAAAGTAAAATAAAATATTCTGTTTCTAATTCCACAGTTACTAATAAATTCAAATAATAAGGCCTTTTCTGTTGTCTGTTATGCTTTTAGTTTTTTGATGTGACAATAATATTCTGGTTTCATTCGTTTTTAAGTTCACTTCTAATTGCTGCAAAGTAATGAAATAAAACCTTTGTTGCATGGTAAAAGAAAAAGTCTCTTTATTAAACACAACTCATAGGGACGCCGGGTGCAACCACACATGGCTTTTATTTCAGGCACTTAAGGACAGCTCACGCAGCCCCCCGGCAGGTGAGGTCCCCAGACCCCGAAAGTGCCGGCCGCGGTGATAGTTAAGATCTTTAAAAATGAAACAAGATTGAAGAAATTAAAATGCTGTAATCATGATAAACGGTTTAAAATGAATTAACCGTGTGACTGGATTGAATGTTATTTAAAGTAATTAAATTGTTGCTTCCCAACCTGTGTGCACCCTGTGTGATGACTGCATATGTTGAATGAATACTGACGTCCAAATAGAGTACTCGGAATATTGCCATTATCACAATATGATTTTTCTACATCCGTCCCTTCTAAATAGTACATTTTAATCTTGTCTGATAACGGTTAATTCTAAATTTTCCTCTGTACAGCATTTTCGGCCATACAGATACAGAAGCACCTGCGTGGATGCGTGTCAGCAAGGAGTGCGTCAGGATATATTTCCGTATGGATTTCTCGAGCACAGCTCTAGAAAACACGCTGTAGCTCAGCACCGTGACAGGAGGGCGGCAGCAGTAGAATCACCCAAGATTTACCCCCCGCCCCCCTGCGGTGGGTGAGATGTACCGAAATAGTGAGATGATGCTGAAGATTGCGGGGGGGGGGGGGGGGGGGGGGAGTTTAAATTGTAATTGGCTGCAACTGCGTCGACAATGTTATCCTCGGGAGCCCTGAGCTCATTAGGAACAGTGTTATGACAGCGATTCAAGCGTTTGGTCAAAATTTTGGGCAGGGCTCCCATGAACAGCGGCTCCAAAACAACAGGCCTCCCAGCTACAGTACTCAGAGGGTCTGCTTCCGTTCCGCTCCCAAGACCCTCCGACCGAAAACAGTTTGGGCGACAGCTGGACTTTCGCTCTGTTACCGCGAGCAGCAGCCTCGCTCGGATCGTCTTTGGAATTTTGACACGGTCGGCCAAAAGACACAAGATTAAGACCCGCCGGGGAGATATCGTTAAAAAACGTTGCGTGGCCTCGGAGGCGCAGCTCGGCAGCCTAAAGGCTAAGGCTCGCAAACGCTCCTTCAAGATGGAGCCTCGGGGTGTATACACAACATCCAGGCATCGATCGGACCCGCCTCGGTTGTTCTGCATTTGAGTCAGGAGACGACTCGAATTGCAACGCGGGGAGGATATCCACGGAAAAAAAGAAAGCAATCCTTCCGTCTTTGACCCTCTCTTTTTAAGCAAGCGGCAGGCGGGGCTTTAAGGCTGGGACCGGCGACCTACGGGAGGGTTTCCTCGTCTTAATGTCTTCTCCAGCTGCTGCCCCTTGGCCTTTTGTTCCACCGCGGCCGTGTAAAAAGCAGGACAGGAGGCCATTTATGTTGAGGCCAGGGCCGGGGGCCGCGCACCTTGGCCCTCGCACGCTCCTTTAAACAGGCAGTGGAGGAGGTGGAGGAGGAGGAGGAGGGGGGTGAGGGTGGATGGGGCAGGCTACGAGGCCCCGGACAGCTCCTGGCTCGGGCTCCCGGTGCCAACACGTCCACACCTCCTGCTTCCCCACGTCCACACCTCGCTGCCTCGCTTAATCCGTCCCCACCGCCACGCCACACCACGTCCACCAGGACAATACAGCGTTTTTTGTTTACCCTTTAAATTTTAGGTTTATTTTATTGTTTTTGTTTTTTTTGGCCAATTCATAGGTTTATATTTAACATTTATCCTTTGTTACTATTGCCACTTGCCCGTATTGGGCTCATTACTAGTTAACAGTGCGCAAAGATAGATAGTGGACATGTGTTATCTCATTTTAATTTGTATCTGCACTGTTGATTGAGATTAATACAATTGTATCTTATCTTAGGTTTATTGTACGTGGGAAATGAATCTGTCTTCTAGTTTACTATTTTACATAGTATTTAGGGTTTATGTACCTCTGCCAAATTTTTCTTGGTAATTTTTTTTGGTAATTATTATTGTTCTGTTACTTTTTAGGATTATTTTTTATTTTGCCTTATTTTAATTTCCCTTTACTGCTGACAGTTAGGTTTATTGTATTTATAACATTTTTCATCCTAGTTAACTTCAAGTTTTGTGTAATACCATTTTATTTTATTTTTTATTTCATTGCCTTATTATTATTATTATTGCCTATTTTTGATGTGAGTATCTATCTAGTAAAGTATCAATCTATCTATTTATCCAAGAATAGTAACCAAGCAGTAGTTATGCATTTATCTGTATGGATTTGGAATTTAATCGTCACAGTATTGGATTATTAGACATTTATTGGTCTGAGCCTATATAAACAGGGACGTTTTATTGTATGTGGTTTTGAAGTAGGTTTGTGTTGCAGACGGTGGCTAATCTGAGCAAATGGAAAATCCTATTTAAAAGGGGATATATCATTAGAAAGTCAATTGAACCCGGCAAAGCCGTGGTTAAACCAACACCATCCCAGCCAAAGCAATCAAAGCCGCTGAAATATAATAGTCTTTGGGTCCCTGCACAAGGGTTTTTCATTATATTTGTTTTACCTCCAGTACCTGGCAACACAGAACACCAGATTAATCAAGTGCTGATGATCAATAAGGTCCAATAGCGAACTAGTAAATCACAAACACTGCAATATGCAGGAGGTTTGATTCTCCACCTGACCTAGATTTGGGGTGCATAGGATTCCCCATAGTACTTAATTTTTATGGAATTTAACTGAAAGCGTTCATGGATTTTTTTTAGACCATCTTTTTTATATATCTAAGTACATTTATGTATTTATATATCAATATAATTATTTTTATTTGTTCTGCCTTTTCCAAGATATTATAAGTCCTTTTGGTCTCTGTTTTCTATCTATGACTGATTGTTACTTTTATATCAGCTTTTTAGTTAAATGAGCAAAAAGGAAAAGTGTCTTAATTATAAAATGTTTATCGATTTACAGAAATGCTTAGACTGTTAAACATATTATAATGAATACCACAACCTTAAAATAAAACCATTAGGTATAAAATGGGAGGAAAAAAATATTGATCTATATTCTATAAATATTCATATTGAACATTTCTATATATTTTGAAGCCAGACTGTAAATGCAAAAGTCTGTCTAACAAATGTATTTAATTATTAAATATTAATCCCAACAGTCTGGCAGCCAGTGGTAGTCTAGAAGGCTTTTTAACTATTACGATTTTCCAGACATTTATTTTATTATCTATTTATTTGTTTATTTATTTATTTTCACCAGCTCAACAGCATGTCTACAGTAGTTAATCCAAATGCTCGCAGGAGTTTTATGACCTGTCTCTGCACGCCAAGTCTGCAGCTTGGACGAAAGTCCCTGGCAGCCTGCGACTCTGTGGTCCAGCCGAATTGTTTCACGAGATTCAGTTTAAACTCGGCAGCTGGAACAGGTTCCAACCCCAGCGCCACGGCCAAAATGGGAATAAAACAGTGGGAGAAAATGAAACAGATTGGAAACAAAACAAAAGCAACTCAGGCTGGGAAAAGGTAATGGGATTAAGATGTGTGTGTAAACACTGCAGGACAATAACAGACACAAATTCATTAATAATCCTCCGCTACACTACACTATTTACTGACCTTTAGGTGCGAAGAAAGTGTTTTTTACGGGAAAAGCCCGTTAAAGATCAGATAAAGCAGGGGTCTCAAACTACTTGCCCGGGGCCCACACATGGCCCGCAAGACAATTTAATGCTAAATCCAGCCCACAGATCATTTTTAATATTTTAAAATCACAAGGCTCAAATAATCCAGGTAATCTATTTAAAGTTTTCAGAATATAAAACTGAATGAAATGCAATCTAACAAAGACTTAGATTTTAACGTACATATCATTTGGCATGAACAATATAAAAAACAATGCTAAAAAATATGTGTGGCCAGACCCCTGAGCTAATGCTAATAATAAAGTTACAAAAGTTAGACTGAAGCTATAGTTCATAAAAAAAAAAAAATCCTTGAATTATTTCAAGATTATTTCCTCAGAGCAGAAGTGAAAATAATTACAAAATATATATATATTATGAAGGATTATTAAGGATTATGAAGTCCACCTATATAACATTTTTTTTTTAATCAAAGTCTGCATTTCTCCAATCAAGGGTCAATTCTGAGAACAAGAATACTACAAGTAATTCTGCAAGAATTACCGTCTTATCCATCTGAAACCCCCATTGTGAGGTCTTTTGTCTTGGGCAGATTTTCTTTTCTTTGTCTTTTTTTTTTCCTAATTGACCAAAAGGGTGCGAAAAAGAGAGAAAGAAAGAAAGAAAGGGAGAGATCAGGGATGGGAACGGCCTCCAGTTGGAGCCACATTGGGACTGGCTGACCCACATCCAATCCGAGCGGGGACGATATTAGCAAAGCAATTAAGAAAGAGGACGCAGTCAGCTTCCCTCGTGTAATGGCTTTTGATTTCTCACAACCAAAACAACTCCCTCTCTCTCCAGAGGTGGATGAATTGGCAAAAAAAAACAACAAAAAAAAAAAAATGTCCCAAAATAAAAAAAACAAAAAAAGACTTTTTCAAAGGGTGGAGGAAGGAGGAGGAGAGGAAGAAGGTGTGAATGGGACGGTTCGGGTGTCAGGAGCTACTGAATAATACGCTCTCGACATTTCTCACAGAGGATTTGGTGCGAAAATGTTTTTAAGGCGGACCCTTTCCTGTTTTCCTTCCAAGGGGGAAAGAAATGATTATATTCGGGACCAGGCAAAGTCACTCAAATGTATTCCTGTGAATACATACAATTTAAACAGTGGAGTAAAATCCGAGAGAAAAAAATGTACTCCCGCGTGTCATCTGAAAGTGTAATGTATTCTTAATAGGTTGTACTTGGTGTGATGGAACTTGTACTTAAGAGGTGGTTAAATATATTCAAATATGTTTTTCATGTGTTTTTGGTGTCTTCTAAATGAATAAAATAACACTTTTAAACAAGAACAAATAAATGAATGAATAAATGACTACATTAATAACATGAGAAAAAATACACTTCAAGTAGACTCATGAAGAGTACAAATGGGTAGAAATGTAGTTTTAATTACTACTTTAATCACTATAGCATTATATATTAATAAGCCGTCGGTGTAATGTTTGTTAATGTTTCCACATTAACCGAACTTGGCAATATGGCAATAATGCTTTAGTACGCATAACAGTTAGTACGCACTTAAAAGTATTATTTTGGGTGTCACGGGTAATGGAGAAGACATAAAAAATATATGCTATATATATGTAATATCTTTAAGCATACTTTTACAAAAAAGTGTACTTTCAGATAACGCACTTAATTATTGTTATTGGTATTGATTGGAACAATCTGTGGAGTTCAGAAAATGACATTAATATATTTTAAAGCAGCCTTCGAGATAAGCCTTCACTTTATCACAACATGACGACGACCGGAATCCCAGAGCGTGTCTAGTCCCGCGCCGCATCTCAATATTGATATGAAAACAAAGGAGCCGGAGGCCACGCGGGTTGGAGGTGTGAACGCGGCTCCAACCGCTTCTCCGTCAGACGTGAGGGCGACAGAACCAATGCAGCAAAACAACATCACGGGGAGGAACCTCGTCGAACCGTATTACAGCGTGTCCGCGCTAAAAATAGCTTGCGGGGGGGCACGTATCCGAAAAATAAATAAATCTGATTTAGAGCGATTACGGGAGGGGGATTGAGTTAAGCCACCCGACCGGCGGGCTGTCACGCCGCCCCGTCCCAGCATGCATTGCTGCGGGCCTGACACTCTCCGGTGTTCTGTGCAACACGTTCCCTTTAATCTGTTTCTACCGGCGGGGGAGCGAGATCTACACTTAATGGAGAGAAAAAAAAATACTCTACGCCGAGTGGAATATCTCTCGACACAAAATTATACTTTTTTTATTTTTTTTATTTGTCTTCAAGCGAGAATGATTCATTTAAAATGCATAAACGATGCTTTGACAGTCCATCATATATAGACTATTTTTCCTGTCTTTTAAGTTACCTTCCAGGTTTATTATATACTACCAAAATGCTCTTGTTTATTTTGTATTCTGTTAATTATTAGGTTTGGATGTTTTTATTTTTTAAGTTTATTGCATTATTGTAGATTTGCCCATATTTGTATTGTTCATTGGTCTTTTTTACATTTATCTTTGTGGTTTTATTTTTTGTAGCTTAATCATTAGATTTATTGTATAATTATTATAGCCCTATGTCCCACGTTTCGCTGCTCTGATTGGTTGTAGGTCTATCCAATGCTCTGATTGGTTGTGGGTCTGTCCAATGCTTTGAATGGTTCTAGGTCCATCCAATGCTCTGATTGGTTGTGTGTCTGTCCAATGCTCTGATTGGTTGTGTGTCTGTCCAATGCTCTGATTGGTTGTGTGTCTGTCCAATGCTCTGATTGGTTGTGGGTCTGTCCAATTCTCTGATTGATTGTAGGTCCATCCAATGCTCTGATTGGTTCTGGGTCTGTCCAATGCTCTGATTGGTTGTGGGTCTGTCCAATGCTCTGATTGGTTGTGGGTCGGTCCAATGCTCTGATTCGCTGTAGGTCTATCCAATTGCGTCCAGAGACATTTGGCCTGCCGAGTTGATAACGCCCCTTGGAAATCGAAAATGAAGTGAGAGATTCCAGACTAATACGCATCTGCAAATTGGTCTGGGGATTCCGGGCTATAATAATTGCTTGTTTTATTGTATTTTTAGGTTTATTTTTCTAGTGTATTTTTTCTTGTTTGTTAATTTATAGGTTTACTGTGTACTGCCAAATTCTTATTTTCATTGTTTATTAGTTTTTAAGATTATTGCACATTGCAAAACTTTTCTTCCTAGTTTTTTTAAGGTTATTTTATATTGCCAACTTTCAGGTTTATTGCATTTTGACTTTTTTTGTTATTTTCATTTTCACTACTTAATTATTATTATTGTCTATTTCTATGCACACTGCTGTGACACTGCCATTTTGATAGGAAATAAAAATTCCACATCCATCCATTTCCATTCATGGGTACCGGGCGGTGGTGGTGGAAGTGAGTGGGGTTTGAGGATGGAGGAGGAGAAGTGCAGTATTCAGGATTTAGTCGCAGAATTGTTTTCCTTTCATCCGCCCATCGACGGCAGAAGGTCAGAATCTGAGTTTCTTTAGATCTGCTCTCCACAGCCACCAACACCTGCCCACCTAGTGTCTGAAGCCCACTCCACACCACGTGACACCCACCACACACACACACACACACACACACACACACACACACACACACACACACACACACACACACACACACACACACACACACACACACACACACACACACACACACACACATTCCCAACACCAGCGTCTGACTTCTCATCAGCGAGAGATTTGGCTTAAATCAAAAAAAAAAAAAAGGAATAAATCAATTGTTAAAAGCGCCTTTGTTTTTCACTTTACGACATGGTGGGAAAGACGGCTGTGACAGCTAAGTGGATTCAGATGTCTTTTTATGAAGATATATTTTATTAAGAAACAGGAGTGAAAAGATTTAAAACCTTTCTTCTTCTTTCTTTTCTTTTTTTTTGTTTCTTTTTTTTCACTGTTTAATAGTTGTGGACGCGTCCCAGAGGCCACAATTTAGCGAAAAAAACAACCGTCGTCTCTGGTTGGATTTAGTGGGAACACATATGGCGCAAGAATGCACATTTATAGGTTTTCAGGTTAACCTCCTTTTTACCCCTTTACAAACATTCTCACATCTGTTCTACACATGTGGACCATACATAAAATAAAATCACCATGAAGCCTTTTTATTATTATTATTATTATTATTATTATTATTATTAATAATAATAATAATAATAATAATAATAATAATGTTATATTTCAAGTGACCTGTGGTACGCTGGGAATCAGCCAAATACTCAGTGTTGGTGTTGAGGCCTCTTTGGCCTCTAATCCAGTGTTTCCCAAGCCTTATAATTAAATAATCCCACAGCACAGACACCCCTATCCTGTTAATCACTAAAAACGTCCCAAGCCCTTGGAACTGTGCTTATTAATTATTATTATTATTATTATGGCCTTATAATCGTTAGTGATGCAACATTCCCAAACTATTCATCCATAGCGAACAAATCCTTGAAATGACTCAGGAGCCTGGAGTCACTCCAAACACTTCAAGACACCAACTGAAAATAATAACGGAGGACTAAATTAAAGTCCAAGGCAAAAAAAGGTCAAGGCATTTGGCATCAATCATATGGAAGGTGACTGAATAACTCTTTTGGCATTCCACGAAAATAGATTCTTGTGAGAATTCCATTCACGACTCCATTTGTCGTGCGGAATCGGAAAATCAAACGGCCCTTTTTACAGGGTGACTCGTCAAAACCAGAATCTCAAGAAAAGAGCCGAACATTTCATCACTACGAATGGTCCTCACTTTCAACGTGAAACTTGGTCTTATTCTGGCTGGAGCTGATGAATTAGATGAATGAGTGCAGCCTTGCAGTTTTGATCTTGCAACACAATAGCCCATTTCCATTGCTTATTTGAGGGAGAGTTCTCTCGGCACAGGAGAGCACGGCGGTTGGGTGACGCCGCTAATCATGGCTGGAAGGTTTCAGTAATAACCGTTTGGATTGACGGAACTAAATCCGTTATAGTTCATTTCTGCCTTGGTCACGGTGGGAAACACTGTGGAACATCTGCGGCGTGAGGACGGATGGATAGAGGGGTGACTCCTTCCTAAGGAGTCAACATCACGGAGATATCTGAATAAAACTTTGGCAGATGATACCCCCAATCAATTCAGAGTAAATTTTCACTCTGCCCCGCTGACCGTGAACGAAAAGGAAGGTACATTTGAGTTCATTTATGAGAGTCCCCTGTTGAGAAATTAATTTTGGTGGGAAAGAGCTTTGGTCGTTAAAGAGCAGGAATGTAATGAAGGCTGGAATAAAGGATTTTTGCACCCAGGGTTTGGAAATCACTTCCTGTATAAACTCAGTTTTAACTATTTAAAGTATTCTATAAAAGAGCTGCAACGATTAGACGATTTATCGCCACCTATTAAATCAATCGCCAACTATTTTGATGATCAATTAATTGTTTTGAGTCATTTTTGAAGAAGAGCATTTCCAAATTCTCTGATTCCAGCTTCTTAAATGTGAATGTTTTCTGGTTTCTTTAGTCTTGTATGCCAGTAAACTGAATATCTTTGGGTTGTGGACAAAATACATTTTAAGATGTCGCCTTGGGCTTTGGAAAACCGTGATTCACATTTTTCAGCATTTACTGCCATTTTACGGACAAAACAACTAATCAATTAATTAGGAAATCATTGACAGATTAATCAATAATTAAAATAATTGTTCGTTGCAGCTCTATTATATATAATTCTTTGACAGACATTTAGACAAATGAATTTATTGTACCTCACCATGAAGTGATCAAGAAGGGTAAATTAAGGGGTAAATCAATGAACAGTATGAAAATGATTTAAACATAGATAAATATAATACAAAGAATAAAATCGAAATATATTAATGTATAAAATATGTTTAAGAAAATATAGAAATATTTATAATTTTCTGTAACATATGCCTTCCCATTCAACACATAATGAAGTCAAATTTTTTTTCAATGTGTAAAAGAATAGCACGATGTCTATGAACAGATTCGGACAAACTGAGCTTCATTAAGGTCTGGTGGAAAGACCTTTAATCTGCAGTGACGACCATCTTTAGATACAGTGGATTTGAATCATTGGTTGTGACATGTGTTCATCATTGGCATATTGGCCAAAACCAATATGGCTTCACGTATGTCTAGATACGTAGAGAAATGATCCAGTGTATACATTTTTAAATAAAGCTGAAATAACAGGCAAAGACTAAATCCTATAATGGTAAAAGTGTTGCACGAGACATTTTCACCAAATCAGATGTGAAATTGTAAACAGTGCTCAAGCAAACCACAGAGAGAGTATTTGAACAGATGGATGGATGAATGAATGGAGGGATGATGGATGGATGGATGATGGGTGGATGATGGATGGAGTGATGGGTGAGTGGACAGCCAGTGATGCCAAACAGTTTGCAGCTTTCTTTTTGCATTATGTCAGAAAATCACGCTCACATTCATCCAGCACTGTGAGTGGTGAACTTACAAACGATATCTGATACTTTGAATACATTTCTTAAAAAAAAAAAAGGACAGCAAATTATTCGACTGTAATTATAGTAATGGTTAAAATTATGGTTAGAAGAATTGTTTTGTAAAAAGAAAAAAAAAATTATATATATAAAATGTATTTTTACTTAAAGTTTAAAAGTTAAATAAAATAAAAAATCTGTTCATAAAACTGCCAATTCACGAATAGGCTCTAAATACTGCCAATAATCATATGAGGCTGAGCTAATACTAAGACAGTATTATCAAGTCTACTATGCAGGGAGCACAAAAAGCACTTCCTTTAAGTTATTTGTCAACAATTATAGTAATGACTTCAACTATGACTATAAGAACCCCTTTAAAAAAAACAACAAAAAAAAAACAACTACCAATTCAGTTCCATATCAGCTTTAAAAACTAATACTACTCACAGGACTAGTATGATAAGTAGTGAATCCAAATCATTTGACCATAAGTATAGCAAGGTCTGTAATTACAGCTACAAGAATTCCTTTGTGAACAAAAACAAATAAATATAAAACACCATTTCATAAATTAACTCTAAAAACTCCAAATATTTATATGATGCTGATGAATCCTCACCAAGCCAACAACATTATTAATATATAATAAAATAATATTAAAATAATATATTATGAACAGTTGGACCTGCATGCAACATGCATGACAAGTACCAACATCACAACTACTTCCTCCAAGTAAGTGACAACATTAACGTCATCATCAGGCCTAACACTTCCTGTCCATTTAAACTCCTCTCAACTCCCTCCACCGCGGTCTTAGCCTGCATACCATTACGGCCCGTTCACAGATATTAGGCTCAATGGCCTCGTTCAGATGCATTTTTGTGACCCCTGCTGTTTTTTGCAGACCCCCCCCGGGCTTGGTTGGTTGCTGTGTGTGTGTGTGTGTGTGCGTATTTGTGTGTGTGTGTTTGTCTATGTCAGACGCTTGGTATTCTGTGCTCCTTTAACCATTGGTGGACCCCCTGCGGGGCCCCGGCATCTTAATCACACTGCGAGTGGTGAGAGAAAAACAATGCCCCGCACACTTACTGCGCAAGTGTGACCATGCATTGTTTGTTTGCGTGCCCGGCCTTTTGGGTTTTGTGTGCGCGTGCACTCGTTCTAGTTCCACTAGCGTAATAACTGGCACCAAGCATGTTCATGGTAATGTTAACGTGAGCTCATTTTGAACCGCCGGGGGGCTTTAGCTGCACTGCCAACGACTGCCTGAATGGAGGAGGCGGAGCTTAGGGAGACATGACCTCGCTTCTCTCTCTTCACTCCTTCCATCCCTTCTCTCTTCCCCGGCTTGGAGAGATATAAGCATGCAGCTTGCGGTGGTCGGGGTCAGGGGTCAGATCGTTAGTATCATTACTTTTCTGCTTAGCGCGCACCTTCATCACATCGGTTGCTGTCCACACAGCTGAGTGCACACAGGAGTGCCCTTCTCTAAGGTTCTCTCTTTGTCAGCAGGTGAGTGGCCGCCGGTTTTCGGCGTTAATGGGGGAGTGGAGAAGCCTCCCAGGCTAAGTCCCATAGATGGCTAGTTAGTCCCATAGATGAATAACTAGTCCCATATATGGATGATAAGTCCCATAAGTGGGTAACTACTCCCATAGATGAATAACTAGTCCCATAGATGGATATCAAGCCCCATAGATGAATAACTAGTCTTATAGATGGACGATTAGTCCCATAGTTTAATAACTAGTCCCATATATGGATGATAAGTCCCATAGGTGGATAACTAGTCCTATATATGGATAACTAGTCCCATAGATGGATGATTATTCCCACAGATTAATAACTAGCTTCATAAATGGATGATTAGTCCCATGGATGGATAACTACTCCCATAGATGAATAACTAGTCCAATAGATTGATATCTAGCCCCATAGATGAATAACTAGTCTTATAGATGGATGATTAGTCACATAGGTGGATAACTAGTCTTATAGATGGATGATCAGTCCCATAGATGGATATCTAGCCCCATATCTGAATGATAAGTCCCATAGGTGGATAACTAGTCCTATATATGGATAACTAGTCCCATAGATGGATGATTAGTCCCATAGATGGATAACTAGTCCCATAGATTAATAACTAGTCGCAAAGATGGATATCAAGCCCCATATATGGATGATAAGACCCATAGGTGGATAACTAGTCCCACATATGGATGATTAGTCCTATAGGTGGATAACTAGTCCCATAGATGAATAAATACTCCCATAGATGGATGATTAGTCCTACAGATGAATAAATAGTCCCATAGATGGGTGGGTTTGAAAGGGGGCTCAACACTCTCTGGGTTTGGTTTTCCTGGTTCTGTAACGGAGGGAAAGAGGCAGGAAATCAGGGCGTACAGTCGTAATCGCGGAGTGAAATGTTTCGTCTTAATCCACTGAGCCAGAGGAAAATTATTCCAAAGGTGATTTACATGGTGGAGCTAATACTTGTGATCTCCATGTATGTCCAGGTTGTTTGTGTTTGAAGGCCTACAGAACAATTCAGACGATTTGACAATTATTCTCCCAAATAACAGTTTTTTTGCATTATAGGCCTCTTAAATTCTTGATATTGCCAAACTTTGGCATTTTTGGCGGTCGTATCATCTTCTCTGGTGTCATGCGTTAGTGTGATTAGTACTCCACTTGAAGTTTGTCAGTTCACACCCTTCAGTGGAGTAAAGAGTGTTCCTCTCTCACTCCAGTTCTCATCTAAACAGCCTCTCTCCACTTCTTCTTCAGTCCTGAACCATCCCGGGGCTAATGGCACCTCCACCAGGAGGCCACAGCTTCTTCCTCCTCCTCGCGGGAGCTTGACATCTATTATTACAGCAAGCGGCCATGACAGTAATTCCGGCCGACAGCTCCAGCTTACCGTCGGGGGCTGAACGTAAACAGAGAACAGTCGGGCAACGTGGGCCGTGATGATGACGACCATTACTGCTCAGGGTGTTTGTCGACGGAGATACAACGGGTCGGGGAGGTTTGGACTCAAGCGGCAATGATTCCTAAAAATCTTGGCCAGGAATACGCTGTACAAGTACAATACGGTACAGTGTATTGCCATCACTGGACCATGGCCATATTATTGTAAACATATTCAGTCATCCCCTGCAGTATATTTATCTATATTTATGTTTTACACCAACAGCCATACCAAGCTGCAACCATACTGCCTTTAAACTTAACTTATCATCTGCATAGAATCACATTTTGTATATTTGGCTATTTTTGCTTTTTTATGTGGTTATTTTCTTAGTATAATTGGCTATGTTAGTTCTTTTATTTGGCTATTTCCTTTAAATAACTGGCCATTTTGTATATATGGATATTATTTGTAATTATTTTCCGACAGTTAAGCTTGGAATGGTAACGTACTTGGACAAATAAGCACATTCTGATTCTGACTTGGAATTATGTAAAAGAAGATAGAAAGATCCATAGTGCGGTTCAGCCTGCACCCCAAAAAAATCTTTCCACCTGAAAACCCCGCCTGGCGAGGCCTCATTCCGACGCTCCCATAATAAGTTGTGTTAATTAGCAATGCACTGACCCAGGACGGGCAGAGACGGAAAGAAACAGAACCCCCCCCCCAAAAAAACATCCCAGGGTCTCTGGGTCTGCGCCTGGTCTCCTCAGTCTGGGATCAGAGGTGGCGTGTCGCCCTCGTCGCTCGTCCCAGCGGGTGACCCCATTAATTCAATTCTGCTTCATCAGTGACGAGACCACCAGGGGGGCACGCATATTCCTTGGGTCCGCCAAACCAGGAGTAATTGTTACCCCCCCAACCCCAAAATAAAAAAACCTTTACTAGATAGATAAATAGATAGAGAGATAGATAGATAGAGAGATAGATAGATAGATAGATAGATAGATAGATAGATAGATAGATAGATAGATAGATAGATAGATAGATAGATAGATAGATAGATAGATAGATAGATAGATAGATAGATAGATAGATAGATAGATAGATAGATAGATAGATAGATAGATAGATAGATAGATAGATTCATCAAATTGCTCAGTGAGGAAACAGCAAGGATTGTCAAGTGAAGAAACAAAGACAGACATGGACATGGATAGGGGTCAATTTAAGGACACAGCGGGCAAGTCAAGCAGAATTAACGCCAAAAAAAAAAGATCAAATTGAACAGCCCAGAAGTTCAGATTTAATCAAATTCATCTGAATTTTTTTCCAAACAAATGAAAAAACCATAAACAATTTCTCCATCAAAACTTCTCTGTTTAAATGTGTTCTAAACTCTAACACAAATAATGTGCCTTCAATTGCAAAAAAAATAAAATAAAAATAATAATAGTAATAGTAGTAGTAAGAGTAAGAAAATTACAACCATTTCAGGAAAAAAAGACAAGCGGCACAAAGAAAAAGAAAATTCACCTTCTGCACTTCTTTCCCATCAGCCTGTGTGTGTAGTTTGTTTTTCAGCGGCATAATGAAATGTTTATTTGGATGTGAGATAATGAGCTTTTGATATCTTACTGTACCTTTGGTCTCTGGTGGATGGGGATGCTCATCACACACAAATTAGATCTTTTGAGTATTGCCGCGTACACCTGCGAAAACAACAACAGCAGCGCTGATGAATAAAGTTAGACAGTCCAAAAAATAACTGTTATTCGGTCTCGTATTTCGTGAAGCCCCGGTCCTGACCGAAGAACGGCATCTGTTCAATGAGAAAATAAAGAGAAAAAAAAGGAAAGAAAAAATCCATCGCAGCAAGGCACGGTATTCATCAAGAGATTTATTAGGGTAATCTTTGGTCGCTGGAACAGACAAATGACTGCGTGGAGAGCAGCACCGCCAAGCCGGACCCATCAATAATCAACACTCCAACACCAGAACCTGCCCTTGCTGCTGACCGGAGGTCAATAAGACGGCCAAAGCAATAAAAAAAGGTCAAAGCAAAACGCTGCACTGATAATTTTTTTTATTTTCATGTTTTAATATGTTTATAATACAATTTAATGTTTAACATATTTAATGTAATATATTTATCCTTCTTCTAGTTAGTGTTTTTGTTTATGTATATTGTAGTGGTCGACCAATTAATCGGCGGACCGATAAATCGGGCTGATGTTTGAGCATTTTGAGATAATCAGCATCAGCCGATGCCTGCGCTCAGGGGGCCGATACACAAAGTAAGTCTGCAGACTAGTTGTCAAAAATATCACTTTTTCTATACAAACGGATTCAGAATATGTGAAACAGTTTCCATACTCATTTTCCGTAATATCGATATACTGGTACTGGTACTGCTTCCTCACAATCTCTTCTCTCTGACGGCGAGTCACACACCACTGCAGTGCCCACATAGCCCCACCTCCTCTCTCACTCACTGTCTTCACGAGTCTCATTCATTTGTTATGGTGTTAGTTCATTAAAGATGGCCAGTGTGGAGCCTCCGCAGCTGGTTTTGAAATAAAACAGCAGGAGTGCGGATTGGAAATACTTTGCATTTGAGGGCAAAACATAAACCTAATTCAGAGAATTTTAGGTTTTTTTGTCTCCTCCAGACAGCGCTGCGCCGTGTGTGCGTTCCGTGTGTTTTCCTGTGTTTTTATTTTAGATCCATTTATTTTTGTGTGTTTCCTAACTTGTATGAAACAAAGTATTTTTTTTTAAACACAACACGGTTAATTTTTAGTGTCGGTTCAATAAGGGAACAGAGCGCACAGCGGAGCGCAGATCACGGACGCCCCGATGTGCAGCATGTGCCCCAAACGCGGCACATAAAAAGGGCACCACGGAAAATAATGGGGCAGGTGCTCGGGCGCCCTCAGCCCCCTCTCTGCAGGTGCCTGCCTCTGCCACGTTACACCGTCTTCCCGTTGCTTCCCATTGCTATGGGACTTAATTTAGTAAAAACTGTTTTTGTTTAAATACTTTACTTGTAAATAATAAATCCTGCCCTTCTGTAACAGGGAGACTTTGTATTTCTAGACCATATTTTAATATGACTCAGTTTATTATAATTTTTTTATTTATTTATATTTATTTTATAAATATATTTTTGATTATTTATTAATTTATTTATTTATTTATTTTTTAACAAAGTTTTGTTTTTCGATCACCTGTGGACATTTATTTAGTTGATACATTTTTTATTTGACACAATACGTTAGTGTTAAATAAATGTTGTTGTAAGTTCAGCAATTTTGTGTCTAATTTGTTATTATTATTAAAATTGTTATTTTATCAGATGCAAAAAAAACATTACAAAACAAAACGACTTTATGTATCGGCCGTCGGCCACCCCGCTCTCATATCAGTCGACCACTAGTATATTTGCATTTTTCCTTATTAATGTTTTAGGTAATTGTTACAGTTTGTATTTTTCAAATATATATTGATTGTTTATCGTATATATTATATATATATATACAATATATATTTTATTTTACTCTACTGTTTATTTAATTTTTCCACCCTCTTGTTAACTTTAAGGTTTGTTTATTGCCATTTCTTTATTTTTCTCTATTCTATTTGATTTATTTATAATTATTGCCTATTTTTCATGTGAGCTGCGACAGTATGACACAAAAATTTCCTCTCTATCCATCTAAAAAAATACCCCAATACATGAATCTAATATCAATGTGACCTACGATGCGTTTCCATGCGCACTAAATTAATGATTTCATTCGGAATAAGACAATATTTTCATTTTGCATCATATCAATACATCAATATGAACCATATACCTCTGTTGGTTGAATGAATCAAAATAAAATATAACCTTTATGGAATTGGAAACAGCAAAGAATAAATCACACCAGCGGGAAAAGGAATACAAAAAAAAAATCAAATTAATATTACATATAGATGGAACGCTGTCCTTCTATCAGACGACGACAAAGCAGGCATCACATTTGGTGCGGGGGGTGACACTTCAAACGATCTCCGTTGCCTGGAAGTAAACAATGTCGCGGGTGTTTGAGAGCAACTTCCTGCTGGAAAAGACGTTGGTGCCACCAAGCCTCTTGCAAGTTTTCAAGGACTAAAGCAAATGAAACCAAGGAGTGAACGAATGAATGAAGACGATACCTATGACTTAGAGAAGCCCTTGGAGACTTTTTAAGATATTTTTATCCAGAAAGACTAAAGGCAAACTGTGAAGAGGTGTCTTTTTGCCAGTACCAAGCTGAGAGGTGTGGCGGTGCGGAATCTCCGGAATTTCGGAACACAATTTTCTGACATATTTTGTTCATGCGAAACCCAGACAACACACTTCAGATGGCCGCTAGGGGGAGGATCCGACTGTCGGATGCGATTACGGATTTGGTGTGAAGTTCGCTTAAACTTAAGGGATAACATGGATGAAGAGGATGTTAACTTGAGTGAAATTCAATATTCAACTAAATGTTTGTGTCCATGACCCAGTATAAGTCATAGTAATTGGACTAATACCAGTACTGATACTGTGTTCATGTGCTCATAAAAATACTGTGATACACATACATCCGTATATTTTGAATGTCTATAATCAATCTATATTGTTTTGGTTTCATTTTGGTTTTTAATTTCATTTTTAATATACAATTTGTTGAACAGTTCTGGATGTGTTGCCCTTATTCATCATATAAATACTGAAAGATTTACTCTGATTCCTGAATCCAACATCAATGTGACATACAGTGCGTTTCCATGCACATTCACTTTCGGATTTTACTCAGAATATGGCTATATTTTCCATTTACATCATATCAACATCATCAATGAACCACGTGAACTCGGCTGGTTGAAGGAATCAAAAATACAAATAAACTTATTCAAAATATCATCTTATTGTGGTTATTCAGCTTACATTTCACTGACACTTAACAATAATTTCATGCTGTCTTTTTGAAACTCTGCAATATTTGAGTTTGACGTTCTAAGTTTTGGAACTTTGACTTTTTATGCGGTATCCAACTTCATCTGAAAGAAGTAAATAAAGCAATTACACAGTGTCCTCATAATCTGGGATCTCACAATTATGGAAACTGAAAATAAGATATATGTATACTAGTTATACTTTATACTTGATCCTGATGGATCTGCATGTGACTGATATTCACTATTTATAAAGACCATTTTTCTGAAAAACATGAACATAAATGAGTGAAATTAGTTTCTCTGTGGGAGGAAAGAAGAACCGTACATTTGAGGCGGAGGAGATGGAGAAAATCATTTGTGGGAGTTAACTGTTCCTAAATACCAATTCCGTGTGGTTTAGGGAACCTGATTTCAACTAATACACATCACAAAATGGCCAATAATAACCTGTGAAACATTATTTGATTGTTTAGTCATTTCAATTTTAAAATCCATTTTAAAAGGATATTGTTTTCTCGGGACAACAGCTTGTTTTCCATTTTTATCACCTTTATACGGCATGGCTTTTCAAATCCTTTCTTAAAATGGATACGTTCGCCATTTTACAAGCCGGGCTTGAACCCGGCCGGGCTTGTTGGTTCCCATCATTTATAACATTACAACACTTTAGAAACTTAAGATATATATTGTCTTTATACTGTATGTTATACAGAAAAGCGAAAAAATGGTAGTAAACCCTGCATTTCATCAGGTATTTCAGGGATTTATTGACTCTTTCCGCTTCTGCCAATGGCTATGTCCATGTCAATGTTAAGACTAGAAACAGGAAGCTGTGCCACTTCAATTGCAAAAAGTAGGTTTGTATGAGTTGTATTTTACTGTTAATTAAAGCATTTTCCAAAAAATATAGCAAGACACGTGGGACTATCCTGTGAGTATCATTTTTATAAATGATTTTCCACTTCCACAAACCAGCTCTTTTGGCTTCAACCACCATAACGTAACAGACTAGAAACAGGAAGTTGTGCCACTTCAATTGCAAAAAGTCGCTTTATATGAAATGTGACGTTGTTACTGAAAGCATGTTCCCAAAAATACACTGAGCCACGTGTGACTATCATGCGAGTTCCCCATTTTCAAAAAAGAGATTTAACTTCCGTTTAAGGCCTAAACGTTTGCCCCATTGGACTCCATTGAATCACAGTGAGAAGCTGCAGCAGAGTGGTAAGTTTCTCACCAGTAAGGCGCTCAGTGAGGTTGGGCTATGAACAACTATAAATGAGAGGAACCATTTTACCATGTCCTGAGTTGGAAACTAGTGGACCTGTCCTTTAATTAGTTTCTCAGAGATAAAGACCAAAAAACACTTGCAATAGAATAGGCAGGGTTTATGGCGGCTACAATGCTTGGGAGTTTAGAGTTAATGTGACATAGAACAAGAAATTATTGTAGATTTGCACATTTAAGTAATATGTAAAGACAATATAGAGAAAAACTACAAACTAATTAAAAAAATTGAGCTTTTAGTCTTAACACCCTCGCTAGTTAAGTAATATTGCTTTAGTATTTTATTCAGACTTTGTCATTTATATCTAGAAAATTTGATAAAACCTCAAAGGAAATTAAGTTTACTTTTGCATGAAATTCGAGATGCCTTCCATAGCTTTGCACAATGCGAGATCATTAACTACCTCATCATCGTCTCCCCATAGACTTCCTGCTCCTCTGCCATTTGCATATCTGTAAGGCACCACACACATAACATGTCAAAAGCCATCCGTGGATGATATTTTATAATGAGAAAAAGCAACAATAATTGAGTTGCACTCGCATAAATACAACAAAAGCTTTTAACAGACTGGAAAATATTAAATCTTCCCTTCAGTACAAATACATTGTAGTTTTTTTTTTTTGTTTTTTTTTTAAAGAGAGAAAAATTGAAATTTGTGTTTGATGTTTGACACTGATTCACGTAGGATGAAAGCCACCAACAAGTTCAGTGTCAGTGGCGGTCACAGAAAAAAATAAAAAAAATAAAATTGCGTCGCTCCAATTACGGTAAGTTGTCCAAAAAAAAAGAGAAGCCGGCGATAAATCATCTGTGTAATTATCAATTGATTGAAGCTGCTTTCTAGCTGTGAAACAGACTTTGAGGCACAATACATCAATTTTAATGGCATTTCTTAATCAGAATGCTCTGCAATCACCAGAGACCAATTAGGGCTTGAGAGACAGAGTCACCACCATCCAAGAATTTTGGATCTGACTTTCTGGTATCACGCCGGCTCCACTCAGGACAGGAAGAGGCTGCCGGGGCCGATGAAACCTGGCGTCTTGAAAGTTGATATTGATGTGACGAGGAGAAGGAGACGACCCATTTCTCTTGATAACGACCCAATACTAGGAAATGTATTTCAACCCCCTCCGCCCCCCCCTGCCCGCTCCCTATTTAGGACTGTACACCGCACTATGGAAGGATTTCTTGTAAAAACAAAGGCTCCTTTTCCCAAATGCCAGCGAATTCATGTTCTGAGAGGGGAACGGAACGGCCACTTTCTCAATAATGCTGAGAAATAGAAATGTCCACAAAGGCAGAAAGTCACATCGCAAAAAGCACCCCAACATACAGTGTCACCAGGCTTGGCTCATAACACTATTACCAAAGGGAGACGTTTCTGGGTCACATTAAACAAATACGTTATCGGACAATTGTATTATTCTGCCTTGTATTCATTTACTGCCAGAGCCGACTTGTTCGTCACCGACGCATCACGTTCTCCGCTGCGTGTCCGCGTTCCCCGTACCTCCATCAAAACAAATAGAAATATTGTGATTTATTTTAGATTACATATTATTTTATTTCTGTTTACTAATTGAACGAAACAAAAAAATAACAATAATCAGAGGCTGCGGTTGTTCTAGGGGGCGGGTCAGAGCGCGCCGCAACGCCGACTCCCAAAGACGATGGCGCCGACGCAGCCGCAGCCTCGGTTTTAGCAGAAATGCAAGTTATCACAGCAATAAAACACGGACAAAAGTGTGTGCTGTTGGCCTTTGTAGGAAAAGATGTTTTCGCCGTTCTTCCCAACTGGATTCGGAAAGAGCTCGATTTATCAGCTTGCCCCTTGGTGACGAAGAAGATGATCCCAAACCAGAATCCCATTTTTGGCGGACAATAGCGGCATGAGTTTTGTTAATCTGATTGGCTGAAGATGTTGTCTGTCGAGGCACGGATTCAAATCAAAAGGCCAGTCTCCCTTGTAATAGGGGCTTATAAAGACCTCGCAAGAAAGACTGGTGGAACCAGGCTACCCAAACGGTGGCAGCCCATTATAAAACTGGCCGGAAATTAGGCTTGGGCCGATATTCATTAATAACAAATATTGCGATATTTGTTATTATTGCGATTATTATTGATTATTATTATTATTGCTGTTATTATTATTGCCACCATGTGCAATTTTTTTGCAGTATCAAAATATCGCCCCCTCCCCCCGTCTGTCCGCGGGACCATGGGGAGCGACGAACACTTGCACGCACAGAGAGGATGTACGTTATGTGGACGTATGCACAGCAAGGAAGCAGATGGAGGATTTGGATGGGGTGGCGCTCGTGACGTGGATGGTGATTAAGTTGAATGTCCGAGGGCAACCCACGATGCGCTCGCTGACGATATGGATGCCCGCAATCGCCGCGCCAAAACCGTGTTTTTATTTTAGATGTCGATTATTTTGGGGGGGGGTTGGTTTTGTTTGTGCTGCCCGTGTTTCCTTGGCTACACATTGTAAAAAGGAAAAAGGTCCACAAAGAAAGACAGAAGGAATGGCTGAGCTTTCAACTCCACACAAATAAACTTTGCGTGGAAATAGAGAAAATGGAGTTTTCGTGTTTTCCCTGTAATTCCTACCGCCACAACATATGTCCCCAATGTAAACAAGACAGTGGTCCTTTCATTCCTAATTAAATACGGGCGAGATGTTTGAATATTTCTGCCAATACGGCATTCTTCCTGATGTAACCATGGCACCAGATTCATAGAAGGGATAGAAACAGACAGCTGGATGCCATCTCAGCGTACTATTAAATAATAATTATAATAACAACAACAACAACAACAACAACAACAACAACAACAGATCTTTTATCCCAATGCTATTTTTGTCACTGGATTATACATGGTAATTATAATAACCCCCTAATATGCTCTGGGTATTTATAAAGGGCACTGAAAGCCAGATTGAATTAATCCAAACCACAACACATAAATCACAACATGGGCTGTTAAGTTTGGGAACAATATTTTACATGCTACTACATAGCACACAGGATAATGCAAACAAGTTGCAAACAGGAAGCCATTTAAGATTGCAATTATAGATTCACATCACAACACTCGCAAATACATGATTTATGCATCCTCTTAACTGGAGAGCCACCTTTCAACATCCACTGTTGGAGTATGCAAATGAGATGGCTGGAAGTCGCTGTTATGTATACTTCCATTAACTGGGAACTACTTACATATTCATTTATCAATAGAGATCCAGGCTTTGGGGCGACACAGTAGCGGAGCCAACTGTGCCTCAGGAAGGAAAGGAGTGATGATATCCACTCCGTAAACACACAACCCTTTTCAAAACCAATCATCCTTTGCTATTTCACAAAAACGCCAACTGTGTTTTAGGTCCGGTAAGGATTTTTGGGCCAATCGCTACGCGAGCCAGAAAGGAAATATCATCATAATACAGGCTTCATCTTACCCCGCATGGCAACTCACAAACCCTTTCAAAGAGAACAAGGTGCAGAGCTTATTTAGTCAAAGTATACTACAGTACGTTGGAATATCTTTCGAAGGTGCTCCAACTATTGTTGCACCAACACAAAAAAAAAGGGACATCAAACACGATATCGCAAGGAAATCTGTGATTTCCATGATGAACAACTGCTCATATCTGAATTGAAGAAGTAACAATTATGGAAACCGTGCAGTCTGCTTCAGACTGAACTGACTGACGATTAATTATTTAATTGGGTTGTTTATAACTTTGATATATATCTTTAATATAACCTTAATTTTGAATGTATACATCAGTGAATATACTCTTACACTGTACTTCACGGTCCCCACTGAGCTGCTGCAATGCCGGAATTTCACCCATGGTAGATTAATAAAGGACCATCTTATCTTAAAACGCGTCAAAATCAGCCTTTAATACGTGGAAATCCAACAATCTGTTCCGTTGAGAGCGACGGCTACAGTTAATAATCATCCTTCAAAAGCTCTGCATACAGCCGTCGCACATCGATAACACAACACAAGAGGAACGACGAAATGTAGTTGAAGTGACTTCAGTGACCGAGAAATAGTTTTTGCTTCCTGAGGCGGATTGAGGTCTGCTCTGTTTTGGGAGCGACGCTGCGTCTAAGAACCGCTCCACTGGGCCTTCCTCCGAGCCTTGCTTCTCCTCAAGGCACATTCAATTATTAACTTCCAAATAAATTATTACGTAATGCACCCGTGGCTTCAGAAAAGGGGCTGAAATTATATACTGTAAGTAATAATGGCATACAGCATACAGGCTCCTGAAAAAAGCCACACGTACTGTACCTGGGGTAGGTTTTTTTTTCTTATAAATTCATTAGGAGAGACAATGTTTATTCCAAAGCAGAGATAAGCTAATAAAATACACCTTATAAAACTGGCGGTGCCCCATAAATGAGAGGCCAGGGGAGCTATGCCTGTCAACCCTTTGCACGGAAGAATTACTTCATTGGCCAGGGCTTTAACGGGCGCCAGCATGAGATGGTGGATGTGTTGGGGATGTTCCAAAGGGCGCCAGAAGGTACAAGAGATTTTCCATCTCCACCCGCATGGCCTGGCCAACCCCACCCCTACACCCTCTAGGAGAACTCAAAGCACTGTGTCATCAAGAAGGGCTAACAGGCTTAACTTTGCCTCCCATGGAGACGCTTGGCGCACAGCGGGGCCGACCCCTGCGGGGCCGGGCCTCGTAGAGACCTTTCCTCAAAGCCAGGCCTCACCCAACAACCCCCCCCCCACACACTCCCCCAAAACTTATCGAGTGAGTCTCCATTGTCAGAGTGGGGATTCGAAAATATGGTAATGGCAGTATTCCTCCACAAATAACCCTGAGAATTGTGAGCTGAACCAAATATTTCCAAGCACCGGATAAAACGACCCTGGTGGAGGTCTGGTGTATTTTGGAGGCCATGTCTAGTAGCTCTTGCCCATGGCTCCTTTTCAAAAATAACAGTTTCGGTCTTTAAAAGCGTTTAAGCACAGTGATAAGCGGCAGCAGAGTGGTAAGTTTATCAATAGCAAAGCATTCAGCAACAGTTTTAACCACAGGGAACTAACATTTGGTTCGAAGGTGTGGTTAAAAAAATAGTGTACATATCCTGATACACATTTCAGTTCAGTTTGCCCCGTTGAACTGCTTTAAAACAGCATTTTACAATTAACGCAATACATTCAAGTGTAACATTGGCTACTGCAGGCTGCCAGTAGGAATCGGCGCAACTTCCTGTTTCTAGTCGCTGTGGTGTGGGGATGGTGTGGTTTGAGCAGCCACACCTGACCTGAGTCTAGGTAATTAGGGATCCAGGATCAGAGTGGCTGCATACCTGTTGCTCATGGTTGGTCTAACGAGCAACAGGTAAAACCCCCATCGCCACACACACTCAGGAGAGAGGAGCCCTTATCAAGACACATGTCTGTCTGCTCCTCGGCTTGTTCCACCTAGCCCACTCTCTACAACAAACTGGTGTGTCTCCAACCCCGTCGTCTGTGTCTCTGTGCCAGAGGTCCCTGAAAACGCCACTTGGGTGGTGCGCAGCAGGCGAAACTGCCACAGTCGCATACGTTAGAGTGGATGTAGCCAAAAGAGCTGATTTGCGTAAGTGCACAAAGTCAAAAAACCTTGTACTTCCCGTTTACAAAAAGGAGACTTATAAAGGCTTAAATGTTTGCCCCATTGGATTAGATACAGTATAAGCACCGTGAGAAGCTGCAGCAGAGTGGTAGTTTCTCAATATTAATGCGTTTAGTGAGGCTGTGCTATAAAGAGTTTGAATGATGGGAAGCAACATTTTAATACAGCCTGGGTTGAAAAAGAATGAACCTATCTTTGAAACACTCATGCACACAATTTGATTTTTGCATGGGTATTCAAAATATGGTCATGTTTATTTTCCTCCCACAAACAAGCTAGAGGTTTATGAATTAAATCAAATATTCCCAAACAGCGCCTGGTGGAAGCTAGGTTGAAATGGAGGCCGGATCTAGCAACACTTGCCCCCGGCCTTGGCCCCGTCACAGCCTGCTGAGTGCCAGATTGTTGTGGGGTAAGAACCAGGCCTGGCTCTGTCTGGAGCCAAGTGGCATCATGGGAAATATTAATACCACCGAAGCAACAGGACAACCAAGAACTGGAGCAGACTGGACGCATACTAAAATGTAGGTCCTAAGCTGTAGAAAAGCGATGGACAGAAAAGAAAATGATTGGCCGAGGTGATTAGAGAGGGATGAGAGGGCGGATTCTGGGTTGTTCTGTGCAGAGAGGCCCCATTGTCAAGCAGCACACCAGGAAAACGCCTGGTACTGCCGATACAGTCTGCCCCTGGTTGAGATCAGAGTAGAGTGGCTGCCAGCCGCCAGGCACACTACAACTGGGCAAAACCAAAAACCCATGGTGGGGGGATTTGGGGCGGCCAAAATTTTTTATTTTTTTTTTAAAACATAAAAAATAACCTCTGGGGGAGCCAACATGTTTATATTTTGTATTCTAAAAATATATTAAAAATGTCTTCCATAATTTCTCATTTTGTTTTCCCATTTTGATTTCTTCTTTTTGGCTTGGCCCCTACACGGCCTATGCTCAGAACGGGCCCTGTGTATATACATGTCAATCTCCTCTTACAGAAATGTAGAATAAGATACTTTTTCTAGGTTTCTGTAAGAGGGGATTTGAGTGGAGGATAAATGTTGACAAACTGGGCGGTGTCATTGTCCTCTTTTGTAGTTTGCCTTTTGAAGTACTTTTTGGATTGAAAGGTCTTTTTAAGTCTTGCATTTTAAATGCATATTTAGATGCATAGATAAAACAACACATTTCTGCAGATGAAGCAAATGCACTAGTTAATTTACAAAACAGACTTTTTCCTTCTCTTTTTCATCTTTTTCGATTTTATCATATGATTTTGAGAAAGAAAAAAACCTCAATATTTGTTATATTTAATTCAATCTTGGAGAAAAATCTATTTTTAATGGCTCAGACTGACATTTGAAAGCAAGCCTTCTGATTCAAGCTTGACGGTTGTCGGGAAGTTCAGGGCTTTTCAGTGCGTTTGGAGACTATTTTGGTGTCCGAACAGAAAAAGTGTGAGCTTTTAGCGCTATGATCGCAGTGTTTCAACCCCACCAGTGAATGCGAGCGCGGGAGCACCGGAGGAGACGGCCCTTCACAGTTCACTGATCTCTAAAGAGCTAGGGAACCTCCGAATTTTCTCATGGCCTTTTGCCCCGTCTGTATTAGAGAGCATATTAGTCTTCGCAATAGATTCTGTTGTAAATATTCAGAGGCGTATTAATCCAATGATATCTCTGCTGCTGCTGCTGCTGAAACTCAAAAAGCAAAGTGTAAACAAAAAGAGAGGTCTAGTGATTAAGATTGATAAGATTTAAAGTCATTCCGCAAATTTTCCAGTCTCACGGCGACCGCAAAACCAATTTTATTCATTCTTGGAAAAAGTAATTTGAATGTTTGAAAACAATCCTTAAAAACACGACTTTCGGAACCAAACACAAATTTGTTGACAGCACATTATTGCCATTATGATGAACACTGTTGTGCGTCGACATGTAAAAAGAGGGAAATTAATTGGATAGTGGTCACGGTTTGATCATCATTTATGATTAATATATATATATAAAGATTGGATTAAAAAACGTCAAAGCGGCAGATAAAACATACTTATTTAAGACGGATCAAGCTCGTCCCCCTCCATCAGGCCTTCTGCTCTTCATAACTAATAAACGTGGTCAAATATTCTGACCTCAAACAGCCGTCAATCAGGGACATAGTTTTATAAATTGACCCAGATACTTGATCCCACTCTCAAATACACCATTACCATACTATGTGCGGAATGTTTGGAAAGGTACTTTAAAGTGCAAAGCCGCACTTTGAAAAGTTATAAACAAATAACTTCAAACGCGTTAATAGGACACATTTTACTCCAGGATGGGACTTTGTCGCACCATTTATAGCATCTTACTTTTATGCAGGATCTGATGTTTTTTTATGCAGGTGCATCCCCAAATTACCATCCTGCCGACGACACAACTCGTGACTAAAATTTGCTGTTTTTGTCTCCCCATCATCACCATCAGATTCCACTAACCTACATCCATTCGCTCCATTCGAGTCCTAAGAGGTTTTTGGTTCCTATGTGCAACGGGGAAAACGTTTGTAAATTGTAAATTGTTACCTACTGCAATCCCACCAATCAGCTATTCTAAACGCATGACTAGAAACAGGAAGTTGCATAGCTTCCTTCTGGCAACCTGGTTTAGCCAACGTTAGGCTCTACATGTACTGTAGTCTGTAGTCTTCAACCAAATTTGACAAGACTGTTATTCAAAACATGTAAAAAATATATATGTTGGAGATAGGTGGTACTATAATGGGAGTTTCAAAATTGAGAATTTAAGGATAAAACAGTGAGAAGCTGCAGCAGAGTGGTAGGTTTCTCACACTTAACTATGAACGAACGTGAATCGCACTCGATAAAAACATCAAATACGCATCCAATACCAACGCGCTTGTTCAAATTTATGAATATACATTGATTTATCTGACTTTGAATTATGAAACACATCGTAGTTGCTGATACCGATCTCATGAATTTCAGATGAGTTGCGAAAGAGTTGGCACAGAGACATTAGAGACCAAATTTCAGTTCTTGAACTACATTTGGGGTTAAGCCCCATCTGATGTGACACTGTTTTTTCATATTTGTTGTTTGCATTTGCTATTCAAATGAAGAACGCTGATAACAGCGTTGCAGGAAGCTCCTCTTTTTTGAAATCCTTAAATTGTTCTAGAACAGGGGGTGGAGATCTGTTTCAGTTTAAAATAATACGGAGCGCATAATGAATAAATTATCCCAGCTAGAATGATCCATTCCAACTATGGAAGTTCAGTAATTAACGTTGTGGTAAAAACGATCACGTTGACGATGCTTTTTCACCTCCTTCATCACCGTCTGGTTCGCTGCTGCCACCGCCAAGGACAAGGGCAGGCTGCAGCGGACCATTGGTTCTGTAGAGAAGGTGATCGGCTGCAGCTTTCCTTCCAGGACCTGCACGCCTCCAGGACCTTGAAGCGGGCGGGGAAGATTGTGGCGGGCCGCTCCCACCCAGGACACCACCATTTTGAGACTCTCGCCATCTGGCGAGAGGTTGCATCAGGACCAAAACCTTGCGCGACAAGAACAGGTTCTACCCCATGGCAGTGGGACTCACCAACAGGCCCCTCGCCAATCCTGCCCCCCTGACTCTCTCTCTCACACACACACACACACACACACACATACACATACACATACACACACACACACACACACACACACACACACACACACACACACACACACACACACACACACACACACACCTTGTGAAAGAATGTACATGCGATAATACTGGTGTTACACTGTACACACATAGTTAGCACATAGTTATAATTCATATTATGATTTATCTTTTTTAACCTATACCCGTTACAATATTTTATGCTGTTCATAGTATCACATTTGTATTTGTATATCTTAAATATCTGACTGTTTCTGTTTTTGGTTATTTGTATATATTTGACATTTTAACTGTATTTTTTTATTTTATTATTACCCTATTTTATTGTATTATTATTTTTATTATCCCTTTTTCCCAGACTGTTAAGCTTTATATTTTAATGCTGATGGTCTGTACTGAAATGCACCCAAACATCACCAGAAGGAATTCCTTGTATATGTAAATGTAGCAGGTGAAAATAAAACAATTATAAATAATAAATTATACATATTTGTAATTCTAAATAAACAAAAAAACAAAGTGAAAAACAGGGGTTTTCTGAATTTTAATAAAAGCATGCGTGTAGTGTGGAATCTTGCTTGAAAGCAATGGCAAAAGCCTCGACCTCCCCAGCACCCGGGTTGCGATGAGAGGAAAACGCATTTCGCAGCATCGTGCATGAGGGAACATAAGCAATTTGACTTTTCGCACAGAGCTGGTTTTTGGTGGGAGGGCTGCTCCGTCCAAATTGGACTTTTGACGCCTGCTGGGCTGAGTACCTTGCTTACTATTACAATTATAATAAGCCCTAATCACCAAGTACACAAACAAGATGCCTTGAGCGCCACAAGAGCACAAGATACACCCACAGCCTAGAATAGATTTGGACATATTACACATCGGAGTGTAAGAAAATATTGATATCATTGAGAATTGCGATTCTTTTCCCATTGCATCCATTCTAAAATAACAGTAATTTAATTTATGGGCCATAAACATAGTTTGGAAAAGTTGTAATACCGTTTTTTTTTTTAGTTCAGACCCCTAACACCTAAATTGTATTTTAAACAATGGTTTGGAATAGAGTATTCTAATGCAGTAATGCATCTTTGTTGCGCACGATATCAATGTACACTATGTTGATCAGTCTTTAAAGACATAACTGATAATATTAAAATAATATTAATAGAAAAAAAAATTGTATTAATTGTGGTCTGAAATAATGTGATATATTGAATTGTGAGCACTGAATGTTGTATATACTGTATATAGCATTGAAATAACCCAACGTACCTGGTTCTTTGTATATAAAGGTTTCAAATCCACTCAGTACATCTCATCTTCAATACCAGGGGGTTTGAACAACTGATGATGTGCTACAACTGATCCAATTAAAACCTGTTTATTTTGTATTTAGCCACTTTATTTTGGTCTCTTTAAAAACTCTACATATTTTCACTCTTCACCCCGGGAAAGGACCACTATGTGGATAGCCACATAATTTGAATTAAATTACTTTGCTCAACTTACTTTCTTACCCTGTAAAACTAACCTAAAAAATAAGTTATATACCCTGAAATAGCACATTTGTACAACAACGTAAATGAAGACTGAGACAAAAGATGGGGTTGAATTTCTTTGGACAAAAAATAATAAATCAAACTGATGAGCTGACTGAAAATAAAGAGTACCTCTCGCATATCATACAAAGAAAAATCAACATTATTATCATTTTAACAGGTACATTAATAAAAATTCATTTTTCTGGCCGCATTAATTTTATAGATATACAGGGACTATTTCAAATTAGGTTCATCTCCAAGAAGCCTGGAAAAAAAAACCTAGATGAAACACAATAGAGCTCCGTACATCAGCAGCGACACACACACACACACACACACACACACACACACACACACGCACGCACGCACGCACGCACACGCGCGCACACACGCACACACACGCACACACACGCACTATTCACCTATAAGTGACTGGGCATTTTAAATACATAAAAAAAGTCAATTCCCACCTCTCTCCTCCGCTACACAGTGGTGGAAGTGGAGACGCTGCAAAAAATAAAAAATAAAACCGACCCAGATTTAGGACAAACGTGTCGTCTCACCTCAACGAGTGCAAAAGCTTTTCTGTCTGTTCAGGGACGACTGGGACCAAGAGACTGGGAAGTTGTACCAAGTGTCCCCCCCGGTGTGTTTCCCCAGCCTTTTTTTTTCTGCCCAGGCACTTTTTACAATGAAATAATACCAACGCCCCACCCATGTAGAACTGTACTAATTATTAAGGCCTACTAATTGTTAGTGATATAAGACTGGCCAAAGGATTGGATCGGGAGTCTGGAGTCACTCCGGCAAAACAGTGGGCGAGCGAGTGGATCTTCAGTTCTAGTCAAATTATAGTCCAAGCTGTTTCGCACAATTCATATTTAATGCAATTTACACTTCGCATTCCACCAAAATAAATAGTTTTGCCAGAATTAAATGATTCTTGTGAGAATTCAATTCACAACTCAGAGCCGAACCCACTCTCCGGACTCATTCATCATTCAGGAAGTCCTCCCTCGCTCACCACACTACACACCGACTGAACCATGAGCGGGGAAATCGAACGACTCTTTTTACCGAGTGACGGATCAAGAACCGAATCTCAAAGAAGAAGAAGAAAAAAAAAAAAAAAAAGAGTCGAACCTTCCATAGCCACGTAGCGTTGTCACGTTCAGTGTGAAACATAAGCTCGTTCTGATGAACACGGAGCTTCTGTGCTGCTGGAACTCAGGAATTAGATCAATAAGTACAGCCTTGCAATTTTGATCTCGCAGCACAAACACAAATTTCTATGAACTTGTTTTTTAAGTGGAATTTGAAAAGGTTTTCACCTGGCGAGCACCCATGGCAGCCCAGTGGTTGAAAAGCACAGCTCCAACCAACACGTTCAGGTGCCACCGCCACATCGTTTCCAAACAGAAACACGCTGAGGTCAGACCTCTAAACACTAGCACATGGGCATGTGGAGGGCTCATAAACAGCCGCTGGTGATAAAACTGGGATGGGGGTGGGGGTATTATAGGTGACAGAAATCATACTCCATATTAAATGGTCTACTACCTTATAGACCCTAACCCTAACCCTTTAATGAGCATGGTAAACCTCTGATGAGTGTGGCTCGTACCAGCTCCACTGTTTGGCGGTTTCAAAATAGTAAACGTCAAAAATGAGCTTCTTTATTTATGTATTTTATTTTTACATTTCCACACATGTTCTGCTCAGGAAAAAAAAAGGTAAATAAAAAAAAAAAAAAAACACAAAAACGCACTTCAAATATTATGTTGTTTATGCCGGGTAGGGGAAACATGGGACTTCTGACAAGTAATTCTGTAACATACTATTCCACCTAACTTGAATGAAATGATGCCCGACACTTGAATGAGTCTGGCAAGGGGAAGTTAAGTTGCTATTTCGGACTGTAGCATGGCATTATTCAGACTTACTAGACTTGCATGTGTAAGTTATTAATATAAGCATATAATATACGGTTATTCAGACTAAACAGAGACTTGACAGGGGTAAAGTATAGGCCTATTAGTATTTAAGTATATAATAAAGTATTATTCAGACTACCTAGAGACTGACAGGGGTAAATTATAGGCCATTAGTATTTAAGCATATAATATACTACTATTCTGACTAATAAACCTCTTGATCTTGAACTAGAGACTGTCATTTGTACGTTGAATTAGTACAAAACACTTTAACATGACTAACTGGAGTCGAGCCAAATGAAGACGTCTCTGACTTAAATAAACCGACTGACAATGATTTTTGCAAAGACCTAAGTTTCCTCAACGACACCAACGCCGCTGCGCCAAGCAGGGAGTTGAACGTCAACTTTGTGCGCCTGCGCACAAGGTGGGAGCCGCTTGCCACTAAAACGTGAGGCTGTGCTCCCCGGCGAGTCCATCCCGGGAGTCCACCCCGCGCCCTGCGGAGCGAGGAGCCCGCAGCGCGGCGTGGACCCCGCCGGACGCCCCGCTCCGCTGCCGCACCACCCTCCATGCGCTCGGCCTGTCCCCCCCCTCGGCTGCGCCCTGGCCGCCCGCCCGCCCGGTGCCTCTTACCTCCCCGGCTCGGTGCGTCCGTCCCCCCGGCGTGTGTCCTCGTTCCGCTCCGACGTCTTCAAGCCTGAACGCTGTGTTTATCCCGCACGGACCGCGGGTGCATTTTACGGCAGAACGCACGCACTGGCCGCTGGAGATGGGGGGGGGGGGGGGGGGGGGGGGGGCGGTGTGCCGGCTGCAGTTTGTCCGCTCCGTGCGCGTCTCCGCTCGGCCGTGCGCGTCTCCAGCCTCCGGTGCAGCGGTCGGACGGGGGGGACCTCTCTCTCCTCGCCGGGATGCGGGATGTGCTGCCGCCCACTCGGACCCGCTCACCGCGCGGCGACTTCACTCCGACGCGGCTCCTCCCCTTCCAGTGGCGGTGGGGCGCACGGCAAGCCTTACAGCGCCCCCCACAGGACACTGGGCGTGAATGCAAATGCACGCACCCAGCGAGGGAGAGGTTTGTGCGCAACACACACACGCACGCACACACACGCACACGCACACACGCACGCACACGCACACACGCACGCACACACACTGAGTTTGGGGGCCGGGGGCCCAAAGTTGGGGCCCTTGGCCTGCGTAGGATCCCAAACAGGGGTCTGCAGCCCCCTACGGGGCCCGTGGGAGAATTGCGGCAGAATTTTACACAGCAAAATGATTATTAACATTAAAATTATTGATTGATTATTGATTCCTTTATTCATCTGTTCTGAAGGTATTTTTCCATTATTGCAATGGACAGAGAAGAACAAGAATACATACACATAGATACACAAGACATAATCACATCCTGCGCCATGATTATAATAACATAACACAAATATAATAACATGTCAACATGCAACATAGAAGATAAACTTTTGCATATTGTTTTTTTCTTATTTCTGTTGCATTTTTTGAAATGTATGTATATATTTATGTATTCATGTTGTTTTTTATTCTTTAACATACATTATATTTCAAAATAGATAAACTATTGGGTTCCCAAAGTAGGGTATGCGGTCTTCTAGGCCGGTGAAGGAATTGTAGGCGGGTGTGCCACAAAAAAAAAAAAAAGACAAATGCTACATATTTTATCCTCATCCTTCACTCTTTGCGATGAGTTTTTTCCACTTTATTCACTTTTGACAAAGACATCATGTTAAAACGCCTGTTTCTACACAATAAAAAAATGTTGCTCATAAATACAGTTGCAACTCTGGGGAGTTGCTGTCTCTCTTAGGGGACTTTTTTTAAGTTTGCATATCTTTTTTTTGGTAGCAACACCGTCTCAAAGGTTTTTTTTACACTATTCTTCATGAGTCTGAAATGTACCGTGTGTTTTGGGGGATTTATTTGACAAAAATATATTATTAATGTAATAGTTTATTGTGTTTGTGTATGTTTTCTATAAATAGGTGATGGATAATACCAGTTATTAAAAAAGACTGTGTTCCCCCAAACATGCAAGGCAAAAAAGTTACTGAATTAGTAATTACTTGATCAGTAATTTAGCTAAATTATTATTGGTTATTTTCCTCATCACTTCTACTTGTACTTAAGTAAATTATCTCAGCAATAACGGTTGTCTTATTTATTTAATGTTTCCTGCACAGTTACTATATGGGTGGGGGGGGGGGTATTTCCCAATATGCACTATGTTGTGTTATGTGTTTGTCTTTTAGCTTTTAAGTAGGGGGAGTCGGGCACTTTATTATAATTAATATCAACAACTCATTAATGTTGATTTATCGAAACCGTCCATTAACTTTCTGTATTTGCGAACTCTGACCTGCTGATGCCGGTACCGTTAATTCACAATTCTAACCCAAACAATAGAAATTCTGGAAAGAAAGGATAATAGAATGACACAGGGAGTGTTATAACAGCTCTTTGTGTAACCTAAAATAAGTATCTTAGCATTGAGTGTTTGTGTATTGTCAGTGTGATGTTGTGTTCGTGTGGAGTCGTGCTACTGGGAGGAGCAGTCACCAGGCTTTTATTCAGGCCATTAGGAGGAAACATGTCACCAAACCCACTAATTCCATGCTTGATTAGAGTGGAGCCTCTGGAAAGAAACACACACTAATCCGTAACGTATCATTTCTAACACTAATGTGGTTCCAATTATATAACCGGCAGAGGAAGTTATTGGGAGAATACCCACGTTGAGACAGAGGCTGTGAAACACAACACAGCGACTTTACGAATCTACAAATCTTTATAATTCAACACAAACATTCATGATATGTACTATAAATTCACAATATAAAAATTGAATATTTAATATAGTAAAACATATAAAATATATAGCATATACAGCATATATAATAAACAAATATTTATATCTATAAAAATAATTAAAGTATTTCTTTCAAATATGTTTATTAAGAAGCTCTGAATATACTGTATAGGCTATACTGGAATAAAATAGTGTTATTCAATTCCATTCTTCCATTTCCTGACACACTAAAATACATATTTTTGTATATATATATATAAAGAAAAAAAAAAAATATATATATATATATATATATATATTAAAAAAAAAATTCTGTGCTGAACGCACATTATACATAATATAAATTAATAACAATTAAATAAATAAAAGTACAAAGGTACAAAATAAATACAATTAAAAAATCATAAAAAATAAATAAAAAAGGGCTTTCCAACATTCCTCATCCATTCACCTTGTTAACTCTACTTTTGGGATTTTGCTATTTTTCTTTCTGTCTTTCTTTCTTTTACAATCCATCTTTAATAATAATCCAAATTATCTTCAGTTCCAGTCATTGCATTTATCCAACGTGGATTAACATGGATACAGCTTTATTTTTCCATCAGGATCGGCTGTTTTGCCATCATCAGACCATCAAAGACGAGTCATTTTGGTTTGTTCTTGTTCCAAATAATATAACAATAGGCTTTTGTTCCAATTCCATTAAGCATTCGAGAGAATACTTCATACTGTTTCCACTATCCATCGAGTTTGGGGTGGGTAATACAGCTTTGTAGTATGAATCTGATGCGTATAATATATTTTCAAGGGCAAATAGAGTGAAGTTTATTTTAAGAGCGACATCGTTAATGCAAGGTGTTAAATGAAATCAGTGTCAAGTGTTAATTGACCAGGTGTTGATAGACTGTACTGCGAGCGCTCCTCCCAAAATCTATTTGTAGTGGTTTGTAAAGGTTCAATTTGTTTCCAATGCCATGATGAGAATTACCAAAGAGTAAAAGACAGGTCATTTCTCCCGAAACTGGAGGAAGGATGGAAATAATACATCTATGTTTCCAATGGATTTTATTCCTCATTCCTTCCAAACCATGAGGGTCCCAACTGGTGAAAAGGACTTTCACAGCAACTGGAAGCACGAAAGATGTTGTTTATTTATAATAATAATAAAGTTGAAAATTACTGGGTTTTATTTGGAATAACTTAAGCAAAGTGTAGGTTCATGAACTTTCAAAGAGAATAAATAATATATATAAAAATTATAATACAATAAAAGCACTCTAATGTGTAGTGAAAATAGCTGAAAATCATCCACCATTGCATAATTCTTCACCCCTATTTGGAACAATTAAAGTGGTAATTCGTAGGATTATTTTGTGGCAAAAAAATCCAATATTTGATATTTATTGCATATTTATTTAGCTGAGACTTTATCTAAAACCAGCATTCAATGTATTTGCGTTGTGTATGTGCTTCTCTATATGCTGTTTGCAATGTTGTTGGTGGGGTCTGGCACTGCTCGAGAAGTGAAAAGCAGCTGTCATGAGTTTGCGAAACCAGCATAGCAGGTTGTGGTCAGGAAACCGTCGACATGGATGAGCATTCACACAAAAGAACAAAAAATATCCCCACCACCTCACGTGAAAAAAAACCCAATACAATCGATCAACGTTTCGAGAAAGAAAGTGCCGTCTTCGAGTGAAGGCAAGGGTAGAACTGGATGTTGAAAAAAATGAAAATATAAATAAAAAACAATTTCAGCAGTTTCTAATGGAATTCTGGGACTTGAAGCGTGATCCACCCAACACACACGATCTGATGGATTACCACTTTAATTTTTGCAGCTACAGCAGTTTAGTTGTTCAAAGCCAGTTTTTCTTCTTCGGCTCCCGGCTGCAGGTTCTATCCAGCAACTGTCCAAACAAAGCTTTACTGGCGCTGGAACTCAAACCTTTAGCAACCTAGATCTCTGTGTTTGAAAATATATTCCCTGAGGAGGATGACATATCCTGTTTGATGATGAAGCAAACTCTTTGAGACCAAATCACATTAGTTTGAACTCATCATCAGATGCAATGATGGAGGGGGGGGGGGGGGGGGGTAGAGCGGGAGAGAGACAGAGAGAGAGAGAGCAAGAGAGAGGGAAGGAGAGAGAGAGCGAGGGAGAGGGAGAGAGAGATGGGGGAGCGAGAAAGAGAGAGAGAGGGAGATAGGGTGAGAGAGAGAGAGAGAGAGAGAGATTTCTGCCATGGTATTTCTACATATAGCCTATATATGTATGTACATACATATATATACATATTATATCTTACAATCTTACAAGTACCTGGGTGTTCACCTCAACAATACACTGGACTGGACTAATCACATAACATGCACTTTATTAGAAGGGTCAGAGCAGACTCTATCTGCTTAGAAGACTTGGGTCCTTTGGAGTGCAGGGGGCTCTCCTGAGGACCTTCTTCAACACAGTTGTGGCATCAGCCATCTTTTATGGAGTGGTCTGCTGGGGCAACAGCGTCACCACAGCTGACAGGAAGAGACTTGATAAACTGATCAAGAAGGCCCAGCTCTGTCCTGGGGGCGCCCCCTGGACCCAGTGCAGGTGGTGGGAGAAAGGAGGATGATGGCTAAGCTGTCATCCATGATGGAGAACGAACCCCCCCCCCATGCATGAGACTGTGGTGGCACTGGAGAGCTCCTTCAGCGATAGGCTGCTTCACCCAAAGTGTGGGAAGGAGCGCCATCGCAGGTCCTTCCTTCCTGCAGCTGTCAGACTGTATAACCAACAGCGCAGCCAGTAGACCGCACACACACACACACACACACACACACACACACACACACCGGTGAAAAAATACAAGTGCAATTTTTTTTATATTAAAAAAAATAACAACAACAAAAAAAAACAAAGTGCAATCCCTGATGTGCAATGTGTCAACAATACACTTAGTACTCTGGTTCCTATTTATGGTGTTTATTCCATTTTTTTTTCTATATATTTTATATTGTTTGTAGTGCTTTCCTTGATATGCTCTCTATTTCCTGCTGTCCTCTTTTTACTGCTGGAACAATGTAAATTTACCCAGTGTGGGACTTATAAAGGTTTATCTTATCTTATCTTATCTTATCTTATCTTATATGTATATAATTTTAGATTACCCATTTATATGTATATATAAATACATATATGTACGTCAAACTTATCTCCACTTATCTGAATAGCTATTTTTTTTACAGCAAACATTTCCTATTTTAGTTTATCTTCGCTTATTTGAATACTTATTTTTAACTGCAAAGTTTTAAAATGTCTACCTTAACTTTAACAGCAACATTCTCTTCTCATCTGTTTCAATTTTAGGAAACCTTTCCTTATTTGCATTAACTGTATATTGCAACTGCAACATTTACATTTTTCTGTTTAAAAATCTTCTATTTTATATATTTTTGGGGGGGTTGCTGTTGCTTTGGCGATGTAAACGTATGTTTCCCTATGTTAATAAAGCCTTCCTGAATTGAATAGATTTGAGAGACTGTTGTGCACGGATAGTTAACAACATCACACTGTACTGTATGTATCTAACCGCATGCACAGCAAAGCGAAAACAATTACGATTATTTTGATTATAAATATTATTTGTCTGTTTTAGCGCGTTTATTTCACCAGAGACAGCCCAACAGGGCTTCACATTTCAACTTGAAATTAAGAGATTTGATTATGAAAATATAAATACGTGTGTATAATATATAAGGGGAAAACATCTCAAGAATCCAAGTCAAATAAAGGTCGCTGATATTTCTGTTACACACCTTATGTAGTAAATTATCCCCCGGTTGAGTCACAGAGTCTTGAATTCGCTGTTTGTGCTTGTCCGGGTGGCTCTTATCGTTTCGCAGGTAGTTTTTTTTGTTTTTTTTGAGTGTCATTGATTATGCAGACGAAGTGCTTGGCTTTCAACGGAGTGTGTGCACGTGTATGTGTGTATACGTGTGTGTGTGTGTGTGTGTGTGTGTGTGTGTGTGTGTGTGTGTGTGTGTGTGTGTGTGTGTGTGTGTGTGTGTGTGTGTGTGTGTGTGTGTCTGTGTGTCTGTGTGTGTGTGTGAGATAGAATCGAGTGGCTGTAAACACCAGTAATTGGGCTCAGGGGGAAGAAAAAATAAGAAACACTTGAAGGAGTGTAACAATCATTTCACATCTTGCTTTGCTTCGAATTATCCACGGAAAATCATGGAAGAAAAGAAAAAGAGATATACTGTGTATACTGTAGATCTTCATTTAAAACTATGAAACCAAGCTTCCTCTGGCCCTGTCTCGTTAAAGCATCCAGCGGAGGAAATTTGTTTTTTAAGTCTAATAAGTAAGAATTTACAAAGACATGGGGATGAAAAGTCTTCTGATCGCTTTTAATCACCTGCGCAGGGTCCTTTGTATCAATTACCAACAATTACCAACAATTACCAATGCTCCAGAGAACGGCTGCAGTGGGACAATTCATTAGCATCAAATGTGTTGTTTATATTTAGTGTAAAATAGAATAGTACAGTGGGGAAAGCTTTTATGTTCTATCTGTACAGTCACATTAAGATTTGAGATAGTTTTTTTTGTTAATTTGAAGAAACACAAAAAATGTTTTGTTCATTTCAAATTCCTTTTCAGGCATGAAAAACAGGTAGAGAAAAGGGTCATGAGAGATGTTTGAAATCAAATGTATTGAAAATGAGAAGTTTCTGAACCCAGTGAATCTTAGTGTTTCCACTGAAATTCAAATGAATGAACTGAAGTAGGATCAAATCACTCACTGGGTTATTATTTGACACATTCCAGGTTTTCCGATATTTTAACATCGTTTGACAAAATGTCTTACCTAATTCCTGTCCTGTGGACTGCTGGGGACTGTGTTTTAAAGGAAAATTCTGTTCTGTTTTCTACTTTAGCCATATTCAAACAAGAAGCTCAAAACCATCCCTGTGTGTCCAGAACTGAGAAAAATGTCCCCTTTGACATGGACGATATCCTAAACATAACCATCTCTCACATTAAACCTAAACTTAACCATCTCTAACCTTATACCTAAACTTAACCATCTCGAACCTTATACCTTAACTTAACCATCTCGAACCTTATACATAAATGTAACCATCTATAACATTATACCTAAACTTAACCATCTCTAACCTTATACCAGAACTTAACAATCTCTGACCTTATACCAGAACTTAACCATCTCTAACCTAATACCAGAACTTAACCATCTCTAACCTTATACCTGTACTTAACCATCTTTAACGTTACACCTCAACTCAACCATCTCTAACATTATACCTAAACTTAACCACTTCATCTCTGTAAAGATCAAGTTGTCCTCCGTTAAATTACAGTGGCACGGAGCTTTAAGAATATAAAAGTGCTTACATCCAGTCCTTTAAAGTCAAATAAGAGAACAAAATAATGTTATTTTGAAACCTAGTTCCTGTCAAAGGAACCAGTCCTTGCCGTCAAACAAAATATATTTTGAATTAAATGGTCTTCATTGATTCCAGAACACTCAATAACATTTTGTAGGCAGTAAATGTCAAATAAATGGATTGCTGGGGACTGTGTGTTATAAAGGAAAATTCTGTTCTGTTTTCTACTTTACCAATATTAAGACAAGAAGCTCAAGAGCAGTTCCATCCCTGTGTGTCCAGAACTGAGATAGCAACTGGGATGCCATGACATTGTTCCGACGGACCATTATTCCGAAAGCCCAGTGGTCCGAAAAATGTCCCATTTGACATGGACAATATCCTAACCATAACCATCTCTCACCTTATACCTAAACGTAACCATCTTTAACATTACACCCAAACTCAACCATCTCTAACCTTATACCTAAACTCAACCATCTCTAACCTTATACCTAAACGTAACCATCTTTAACATTATACCTAAACTTAACCATCTCTAACCTTATACCTAAACGTAACCATCTTTAACATTATACCTAAACTTAACCATCTCTAACCTTATACCTAAATTTAACCATCTATAGCATTATACCAAACTTAACCATCTCTAACAATACGCCTCAACTTAAACATCTATAGCATTATACCTGAACTTAACCATCTCTAACTTTATTCCTAAACTTAACCATCTATAACATGATACCTAAACTCAACCATATCTAACATTATACCTAAAGTTAACCTTCTCTAACCTTTAACCTTAACTTGACCATCTCTAACCTTATACCATTATTCTGAAAGCCCAGTTGTCCAAAAAATTTCCCATTTGACATGGACGACACCCTAACCATAACCATCTCCAACCTTATACCTAAACATAACCATATCTTACCTTATTCCTAAACTTAACCATCTCTAACATTATACCTAAACTCAACTATCTCTCACATTACACCTAAAGTCAACCATCTCTCACATTATACCTAAACTTAATCATCTCTAACATTTTACCTAAACTTAACCATCTCTAACATTATACTGTACCTAAACGTAACCATCTCTAACCTTTTACCTCAACTTAACCATCTCTAACCTTGAACCTAAACTTAACCATCTCGAACATTAATACATAAACTTAACCATCTCTAACCTTTTACCTCAACTTAACCATCTCTAACCTTATACCTAAATGTGGTTTGGGGATGGTCCCGGGGGACCGGGTCTTGGGGCCCAGGATCATTTCCATCTTATCCCCACACACACTCAGTAGAGGAGCCCTTGTCATGACATCTGCTCCTGGGCCACTTCCAACCAGCCCACTGTCTACAATGTCTGCAACCCCATCGTCTGTGTCTCTGTCCCTGAATACGACACTTGGGTGGCGTGTTGCACCTGAGCAGGAATTCTCCGTCAAGGAGCAGGGACACAGCAGCAGCCCTCTCCAGACTGGCGGCAGCACCCCCCAGGGTGTCCGGCGGAGGAACGGGGCAGAAGCAGCCACAGAAACCACCGTGGGTAACCGCTGGCAGCTAGCTGCTCAGCCCAGCAGCCACCGCCGGGACCATGCAGCAAGCCAGGCCACCCCTCCAAGCAGCCCCCGCTACAGCCAAGCCTGGCCACGCCTCCCCTAGCCAGCACCGCAGCCCACGGCCCCACGCTCTGGAAGGGAGGAGGAGAGTCTGTCGTCACCCTGGGGGAGCGTCGCCGGGGGGCCGTGCTGTTCCGGAGAACCAGGAAAAGGTTTTTTTGTGGGACATTTTGTTGGTCTGAGGTATGTGAACCCTGTTTCAGAGTCCAGTATTTTATCATTTTTGGAATAGTAACCCTGTGTCAGAATTAGTATTCTAGGTATGGGAACCCTGTGTCAGAGTCCAGGCATTTTATTTATTTTTTTTCTTTGCATGGGGGGGCTGTAGGCTTGGGCCAGGGACTCACCCTGGCCTCAGTTTGGTGTGGGGGTATGTGGTGTTGGGATGGTAAACCTAACTATCTCTAACATTCTACCAATATGGAACCATCTCGAACCTTATACCTAAACGTAACCATCTTGTTTGTACCTAAATTTAACCATCTCTAACATGCCATTTTTCGCACTATTGGGGTTTCGGAACAATGAGCAGTCCCCACAACTGGCTGCATGATAACTGTGCTAGCCCAATGCGATAGGTGTAATGTTAGAGATAAAGGCCATCGTGGCCGCAGATGGAAACAATTAGCCAAGCTCCACCTTCCAGCATCTCAAAAGATGAGTTATTTAATTGATTCATCCTGTGTATTTAAAAATAAAAACATAAAAACAAGCTGTGTTGGTGCCGTATAGTGCTACGGGTTGCCAGTTCAGATGAAGGAATCTCGTCGGGGTGGGAGGCATGACGGTCCGTACCTGGCAACCCCCAAAATTCACAGACAGATTAATGGTTCTGTACAAATTCTATTGTTTCCTTTCCCCTTGGAGCACACGGACACAAAAGCAATCAGCCAGAGACTGTCTGAGGTGAGGACTACAAACAGGTGGGAAAGCTGCTTTTCCAATTAACAGTTCTGATGAAAGGTCTGAAAGATGTTCCTTTTCACTCGTGCCGTGACATCCTGACTGTCATGAACATCTTTGTGGAGGATCCACCCCTACTTGACGACTAAACCGTCGCTGCGACTCAGTTCGTCGCTGCGACGCGGTTCCGGCGACTTGACTTGACTTGGCTTGACTTGTTGGAATCATTAGGTTCAATGAATCCGATGTTTGACTCCGGCCCCGTGGGAGATGAGGAGACATCATGGCCTCTTACTACTAATGACGCAATATTGTCATTTGTACTTACTTCAGCCTAACACCACCTGCTCATATTGGGCTCACTGACTAGCTAGCATAGTGCCACTAGTTAGTATAGTGCTACTAGTTACTATAGTGCTCTTAATGAGCAGAGTGCAACTAGTAAGTATAGTTCTACTAGTTAGTATAGTGCTACTTGATAGTGTAGTTCTACTATTTAGTATAGTGACATTAGTCAGTATAGTGTTACTTGTTAGCAAAGTGCTAATAGTAAGTATAGTGCTACGGGTTAGTAAAGTGATACCAGTTAGCATAGTGCTACTAGTTAGTGAAGTGCTACTAGTTATCATAATGTGCCATAGTGCTCCTAGTTAGTACCGGGCTACTAGTTAGTATAGTGCTACTAGTAAGCATAGTCCCACTAGTTAGTGTAGTTCTAATAGTTAGTATAGTGCTACTTGTTAGTGCAGTTAGACTAGTTAGTATAGTACTAATCCATGTTAACTTGTGTAGATAGATACTGAACCTGTGTACATATGTGTTATTTCTTATCTCGTTTTAATTTGTATCTCTTACCCGACTGCACTGTTCTTGCTGCTGTACCGCCTGAACTTCCCTCCAGGGATTAATCTCATTTTAAACTTGAATGCATGAAATGTCATCAAACTGAACTAAAGGGAGTTCCCTATAATCGGTGAATGTATGCAACAAATAATCTCTTGAATTTGAACTTGAACTTGAACTTTGTGGTTGTTCATGTGATCAGGATCATGGTGAGAGCTGTTATGCAGCAAAACAATACATGCACATGAGCGGCACAAGGAACGTGCATCTCCTCTTACTAGTAAAAATAAAAATGTAACTAGGCACTAGTTAGGAAAGAACAACTACGAGTATTACATTTTTAGAAACTAGTCAAATTGAAATAGATACCAGTCACAATGGGAAAAGATACCGGTAACAATGGGAAGATATACCAGTTATAATTGGATTAGATACTAGTAACAATGGGAAAAGATACTAGTAACAATAGGAATAGATACTAGCAACAATGGGAATAGATACAAGTGACAATGGAAATAGATACTGGTCGCAATTGGAATAGATACTTGTCACAGTGGGAATAGATACTAGTAACATTGAAATAGATACTAGTAACAATAAGAATAGATACTAGGAACAATGGTAGAGGATACCATTAACAATGAGAATAGATACGAGTAACAAATGAAATAGATACCAGTAACAATTGGAATATATACTAGCAATAATAGGAATATATGCTCGTAACAATGGGAATAGATACTTGTAACAATGGAAATCGATCCTCTAAACAATGGAAATAGATAATAGCAACAATGGGAATAGATACTAGTAACAAAAGGAATATATACTAGCCACAATGGGAATAGATACTAGTAACAATGGGAATATATACTGGTAACAATTAGAATAGATACAAGTAACAATGAAATAGATACTAGTAACAATATGCATCGATTCTAGTAACAATGGTAAAAGATACCAGTAACAATGGGAATAGATACTAGTAACAATTGGAATAGATAATAGTAACAAGAGGAATAGATGCTAGTAACAATTGGAATAGATACTTGTAACAATGGAATAGATACTTGTAACAATGGGAATAGATCCAAGTAACAATGGAAATAGAGACCAGTAACAATGGGAATAGATACTAGCCACAATGGGAATAGATACTATTAACAATGGGAATAGATACTAAAAACAATGGGAATGTCCAGCAAAAAAGCATTGTCAGTTATCTCTTACAGCCACGATGCACTCGTGGATATAAAAACTTCCCTTAAAGAACAACTTTGGGACTTTTTATCCATGGAACGAGAATGGCCGACTGACAACAACAACAACAACAACAACAACAACAATGGAGCCGCTGTTCCATTCCATTGGCTGGGCCCACGGAGAAAGCACTGTGGTAAACGAGGCGGCATTCGGGTCAGATTGAGGACGCAACCTTACCGTCCACCTCTGCCAAGCATCCTTCTTGCCACCGTTCAGTCTCTGGATGGATGAACTTCGAGCGAGGATTAAATTCCAACGGGACACGAGAAACTGTTGCGTCCTCTGCCTGATGGAGACATGGCTGAACCCGCTGGTGCCGGATGAAGCGTTTCGTCCAGCCCAGTCCTTCTCCGTGTTCCACGGCGACAGATCGGGGGAGTCGGGGAAATCCAAAGGTGGCGGCGTCTGCCTCATGGTAAACAACCGTTGGTGTAACCCTAACAACGCCAAGTCTCTCTCCCGCTCCTGCTCACCGAACCTGGAACAGCTGACAATCTTATGCCGTCCATTTTATCTCCCCAGGGAATTCAGCAGGGTCATCATTACAGCTGTTTATATTCCACAGCAAGCAGACACCGCTACAGCACTGTTAGACCTATATGATGTGTTGTGCGGATTTCAAAACAAACATCCCGACGCGGCTGCGGTGGTGACTGGGGACTTTAACAAGGCGAACGTTAAAAATGTTCTGCCTAATTTCGACCAACACATCACGTGCGCCACCAGGGGAGATAGAGCTTTGGACCATTGTTACACACCTTACAAGAACAGATACAAGACCGTCTCGCTCCCTGGTTTCGGGAACTTAGATCAAGCCACAATTTTGCTGGTTTCCATTTACAGGCCTCTGATCAAGCGAGAATTGTGGTGACGAGGGAAGTGAAGCGGTGGACGGACCAATCAGAGGCTGCGCTTCAGGACGCTCTGACTGACGTTGACTGGGACATGTTCCAATCAAGTTCAAGTGACGTCAGCGAGTTTACAGATGTAGCTGTGAGCTTACGTTGCTGCTCTGAATGCTCACACGGCCGCTTACAACGACGTTCTTGTATCCGAAAACATGGACAATTACAAAGCGGCATCATACAATCTGTGGAGGGCAGTGAAGAACGCTAAACGGACGTACAGAGAGACTGTGGAGCTACAGATGGAGCAACGGGACACCAGACACTTGTGGCAGGGGCTGCAGACTATAACAAACTACAAGAGCAGCTCCTCCCCAGCCACAAATGTAGACGCCTCCCTCGCCAACGAACTGAACTCCTTTTATGCGCGGTTTAAGTCTGGCAACAGCACTGTTAGCTCGCCTGCAAATTGGAGTTACACCACTGGGGAACAGCGCGCACTCTCAGTGTCCGAGCATGACGTCAGGAGGACTCTGATGCGGGTGAACACCAGGAAAGCTGTGGGCCCAGATGGCATATCTGGGTGAGTACTGAAGACCTGTGCTAACCAGCTAGCCCCGGTGTTCACTACAATATTCAACATCTCCGTGGCTGAATCAATGGTCCTGTCCTGCTTCAAGAGGTCCACCGTCATTCCTGTCCCGAAGATCGCCTCTCCTGCCTGCCTGAATGACTAGCGTGCGGTGGCCCTCACCTCGGTGATCATGAAGTGTTTCGAGAGGCTGATTAAGGATTATATCTGCGCCTCCCTCCCCCGCACCTTGGACCCGTTGCAGTTCGTGTACCAGCAGAACAGATCCATGGATGACACGGTCTACCAGGTACTGCACACCACGCTCACGCACCTGGATGGCCGGAAGGGGGCCTATGTGAGATTGCTGTTCATCGATTATAGTTCAGCTTTCAATACCATAGTCCCCTCCAGACTGGCTGTCAAGCTGAAGGAGCTTGGACTGAATACTCCGCTGTGTGCCTGGATCCTGGACTTCCTCTCAGCCCGACCCAGGTGGTTAAGGTGGGGAAGCACATGTCCGGCTCCCTCACTCTGAACCCAGGATCCCCCCAGGGCTGCGTCCTCAGCCCCCTACTGTACTCCCTGTACACATATGACTGTGTGGCCAGGTCCAGCTCCAACACCATCACCAAGTTTGCTGATGACACCGTTGTCGTGGGCCTGATCACCGACGGCGATAAGAAGGCCTACTGCGAGGAGATGGCTGACCTGTCACTCTGGTGCCAGGACAACAGCCTCCACCTGAACGTCAGAAAAACTAAGGAGTTGATTGTGGACTTTAGGCGAGGATCACAACCGAGGACGCACGCGCCGTTGGTGATTAATGGGACTTCTGTCGACAGGGTGAGCAGCTTCAAATACCTGGGAGTCCAGATCACAGAGGATTTAACATGGACTTTACAAACAGACACTCTGGTGAGAAAGGCGAGGCAGTGTCTTTACCACCTCAGGCAGCTGAGGAAATTCCGGGTGTCGGGAGGATCCTCAAGTCCTTCTACTGTGGAGCAGTGGAGAGCATCCTGACAGGCAACATCACTGCCTGGTTTACGAACTGTACTGCTCAGGACAGGCGGGCCCTGCAGAGGGTGGTGCAGTCAGCTGAACGTACCACTGGAACTACCCTCCCCTCCCTGCAGGACCTAAACACCAGGAGGTGTAGTAGCAGAGCCCGCAGGATCATGAAGGATCCTCACAACCCCAACAACGGACTGTTCCAGTTGCTGCGGTCAGGCAAACGCCTCCGCAGTCACACAGCGAGAAGAGAGACTGAGACAGAGTTTTTTGTCAATGCTGACCTCACCAGGGGTCCTCATCGAGCACATAGCACACACATAGGCTCCACTACCTAACTGTATTACTGTACTGTAGGTAGCATACTGTACCGCATACTGTGTCACTGTTCAGGGTTGTTCGGTGTTACCGTATTGCTGCGCCGTACTGTTGTATACTGTGCTGTATATCTCACAAACACTACCTCACTTTATTGTCATGCCACTTTAATGCACATATCTTTATATACATAAATAGCCTATCCCATATACATAAGTCTATCCCATATACATAAGCCTATTCCCTTTATCTATTCTGTACCCCTCCCCCCTATGCATTACCCTTGAGTTCTTATTTTATTTTATTTTATTTTATTTTATTTTATTTTATTCTATATATTTTTATTTTATTCTATAGCATTCGACTTAATGCATTACGTTTTAGGTATCAGTTAGTTGGTCAAGTAGAAATTCTGAGGTTGCTACTGTGTTCAGTCTGGGACATATTCGGTGTATTCACCGGGTGTGTTGCATTTTACTGCATATGTGTATGAAAGTATGTAAATGTATGTGACGGATAAACCTCTTGAATCTTGAATTTTGAATCTAGTAACAATGGGAAGAGATACTAGTAACAATGGAAATTGATACGAGGAATAATGGGAATCGATTCTAGTAACAATGGGAATAGATACTGGTAACAATGGGAATAGATCCTAGTCACAATGGAAATGGATACTAGTAACAATGGGAATAGATACTAGCCACAATGGGGAAAGATACTACGAACAATAGGAAGAGATACTAATAACAATGGAAATGGATACTTGTAACAATGGGAATAGATACTTGTAACAATTGGAATAGATACCAGTCACAATGGGAATAGATACGAGTAACAATGGGAATAGATATTAGTAGCAATAGAAATATACTGGTGACAATGGGAATAGATACAAGTTACTATGGGAAAAGATACCAGTAACAATGGGAATAGATACTAGCAACCATGGGAATAGATACTAGTGACCCTGGGAATATATATAAGTGACAACTGGAATAGATACTAGTAACAATGGGAATAGGTACTAATAACAATGGGAATAGATACTAGTAAAAATGGAAATTGATACTAGCAACAATCCTAAAAGATACGAGTAACAATGGGAATAGATCCTAGTAACAACGGGAATAGATACTAGTCACAAAAGGAATAGATACCAGTAACAATACAAATAAACCTCTTGAATCTTTAATCTTGAATCTTGAATAGATACCAGTTACAATGGGGATGGATACTAGTAACATTGGGAATAGATACCAGTAACAATGGGAATGGATACTGGCAACGATCGGAATAGATACTAGTAACAATTGAAAGAGATACTAGTAACAATGGCAATGGATACTACTAACAATGGGAATAGATACTGGTAAAAATGGAAATAGATACTAGCAACAATGAGAAAAGATACTAATATCAATGGGAATAGACTGATAACGATTGGAAGAGAGACTAATGACAATGGGAATAGATATTAGAGACAATTGGAAAATAGATACGCGTAACAATGGGAATAGATACTAATCACAATGGGAATAGATACTAGTAACAATAGTAATATATACTAGCAACAATGGGAATGGATGCGAGTAACAATGCGGATAGATACTAGTCACAATGGAAATAGATACTAGTAACAATCGCAATAGATACTAGTAACAATGGGAATAGATATTAGTGACGATTGGGATAGATACTCGTGACAATTGGAATATATACTGGAAACAATGGAAATAGATACTAATAACAATGGGAATATATACTAGTAACAATGGAAATATATTCTAGAAACAATAGGAATGGATACAAGTAACAATGGGAATAGATACTAGTAACATTGAAATAGATACCAGTAACAATAGGAATACATACTAGTAAGAATGGGAATAGATACTAATAACACTGGGAATAGATACTAATACCAATGGAAATATATACTTGCAATATTGGGAATGGATACTAGTAACAATGGGAATAGATACTAGTAACATTGAAATAGATACTAGTGACAATAGGAATACATACTATCCCTATTCTTATTTAGTAAGAATGGGAATAGATACTAATGACAGTGATAATAGATAGACAGTAAGTGACAGTGAGAATAGATATTGGTGACAGTGGGAATAGATATTAGTGACAATTGCAATAGATACTCGTAACAATTGGAATATATACAAGTAACAATGGGAATAAAGACTAATAACTGTTACAGAAATTAAAGGGTTGCTTTAATCTGCAGTTTATCAATCGGTGTTCTTAAATAAACAGGCAGACAGACGTTGGTTTTACTTCTACAAGGGTTGGATCAGAGATGTGCTAAGGAGCAGCTCTCTGAGTCGAACAGCCTATTTTCAGGGAGTCAGAGAATATATGGTTAGATACAGAAAATACAGTCAGCTTGACCTCACAGGTGCAGAAAATAATTGGTCAGGCCAAGATAAGGCAAGTTTTGAGGATGGGGCAAGCTTTTTGGCAGGAACCCAAGGGAGGACACAATCTAAAAAGTTTGTGAAAGATTTTACCCTGTGTGCTGAAATAAAAGTGTGTGACTGGAAGCTACATGAAGTTGTGTTATTCATTGTGTGTGTGCATATATGTTTATGTGATAACATGGATTTAGGTATATTGTTACATAACAATAGGACTAGATACTAGTAACAATGGAAATATACACTAGCAACAATGGGAATGGATACAAGTAACAATAGGAATACATACTATCCCTATTCTTATTTAGTAAGAATGGGAATAGATACTAGTAACAATGGGAATAGATACTAATGACAGTGGGAATAGATATTAGTGAGAGTGGGAGTAGATATAAGTGAAAGTGGGAATAGAAATTGGTAACAATTGGAATAGATACCAGTAACAATGGAAATACATACTAGTAACAATGTGAATAGATACAAGTAACAATGGGAATAGATACTAGTAACAATGGGAATAGAGACAAGTAAGGATTGGAATAGATACTAGTAACAATTTGGAAGAGATACCAGTATCAATGGGCATGTATACTAGTAACAATGGGAAAATATACTAGTAACAAATAGAATAGATACTAGTAACAATGGGAATAGACACCTGAAACAATGGGAAGAGATACTAGTAACAATGGGAATAGATACCAGAAACAATGGGAAGAGATACTAGTAACAATGGGAAGAGATACCAGTAACAATGGGCATGTATACTAGAAACAATGGGAATAGATACTAGTAACAAAGGGAATAGAAACTAGTAACAATTTGAATAGATACTAGTAAGAATTGGAATAGATACTAGTCACAATTGTAATAGATACTAGCAACAATGGGAGTAGATACTAGTAACAATGGCAAAAAACACTTGTAACAATTGGAAGAGATACAAATGACAATGGGAAGAGATATTACTGGCAATTGGAATAGATACTCGTGACAATTGGAATATATACACGTAACAATGGGAATAGATACTAATTACAATGGGAATAGATATTAGTAACAATGGAAATATATACTAGCAACAATGGGAATGGATACTAATTACAATGGGAAGAGATACCAGTAACAATGGGCATGTATACTAGAAACAATGGGAATAGATACTAGTAACAAAGGGAATAGAAACTAGTAACAATTTGAATAGATACTAGTAAGAATTGGAATAGATACTAGTCACAATTGTAATAGATACTAGCAACAATGGGAGTAGATACTAGTAACAATGGCAAAAGACACTTGTAACAATTGGAAGAGATACAAATGACAATGGGAAGAGATATTACTGGCAATTGGAATAGATACTCGTGACAATTGGAATATATACACGTAACAATGGGAATAGATACTAATTACAATGGGAATAGATATTAGTAACAATGGAAATATATACTAGCAACAATGGGAATGGATACTAGTAACAATGGGAATAGATACTAGTAACATTGAAATATATACTAGTAACAATAGGAATACATACTAGTAAGAATGGGAATCGATACAAATAACAATGGGAATAGATACTAGTAACAATGGGAATATATACTAGCAACAATGGGAATGGATAGTAGTAACAATGGGAATAGATACTGGTAACAATGGAAATCGATGCCTGTAACAATCGCAATAGATACTAGTAAAAATGGGAATAGATACTAGTAACATTGAAATTCATACGAGTAACAATAGCAATACATACTATCCCTATTCTTATTTAGTAAGAATGGGAATAGATACTAGTAACAATGGAAATAGATACTAATGACAATGTGAATAGATACTAGTCACAATGGGAATAGATACCAGTAACAATGGAAATAGATACTAATGACAATGTGAATAGATACTAGTCACAATGGGAATAGATACCAGTAACAATGGAAATAGATACTAATGACAATGTGAATAGATACTAGTCACAATGGGAATGGATACTAGTAACATTGAAATAGATACTAGTAACAATAGGAATACATTTTAGTAAGAATGGGAATAGATACAAATAACAACGGAAATAGATACTATGAACAATAGTAATATATACTAGCACCAATGGGAATGGAAACTAGTTACAAAGGAAATCGACACTAGCAACAATTGAAATAGATAGTAGTAACAATGGGAATAGATACTAGTAACCATTGCAATAGATACTAGCAACAATGGGCATAGACACTAGTAACAATGGGAATAGACTCTGGTAACAATGGTAATAGAGCCCAGAAACAATGGAAACAGATACTAGCAACAATGGGAATAGATACCATTAACAATTGGAATATTTACTATTAACACTGTTAAAGACAGCTTAGCATAGCATCCTATACACACAGGTCTGCAGTTATCATCCAAAGTGTCGCTGCAGCATTTAAAGCCTTTTAGACACGAGGAAGGAAAGAAGACAGGCCTGGTAATTGACCCCGGGGTGCGTGACGACGACAAGAGGGTATTTTCTTTTTTTCGGCTCCGTGCAACCTTCCCTTGCCTATCGACGATTTTAATGTTTGATCAATGTGTCGAGTGACTCTGGATTGCTGTAATTACACACAACCCCCCAAAAGGAGAAGCTATTTTAACGTCTTGTGCCATCAGTGTGCAGAGCCAGATAATTGGGTATTGACTAAAGAGTGTGAAAACACAATAGATAAGAGACCAGGACGTGGGACCTCTCAGTCTATTTGAGACTGATTATGCCATTTACTGATTCGATAATTTGAGCAAAAGTTGAGGAAAATAGGAATCATTTTATTTTAATTGGGACTTATTTTAAATAAGTTTCGGTCTGACCACTTAAATGTGACGGTACTTACTTTCCTAAGCTCGTATATACGTGACCATGATTTGGAAACATTTTAAATAAAAGTATTTCTGTGCTCCCATTAGTGGTAATGATATTAAATGGGTTTATAATGGTTAATTATAAGGTACTTATCATGTTATGTCAACATTAACGTTAATTTCTCTGTTGTATTGTTCTGATAACTATGTCTCCTTCTGTATGTCTGCAAAGAATCAGCAATTATTAATAAAAAAAGTGCAGTTAAGATAAATGGATTAACTAATTCATATAGGATGAGCTCATTAACATAAATATGAGTTATTAATACGACCATGGGTAATCAGTGCAAATTAAAGAACATTATTCATTTGGTAAGTAACCTAATGTGTAAAAGAAAAATAGAAAATAAATAGAAATAGAAAATCCTTATGCCTGATTTATAGTAGGAAAACAGAATGAAGAGATTCAATTAACAATTTATTACCCACATTTTCTTAGTGCTATCTAGTGTTGGAAACAAACACAGTTTTTAATCTGTTTTGTCCCATATTTTAGTACTCCATTCAATAATCTCGATATGCCATCTCCTATTATAAGTGTCTATTTCCAGTCATTCTGGATTAAATGTACATTTCCCTGGCGTCATCATCTATGTTGTACCAGTGATTCTGGAAAAAGTTTTATTAGGTTATGACTTGAATAACAAAACCTGGGGAATATCACGGGATTTTGACTTTTCAAGCACTTCAGCAAGGTATTCCAGTCCTTCGATTTCTGAGGATGAAATTCAAGCATTACAAGCCCCTCAAGGACCTGGTAAGAACCCTGTCTCTCTGTACCATCTAGCTCTTTTCCCCTCAGCTCAGAGCCAGTAGCAGCTTCATGGATGGATGAAACACAACAAAAGCCGTCTGTAGTCTGTGTGTACAGGCCTCTGGGACCGGGGCCCATTGGGACCGGGGCCCACTGGGACCGGGGCCCTTCGGAGCTGGGCCAGGGGACCTGGAGCCCTGGAGCACCCTGATGGTCTTACAGCCACTAAAACAGGACTGTTTGAAAAGGGGTTTAAATGCAGGGAGATGTTACACAAGCCGCCTGTTAACCGTGATTGGGTCGAACACTAAATAACCTTCCCCAGAGTGAAGCCACAGGGGGGAGGGAGGGAGGGGCTCGTATGCCTGCTGAAAATGAAAGTGAAATGTCGATTGGCTGGAGGGGAATGAGGAAGGAGAGAGAGGGCGAGAGAGAGAGAGAGAGAGAGCAATAGAAGGAAGGGGTGGAGAGAGGGAAGTGGATGGAGAGAGAGAGAGAGGGGAGAAAAACTGACAAGGGGGTGAGGGGAAGAGAGTGGGAGCAAAGGAGAGAGGGAGGGAGAGGACGAGAGAGGGGGGTGGAGAGAAAGGTTGACAGAAGGGGGGAGTGAGAACGAGGGGCAGAGAGAGAGCAAGGTAGGGGGAGAGGGAAGGGGCGAAGAGACAGAAAAAGAGGGAGGTGAAAGAGAGAGGGAGAGAGATGACGCGAGAACATGTAGCGGAGAGAGAAAGGGGAGAGGAAGAGCGAGCGAGCGAAGGAGAGAGGAGACGAGGGATGGGGCGAAAAGAGGGCGAGGGAGGAGAGAGGAAAGGAGAGCGGGGGGAAGAGAAAGAGTGGCAGTGAGAGGGAGAGAGTGAGAAAGAAGCGTAGAGAGAGAGAGAGAGGGAGAAAGGGGGGAGGGAGAGACAGAATAAGTGACAGAGAGGGTGGAGGTGAGGAGGGGATGGGCAGAGAAAGAGAGAGAGAGAGAGAGAGAGAGAGTAATGTATCTTTTACCATTACTATTTACTTTCAGGCCATTTATTACAGTTGACCTAAAAAGTCTAATTATACATTAAATACACAACGTTGCTTTATTTCAACAGTGCTGCTACAGTGCTGATGGGATTCATAGTTATGAAAATATTAAATGTAAATACAGTTATGAAAGTATTAAACATAAATACAGTTATGAAAATATTAAATATAAATACAGTTATGAAAGTATTACATTTAAATACAGTCATGAAATTATTACATTTAACTACAGTTGTGAAAATATTACATTTAAATACAGCAATGAAAGTATTACATATAAATACAGTTATGAAAGCATTAAATATATATACAGATATGAAAGTATAACATTTAAATACAGATATCAAATTATTAAATGTAAATACAGTTATGAAAGTATTACATTTAAATACAGTTATGAAAGTATTACATATAAATACCGTTATGAAAGTATAGGTAGACTTAAAAATATTAAAACAGCGATTTCTCCACTTTCCCCCAAATTTGAACAGGTTACGTCACTCGCCGCTGTCACAATAAACTGTAATAAAACTGTTTATGATGTATTCATCCCAAATTGAAACGTGTCAAACCTCTATTCTGGATTTCTCTTTTCTCCTAAAAAACTGGACACTTGCGTTGTTTAGACAAAATCATTCGAGCCGTGCAACACTGTAACATATAATAATAAAAATATAATACACACAAACGCATGATCAGTACTGATATAAACACAGTGCTAGGAATGGATGTTAAAAATAATGAAATGCAGCAACTGTTCAGCAAAAAATCCCTCAAATTGAAGTCGTGAGGCAAGGAATAAAGCTCGCTTTACACCTGATATGACAAACGACAAGAGCTAACAGGAAGTCCATTCATTCCTATGGAGAGTGGGATTCCGCAGGAGAAAAGCTGTGAAGCGCTGCGATGTGCAACGTTGACGGGACGTCAACAAAATTGTTTTTTATTTTCTATTTTCCCCGACATTGTAATGCGAAACTCAGACGCAGTTCATCCGGCCGCCACTCGGATGCGATTACGCATTCGGTGTGAAGCGCGCTTAAGGCGGAGTTCGGCCTGGACTCATTCACTCATTCGCTCTTACACTCATCCACTCATTTCTTGCGTTTTAATCCTGATCCTGCGTGCGGAAGTCGGTGACTGGGATTTAAAATGATGGAAATTCAGGTCAAATTCAATCAAAACCGAAATGTTGAAGTCTGGTTCTGGTTTGCGTTTATGCAGAACTCTGCTTTAATTAGAGTCAAAATCCCAAATCGCACATTGTGGAAATCCAAAGCGCCCAAACTAATATAAAATCAAGCTTGATGGCGGTAGACATGGGAGAAAGTCTTCAATAACAAAATATTTCCCACAGTAATTGCTAGTTATTGTTTTGATCGTGAGGTGAATTGAGGAGGCTCCAAATCAACCATTATGGATAATAATTCAATATAATCACTGTCTCTGCTTTAGTGTTATTGTATTACTTGGGAGAATAGTTAACATTTCCAACAATGATGAAAATTGAATAAACATTACGTAAATTATAATGTCTTGTATATTACATGAAGTAAATAATACATCAAATTATATTTGATTACATTTTAGAAAATGAATGAGCAATTTTATTTGAAAACTAGACTTTTGTTCAGCATATACATAACGTTATTATATATTGTATGTGAAGTATATTTATCTATACATGTACTAACTATATTTACTATATGATGGTGTCTTACCACCACTGGAGGGCAGGCTTGCAATGCAGCGGGAGGGTCATTTTATCTGGAGTATTTATATTTATATACATTTATCGTGTATTCATCAACCCAGAGGAGGCCATAATGTCTAGTGCGGTTAAATATCACAAATAATATAATATAACATATTATAATATTATTATATATAATATTACCGAAAAAATGTAATTAAAATGTTTTTATTATCACAATCCTCTGATTGTAATATTAAGTTATTGTAAGTCGCTTTGGACGAAAGCATCAGAAAAATGACATAATGTAATAAAATGCTCATTATTGGGTATACAGGTTTCTGTCATTTTAAATTTAAATTAAAAAAAATATATATATATGTATATATGTATATATATATATATATATATATATACATACACACACACACACATACATACTCTACTGTATATATGGCATAATCCTACGTATATGTTTTTAGGAGCCTCATATCAGATTTCTACCTCCCAAAAAACTCATTACTGTTGGTGAGTGAAATGAAGCACGGCAGACAGGACATTTTAAATATTGACAGTGGTGGGGAAAATATTAATATCCTAAATACATCAATAGAAGATTAAACCCCCAAACAAAACACTAATCATTCTCCATTGAACATAAAGTAGAAGTATTTTAAGCACTTGATGTCAAAATCTACTTATGTATCAAAAGTTAAGTGCATGTTTTGGCCATGACACGCCCCATCCCTATAGTGTGGATGTTAATTATTATTATTGTTGGCAGACAGACATTCAAGTTGAGCCTTTTTTAAACTATATAGAAGTCGATAAGTCAATAAGATATAATTTTAATATAGGAAAAAAAAGCAATATTTCATGTAGACATTAAAAAATGATAATTTCCCCCCCTGGCTAGGCCTGTTTTAAAAACAACTGTTTTGAATTTTTTATTTCTATGCTTTTACTATTCTTTGTATTTATATCATGTATTTTGTTACTTATTATGTGAAGCACGTTGAATGAAATGTAACACTATTTACAGATGAATGTGTTGGGAAAAGTGATCTTAGAACCGAGTACCTGGTAGAGCCGCTCTGCCTTCTGCATGGAATCTTGTCTTTCTCTTCGAGTGGAAGTGACAGAGCTTTTGAGACTGAACGACTCCGGTGGAAAACCATATCTGCAGATAAGGAGGTGGAGTGAGCTGCTCGATGAACGGGACTACACATATTCCGGTCAAATATATTCTATCCTTTGACTGAAATATTTTGTGTGAGCTTGGACAAACGAGTTTGGTTTTACAGATCAGACATGGCCGAAATGGAATTAATATTTATAAGTATGTTTTTAATTAGTGTATAATCCCATGAAAATAAGAACCGCGTTTTGGTTAACTTAGAATGAGCCGTTTTTATCGACTTGGGGAGCGGGTACCCTTCAGGGAGGTCGCCATGTTGTACCGCCATGTTTCTACAGTAGCCCAGAACGGACAAAGCATACACTGGCTCTAGAGAGGGACTTTTTGTGTTTTTCGCGGCACCTAAAGGCCACCCTAGATCCTTCTACTTCATTTGAAAGGGGGGGGGTGGGTGGGGGGCTGAGTTTGCTGCAACCTGCAACTTAAGGGTCAAGTAATCATTGTTGAAACTCATTTCCCCTCCGCCCATTAATAGAGTGGATAAACTATAATTTCATAAAGAAACCAATCTACAGCGGTATAGCCTCGCTGAGGGACCGAGTGCTGCTGTTGTCGTTTGCCACCAGCCAATAGCGTCACGGTAACAGACGCTCCCACTACCGGGCAGAAGACGAGGTTTAAAGATGGAGAACTTTATTCACTTCGGCTACCGGCATAAGCAACGTTTATAAGCTACATTGCACGCCATTTCTTTGTCTTGTGAGGAGGAAAATAAAAACTTTGCCATTTTGATATCCTTTGCATTCCGAGATACTGCAAGATGTCGGCATTTTGTCTCGTTTTTTAATTGACGGTTCAACTGTCTGTTTAGTCTTTTAACGCCCTCACCCGGCTTGACCTTATCGACCCGGGAGTGCCGCCGCAGCCTTCGTTTGCCCGACTCCTACTCCCCATCACAAAGAGGACAGAGACATCCAACAGCATTTCACAATTTATTTACCGAATAAATTTGGACAAAAAACACCAGAGTCTTGTTACGATACAATCAGAACATCCGAGGCAGAGATCCCACCATGCACCAACCCCTTCCATGAAACAAAAGGACTTAACATTAGCACCAAATCAGCACCAACTTAAATAAGGGTAGCTCATCTTTACAAAAACAAAATGTGAAAGCAACTGTGGATTTGAAAAGCAACTTAAAAAAAAAAAAAAAAGGAGCAAATCAAAGTAATTTTCACCTTTATTCCCCCCCCTTTAAATTTTACTTGTTTTTTTTTTGAACGAGCACCCCCCCCTCCCGCCCCCACTCCCTGCTAGGCAGGCTATAGCATTCGTAGGGCACATGCCAATGACTAGATTTAAAAATTAAAAAAAATAATTATACAAATTCAAGTAACATTGAGATACGACAAAACATGTCCACTGGTACCCATTCAGAGCATGATCATTTCACAGAACCTACGCAGGCAGTAGAAAACTGAAATATGGAGATCCTGGTTGAGACCATGTCATAGCAATAGTATCATTGAAGAACGCGTATCAAGCTACAAAAGAAAGAAGGGAGACTGGGTGGCGTGAGCGACCGGGCACAGAAACACTGGCACAGGAGATATGTTGTTTATTCTAAAAACTTCAGACAGACATTCTTCCCCCTCGTGTGCCTGTCCTGTGTCGAAGATATTGCCTACGTTATACAAGGGAAAAAAAAAAAAATCTCTGAATAAAAAGAAAAACCCTGCAATGTATCTTTAAATATATATTTATATTTATATATAGTTGTTACAATTTAAATAAATGTTAAGTTCTTAGTTTCTACAAATGAAGAATGAATTTAAATAAGAGGAAGCTAGTTTTTTTTTTTTTTTTCCCATTTATTTATTTATTTTGAGAGGTGGAATCGTTCCTTTAACCTAACCGGACCCACATCAAGTGCATGATGCCGTGTTTGGAGGCCTTCCAAGTGAACGGTTGTAATGTTTTAAGGTTCAGCAAGGGAGTTGAAAGCAGCAGTAACAATAGAATGGAACAGCCCAGAAAAAAGCGAGAAAACAAAACAAAAGAGGCGATATTGACGAATAAAAAAGCGGAACAAAACAGCATGGCAATAGGCTTAAGAGACAGAGAAGGCTGAAGTACAAAGCCTGAAAACAATTATGTGAGGGTTTTTAGAGATTATTTGTCAAGAAGAAAAGAACATGATGAATAATGCAACAAAAAACGCAAATACATAAACACAAAACAAAAAGATGACGCGTGAAGAGGAGGCAGCTCCATCGTTTGGATTTTTCTACAGCTACGCTCCCGGGTCAGACGCAGGATCGATGTGAGGTGTTAAGATCCCGCTCTGACCGGGAGGTTTCTGGTTGTGTACCGATGCTACCGACAGCTATGAGAGGAAAACGAAAACAACAAAAAGTAAAAACCAAAATGCATACTGTGAAGGAGTGGTACTGCAGTTTGTGGGTTAATTTCGAAACGCTTCTCCTTGGCCTCCCGTGCGCTCTCCTGTCCCTTTGCGCCGTCTGTAGTGTGCGTCTCACCACATGAACCCAATACAGATCCCAAAAGAACATTTTGCTACATTGGTTGCGACTTTGCATGTTTGGTGACGACAACCCTGAGGGGGTGGGTGTGTGTGTGTGTGTGTGTGTGTGTGTGTGTGTTGGGGTGCGTCTCCAGGTGAAGTAGTAGGTGTCATTCGTCATGCCAGGAAGGCAGGCTCAAGGTTTTCCGTGGAATGATGGAAGGAAAACGGGATGGAAACACCTTTTTATCATGAGTGACAAACGCTCACCTGCTAATCTCTAAAAACTACCGTTGTTTTTTTTTTTAACGGGGTGGAGGGCAGGGGGGCTCTGCTGGCGAGCCAACCGTGGCGGAGTTTTGTCCCTTTTATTTTTCTTGTGCTTGGCATCGGTGTCGACGGCTCAACTGAAGAACTGCTCCAACTCGTCCTCCATGTTGACCTCGGGCACCGTCTGCTCCTGTTCGCGCTCGGCCCGGCTGGGCGCCGCCGCCGCCGCCCCGGTCGAGGCAAACCACGGGTGCTCCAGGATCTCGCGGGACGTGAGGCGCTCGGCCGGCTCGCGGCGCAGGACGGAGCGGATCAGGCACTTGGCCTTGGGCGTGAGCGTCTCGGGGATGCTGAAGTGGCCGCGGCGGATCTTGCTGAACAGTGAGCCGGGCTCCACGTCATGGAAGGGGTAGCGCCCCACCAGGATGGTGTACAGCATGACGCCCAGGCTCCACACGTCCGCCGCCTTTCCCGAGTAGCTGCCGCCCGCGTTGAGGATCTCGGGGCTGACGTACGCCGGGCAGCCGTGCTTGTCCGACAGCGAGTCGTCGTGGCCGCTCAGCATGTACGTGTCCTCCAGGCTCTCCAGCTTCACGAGGCTCCTGGGGGACACACGGAGGGTTGGGGGGGAGGGGGGTGAGATAAATAATGACACCAATGCTAATGCACATGGACCAACATGTTCACCACTTTGGCCTTTAAAAACCTCCTTCCACACAAAGCGGAGGACACTGCTCCAACGCGGTCACATTCACAGCGGTTACGCTTCAGTTCAAGAGGAAATTCTAACGTGCGCTGAAAGATTTAAGTGGGGCACTTCATTGTGATCATCGTCTTTGTGTTCCACATTCTGCCCATTTCTGAGGAAATAGAGCACATAGTACCCAGGGCCCCGAGTTTGACATTCCCTTTTAGATAAAAGCACAAACACGCCAAGATAAAGCTAAATATAACATTTTGACCGTGTTTCAAATTCACAAATGAATGGCCGTCTTTACTTCAATATATTATGGGGAAAAAAAGCCCTTAAAATATGGGATGGTTTTTAATAATGCACCGTGAAAGCCATGATTGTGCAGATGTATTGTTACCAAAAGAAAAAAAAAAAAAAAAGTGGAGAACCAAGGCGACAAAGTCATGAGAAGGAGACTCAGGAGGCAGCACGAGTGTCACCATCTGTGTGTGAAAGCAAAACTCAAAATGCAAAACAAGACTATTCCAACTATGACTCCTCTCAGTGAACGTAGGCGCTTCTACTGGGTTAAGATTTGAGCCACGGCCTAACATGTGTGTCATATAGGGCCTGAGTCATTTAGCTTTACAATATCGATTCTGTGATGCAGACTTTATATTGTCCAGGACTTTCATTTTGGTAATATTGTGATTTAGTTAAATGTTGTATTTAAGGCAATTTCTGAACTTCATAAGACTGTTCTACTACTACCACTAACTGCTTGGTCATAATCTCATGAAAGCACCACTAATTATAGGTATATTCATAAAAAAAACTTCAATAAAAATTCACATCTTGTCGTATAGCGTTGAGGAAAGTTCTGTTTGTTAAGTGCAAGGCAGTCAAGAGGTTAAAATGATTGTCAATGTAAATGCCATTGTCAAGGAGATGTGTTATTGTTTGCACATGTTGCATTACTTCTTGGTATAACAAACAAATCTGAAAACCAACCTGTCGGGTTCAAACACGAGACACATGTCTGATTGGATCAAACTCTCTCGCTGCAAAATCATTAGGTGTGAATTTAGCCTCTTATTTATAGCGCAGCCGCTTCATTTGAGCTAGGCAGGAAGCTTCATGGCCGCAGATCCTTAAAATATCTCCGGAGCTTACTGCTGGCGTGGCGGGGCAAGGTGGCTCTGTTGCACTATTGGATTCCACTCGTGGCTGACCTTTGACCTGTAGACTTACATAGGCTCGCTTGGTCAACTCCTATCTGCAGTGTGACATAACCAGGTCAGGGAATCAACACACGCTGTGGAAACCTGAGGTCTCTCTCTCTCGCACTCTCTACTCTTACTGACCTGTGATTTTCATGCGTTTTGTCTCTTTAATTTTCCCTCGTAATTCCGTTTTTGTGACATGACTTACTGAAAATAAAGGAACCTTAAAACTCTCTCTCTGCTCCCCAAACTGAAACATGAATGGATTTCAATCACAAGAGTCTGAGGCAGATTTCTCCTCTGCAAGGTCTGAAGAGTTGCAAGACACATGGAGACATTACAGAAGGTCAACTCCAAGTCAGTGTAAAATCTTGGATATGATATTATTTTAAAACGCACTTCTTGGCATCCGTGGCCCTAGAGCGAGCTGCTTTAAAATCCAAGGGCACTCAAGGACCGTATTAAATACACAGAACAGCTCAGCTTGCCCTTTCCACTGTCAGCGCCAGAGAGTGACACCAGACATTCAGAATGAGGGCACAGAGGGGCAGCATGCGCCTCTGATACATGGTCTTTAAATGACCAACTGCAGGCGACATTAAATATGGTACTCTTGCTTGGAGGTACACTGGTTGCTGTGGAAACAAATTCAATGTCTAAATTGTTGGATGCAATGTCCATATGTCACCACCAGATGGCAGTAGCACCGTGCCAAGCTTAATATAGAGGACACCACTCCTGCTGATCTCTACAGAAGCACGGCATTAACCATCGGAAGCTCGGTTTCAATCAAACATCTGTCGCACAAAAGCCAGCAGTTGCCAGCTTTTCCGTTTGTGCTTATCAGGTGCCATGCGACCTGACTGGCAAAGCCATCAGCAGGCAAAAAAATATCCAACAGCAGGCAGGGGAAACACATGTTTCAGAGCTATAGTTTCCCAATTAATGCAATAATATTCAGAGAAAATACAACTATACAGAGAGCAAACCAGTAAGTACCACAGCAAAGCCAAGACGCAAGTTGTGCTCACCTGTCCTCGTTCTTGAAGACAAACTTCCTCAGTTTGAGGTCGCGAAGGACCAGGCCGTTGTCATGGCAGTGAGCCACGGCGGAGGCTATCTGATGGAAGAGTCGCGCCGCCTCGTCCTCGCGCAGCTTCTTGCAGGTGCGGACAAAAGAGTGCATGTCGCCATAGCTCCTCTCGAAGAACACATATGCCCTCGTCTCGCCGAGTAAGATCTCCAGGATCTGGTTGATGTGCGGGTGCCGGCCCAGAGCAAAGTAGGCCGCTAGTGACTCCTGGTACCGGCCAATGTCAAACACCTGCCAACGAAAAAAGGGTTTAGAGCCCATGGTTAGACTGGTTGCATGGTCCTATACCTACAAAGCATCAAACTCTGAGGTTACATTTTCCCCTGTCTTGACATACAGATAAAAAACAATGAACAAGCACAAATGGCCCTTTATGTATAGCCTGATGATTTATTGATGCACCTTTAAGGTTTTATAAGCACTCATTTTATAACCATTCATTCTATAAGAAATTGTCACAGCCTTCTTTTTTCCCATGCATTGATCAACACACGGCTCTGTCTGACAAATTGCGGAATCTGCCACAATGATGTGACACTGAAGTCTTATTTCGCGGGGGGGGGGGTTGAATCTGGGCCCGGTGATAGCAGCAAGTTAGTGAATAGACTGCAGCGTGGGGTTGCGGTGTCTCGTTCTGTTCCCATAGTAACCACCCAATCGACGTTCAGCACAGCCCGTTCAGGTGAGAAGGCTTCTCCGCCCGCAGTCAATACAGCCACTCTCCACAGCTCTCACGGTCCTAAAGTTATGACCTTGGCTTCCAGCTTGGCAGAAACTATTAATCCAGGACATAGAAATTGATCTTAGTCGCTGCTTTAAAAAGGAGGTGCTCAATGAAACTGAGGCAAAACAGTAAAGGTAGCCTGGAGGCTATGCCAAAAGGCCACGGATTCATTGTGGCCAAGATTACACATTATCTCTGGAAAGCATTATTGGATTTTGGGCATGCTGCTTTCCTTATATCCAATGGTGCACGTAACTAATTTTGATTCGTCAAGCCACTTTAGTCTGCTTTAAGCACCGACGTTGAATGTACCCCAGGGACATTCCAATGCCCTTTTAATTTCAAATACACTTCAATCAATACAGATTTAATGTGTGGAGAGGAAAAAAAGGGCATGAGGTTGTCCTGAATCCTGGGGGACTATTGGTCTATTTCTTATGGCTAAATGGTCCGTGTTAATACTGGGTGGAGTTGCTTAAGGCCATTAACATTGGTTAACTTCACCAGTTGAGGAATTTGCTTCAGTGACGGTCTTAAATGTTTTTATTTTTTTTAACTTAATTTGTCATATGAAAGGCGGTTATGAGTATGCATATGCAAAAAAATGGATCTCCGAGGGAAAAATGATCCTATTTGACATGCACCGTGCTGAACAAAGCCCCGGGTGAAGGATAGGACTTTGAAAGGAGTGTGTGCGTGGTTACTCAGTCCTTTGTCAATGTTACATCATGCAATCCAAACCACACTGCCTGGCTGCACATGCACTTTTTCCATTAGGCTGCTGGCTCTCCATTTACCAGGTGCAGGAAGAATTTAAAGGCCTATTCGGGAATAAAATGTGGCATCGACCAATTTGCAACAAAAAAAAATACATCACTATTTAATTTTTACTGGTTTTGATGAAGGAATGCCCAACTGAACTACAGGTTGCATGGTGGTGGGTTTGTTGGTTTCTCTGCAGTGTTACTCATCAACCCAGTACATCTGCACAGTTTCAGAATCACAATCTGTTTATCAGGCCATGTAGATCTATATTGTAGGAATTTGTCTTGTAATATTTGGTGCATTGGGCAGTGCAGATAGCCTAAAAAAAAGTATTACAAAATGTGCTGTATGCACTAGAACAAGATAAATGGATTACAAAAAAGGGAGATCTATCTATCTATGATGAATGGACCAGAATGGGCACGGCTGATAATGGATGGGTTAAGTCTGAGTTATAATGTGTGTTATTACAATATACTGCACGGTTATTGCACGTTGCAATTTGTGTTGGATGTTATTAGTGTTATTGCGAAATACTGCATTATTGATTGCATAAGTTGTAGTGTGTGTCGGGTCGTGCACTCACCTTGCACACGAGCTCCTCCCCACTGTGCAGGTGCGCGGCTCTGAACACGTGGTCGCCCTCCAGGGGCTCCAGCAGCAGGTAGTCCCCGATGCGGGAGGTGCAATGCGTGGAGTCCGGGGTCTCCGGCGGGCTGGGGGAGCCGAGGTTGGGGCTAAAGCTTTGGCTCGACTCTGTAGTCCTCAGGCAAGACAGCTCCTCGAAATCGTGTGATTTGTGCCGTGATCTCCCATAACGTGAAATGTTAATGGGGTTTGACCTGTGTATGTTCATGAGGAAGGATGTAACGACTCCACACGACACCCCGCGGGCCTTCCCCTCCCTCGTTCGGGGCAACTTTGGTTTTTGTTTGCAACGCCGCCGGGGTGGGGGTGGGGAGGGGGTGGATCGCGATTGCACGGCGTCCTCCGGTCGATCTCGGATAAAAACTAAAAAAAAAAAAAAAATGTTCCAGGAAAAAAAAAAAAAGAGCTTCAGCTGCGTCTCGCCGAGGTCAGACCTCCCCCAACACCCTTGATCAGCGGCGGTCGGAGCCGGGTGGTGGGATCACACACACAAAGGGGAGTAGGTAGACGGCTCTTTGTTGCAAACTTTAGCTACCGTTCGGCCCCATGCTAGAGATGACACACACACACAACTGCGCTCCCGGCTGCGGGGTTTTCAAGCGGAGTTCTCTATCGACAGGAATAAAGTGAGAACTGCAACAAAGGCAACACATCAACCGTCGGGTTTTGCAATGAATGGAGATGCTAATTTAGCATCGTCTAGTTGCTAGCTTATCTTGCAGGTTTATAGTATGGCACCTTTAATAATGATAATAATAATAATAATTATAATAATAATAATAACGAAAGACACCCATAAACGAAAATCACCTTCGGCTTTTGAAGCTTATTCACCGCTCGGCTAGCAGGTGCAGGGCTAACTAGTTAGCTTCAGGTCAGTGCATGGCCTTGCTCTCCTGATTACATCCATGTACGGCGGCTGTCATCGCCCAAAAGTGGAGAAAACCCTCCGGACCCGGAGCTGCCGAGCCTTCGTTGCGTGCAAGGAGCCGACGCGATGCCCGGTTCTTTTTCACCGCGACGGACGTCGTTCCAACTCCGAGAGGGAGAGCCGCCGCCGCCGCCGTCGTCGCCGCCGCCGCCGCTGCCACTACCGCTGCCGCTTCGGCGTTTGAGAAGGAAGGGACGGGCCGGCCGACTTTCCCCAGGCCTATCCCTTCAGCAAGGCATCCTCTCCGGCGGTGCTGTGCTACTGACGTGGCCGGGGAGCGGGGGAGAGACCTGGTCCGTTCGGCGCCGAGCTCCACTCCACGCCGCGGTTCAGGGCGAACTGATGGGGCTTCCACGGGCGCGCACGTACACGCACGCACACACACACGCACGCACACACACACACACACACACACACACACACACACACACACACACACACACGCACGCACGCACGCACGCACGCACGCACACACACACACACACACACACACACACACACACACACACACACACACACACACACACACACACACACACACACACACGCACACACACACACACACACACGCACGCACGCAGGAGCCATCCCCGCCCCCGTGACGTGGGTCGCACTGCGGGATCCGATTGGCTGTCCCGCCGGACGAATCGTACGCGGCCGTGTGAGACCTATGGCGCCGGGGCCACGCCCCTCGAATCGAACGCGACGTTCTGGGAGAGTCGGACATCGGCCATTCCAAGTCGGTGGATCGCCGCTCCCGAGCTGTGTTCCGTTTCCTCCGTCCAGGGGAGGGGGACGCGTGGGCGCCCGGAGCAAATGTGCATTGTCTGGCAAGCCTGCGACGTCCACACGCATCTAGACAAGAGCAACAGCCATTAAGCGTAGTTTATGTCCGAAGGTAGACGTCTTTTATTAAAAAAAAAAAACCCCACGAAAACAACAACATGCAAAGTGAATTGTATTCACCGCTAGCAGCGTGGGACACGACGTGGCTGTGAGTGTGACGTCACACAAATCGCCCAAACCCGGGCCCAAGCAAGCGATGTTCCCAAAACTCCGACTTCAAGGGGCAGTTCCTTTGTACTCTTCTTGGGATGACGTAGGTTTTTTTTCACCGAGTTCCGACGTCGGTGGAACGCAGCATTAATGTATCCGGTGCTGGTGAATTGGATGGGAGTGGGGGTGGGATGCAGCTACTGTACATGGCTGTGTGTTACATTTGTGTTTCCTCCCGTAATGTCATTCATGGGAAAGACTTTCACCGGAGCACTTTGCGTCATGATTTCTTTGCAGCCAAATAGCAATTGTATACGGATGCATCTGCAGGCTTTCTCAAAAGCAAAATGCCTCATTAATGAAATGTGCATTGTTATATCTGCTATGAAATAGCGCGCGGGTGTGAGAAAAGGGATTTGGACATTCCTTGAAGGCATCTGGGGCGTTTGGAGGAATGTTTGCAGCTGGAAAAAAGACACTAACAGGAGTGTTCCCGCTAACCTTTTCCCCCTTTACTGAAGGCATGGGGCCATGTGCACTTTGTGTAAAGGGCACATACACACATATTTTTGCAGCCTGCCTGGAAAAGCCCCCGCAACATGGTAATGCACTTTCACACAATCCTCTCATTTCAGAATGGTGGTGCACAGCTGTAGGAATGTGGTTCACCCACTCGCCATCATAACCCTGCAGCTCTCTGGGTGCATTTCTGTTTATGTGCGATCAAATCGATGCGACCCACCTCCCTCCCATCTTTGTAAAATAATTGGAGCTCGCTTCCACTAACGCCGCCCTTTGTGTCATTAACCATTAACCAGAAACACATGAAAATACCAATAACAGATTTGTATGTCACTCGCACACCACTCATTACGATTTCTATCGGGCATCGGTGCGTATAGGTTAGACCAAACATTGTGCAGGCCGTGGCTCCACGTTTGCCAAATTTGTCAAATGCTTTAGCAACAGACAGATCGGATCTGTTAAAGCCTGGACCGCAGCTGGGCGTCAATCAGAATAATAATCCCCAAAGACTCGCGTTGCTCCCATTCTGTGATGGTCGGGGTGACTCATTCTTAGTGGAGGGCTGCACTCGAGTTAAGCCACAGAGCCACATCAGCTCTCCAGACACGTCCGTGGAGCAAGGAGGAGGCTGCCCCAGTGCAGCCATGCCTCCGAGCAAGAAATCGTTGCAGAGTGTGCGTGCGTGAGTGCGTGCGTGTGTGAGGCTGAAACTGAGACGTGTCCTGGAAGACTCCAAAGGTCAGCGAGGACGAGTGAGCATCTCTGAATCAGGTCCCCGGAGCAGTGTTACTCACCGCTTCCCTAATAGGCCGTGTCTCCCCCTAGACACTCATCCCAGGTCACTTTCAGCGTTAATAGCAAGTTGTTGTTTTAAAGGGTCCTCGTGCCGGGCCCCAGGTTGTAAACACATTAAAAATGACATTTTCTTTCCGTACACACATTCCTTACCATTCATAGAAGGGAAAGGAACATCATGTGAAACCTAACAACAAAATGTACTGTACAATGCATATACATTGTAGCTCAGGAGGTAGAGCTGGTGGTCTAGTGATCTAAAGGTTGCTGGTTTGATCCCAGGCTCCTCCTGCTAGCATGCTGTAGTGTCCTTGAGCAAGACACTTAACCCCTAATTGCTCCTGATGGCTGCGTCCGTCAGCGTTTGAACAATTGTAAGTCGCTTTGGATAAAAGCGTCTGCTAAATGTAATGTAATGTAATGTAATGTAATACATAGGCTTCCAGTATTATTATATACAGTGGTCCAATATGTCACATGTATTTGCATCAGTTCACATACAGATAGATACACTGAATTCAATAATACACATGTGCATATAGGTAACATGCAAGTTAATTGAGGCCGAAATCCATTTCAAAGTACATAGAACTGCTAAATTTGGGGAGTGATAAGCACGAAAGCGATGCACACAATATAGAAAGTGCAAAGAAAATTAGCTGGGTGCTTTTGCACGTTCACAGCACTTAGTAACTTCCACCATTCTAAGCATTTTTTTGGCTGAGGGCACGGCAGGAAATGCTTGTATGCAAATTGATGACCCCCCCTCCCCCCACGCACACACACACCCCTCCCCGCTGCCGGAAGGATCCACCCGTCAACGTTGAGGCAAACCCTGAGGGACATTTCTCGGAATTAAATAAACACCAGTTCTTCCGATAACCTTAATCTGACCTGCTGTCACCAAACTGGCGCATTCAGCTGTGTGTCATGTGAATGAAGCAAAATGGAAATATCGCTGACGTGTTTCGCCTCCACGCAACAAATATTGTGAGAGAGTTTGTTTTTTACTCCAATTTCTCTGCAGGAAGTGTGGCTGGATGAGTGGCAGGTGGCTAAGATGAGGAGATGAGAAGCGTCCCGGCACTTGGGGGAGACGGGCATTGGCGTCATCGGCTCTGGGTCCTCCTTTGTGGAGTCAGACGGCTGAGTGAGGGCTGGTGGCAGCTCTGCCGCTGGACAGGATGACTCACTCGCTCATAAGTGGAGAGGTTAATAATAGTCATGTTCTACAGCTGGAGAAATGAAAACACACACAGAGCCTGGCTGAGTCGCCACCCCAGCCCTGGGAAGGGTGCAGGGGAAAAGCAACGCGTTTCACTGCACTGCTGCCTCACAGTAAGAAGGTCCCGGGTTCGATTCCCACCTGGTGGCACCATGCTCAGATGCTCAGGATGAGGGGCCTTTCTGTACAGAGTTTTAGGACAGAATTATCCAGTTCACCATTACCTGCAAGTATTGGTTCTGGTCGTCACCGCTACATGTATGCGTGTGCATTGCACTGGTGAGATTATTTCTCCTTTTTCTCCCATCTTCTCCTTCTTGTGCAACGAAAGACTTAAATTACATTCCCAGCCTGCAAGTCCCAACAGAATGGCTGTTTTCCATTATTAACATGCATTTGTAAAAATTATACTAGGTAAGTAGATCAATTTCAATATAAAATAATTAAACAATTACTTATATAAACAAACAAACAAACAAACAAACAAATACATAAATAAATATGTAATTATTATTAATATTGGGGTGATTAAATACATCTATGTATATGTTAATTAGAAGATGACATAAAGCCAGTAACAGCACCGGCCAAATGGAAGACATCAAAAAGAGAACAGCAGTAAAACAGCAATATGCGTATCGCTGTCATCCTGAACTATATCAAACACAGCAATGTGTGTGTGTGTGTGTGTGTGTGAGTGTGTGTGTGTGTGTGTGTGTGTGTGGATGGCAAGACTCATTTTAAACATACACCTTTAAAATACAAAATTAAACAGTAATTAAACATTTAATCATTTCACGAAGAGTGAAATAATGAAATGTCTGATGTCCATCAAACATCCGAGGTGCGGACTACATGTCTGTGTGGTTTTTCAGGATGGGAGGTTCTAGCCCGCGGTAGCAGGAACCGCCACACATCCTGTTTACTATGGACTCCCCCACCTCCCTCCCTCTGACTCAATTGTTTGTCTTGGTGCCGTCCTGTCATTTGTAATTATTCTCTGTGTGCAAACCCATCAATTAAAGACTAATGTGAGACAAAAAATTGTAAACACATTTTTTATAGCAGTGGCATGTGATTCTGCTGTTTCCCCTGTGATGATACTGTATGTGCTATATTTATATTTTTGTCGGTATTGTGAAGAACAACTTGTCTAGGAGGCACAACGGCAGCAACCATTTATTAAGGCCTTGATACTGTGATATGCTGCCATCGGTGGGGGAAGAAAACATTTTACATTAAAGGTGCAGTGTGTCGGATTTAGTGGCGTTTAGCGGTGAGGTTGCAGATCACAACCAACCGAATAGCCCTCCCCATGGCGGTGCAACTTGGGGACCTCCGTGGAAGAGACGGCAGCCGAAACTCGTGAAATGTCAATCTCTAGAGTCAATGTTCGGTTTGTCTGTTCCAGGCTTCTGTAGAAGAAACACTTAAGTACAATTATAGAAGTACTTGCTTTTAAATGTACTTAAAATATTAAAAGTAAAGGTATTTTATTTTTTTTTTATTTGTGGAGGGCTTTCTGCTTTACACCTACGGACCTTTGATCGACGTACTGAACCAACGCTATTTTATTTCCATCCCATATGAAGAATGCAAAAAGAGGAGGTGCTCAAGGAACTACACTGTGCCAGACCCGCCCGGTCGGTTTGACGGTCACGTCTGGCCCATGTACGTCAAACACAAGAACATTCATGTTCCCGGCCGACCACTGATATAACAGATGAATTACCACATGAAGTGGCTATCGTAGCTTTCTTCTGCAGATGAGTGGTCATGCAGATCCTGATTATAATTAACAAAGTAAATTAAATTAAATTAGATCTATTAGACAATAATACAATAAAAACACAGAAGACTAAACACATCATAGAGGTCATGTTAAAAAATATACAATAAAAAAAGGAGACTCTTGAAGTGAGGCATTTTGTATACATAATTTCCAGTAAACAGTATACATACATATATATATATATATATATATACACACACACACACACACACACAAACACACACACACACACACACATATATACATATACTGTATATATTAATATACTATATATATATACATATATACATATACAGTGGAACCTCGCATTACGAGTGTACCAGTTAACAAGTAATTTGTTCTACGAGCCAAGGCTCGTGCAAATTTTTGTCTTGTTTTACGAGTGGAAATCCATATTACCAGCGAGGTTCATACAGCGACCGCTAGGCCCGAGCACGCTCTCCCGACAAGTGTGGCCACCGCTGGCTTAACGTGGATATCTCGTTGTGGAAGCATCCCTTTTGTGTTTTCCCAGAGTTTTTCTTGTAGTTTTGTGCGTTTTTTGCTTGATAAACATGAAAAAGGAACGTGTGTAGTGTAACTACACCTTTTCTGTTTGAAAACCCATAAACAATTATTTTTGGGTGCTTTTTGGGACTTGGAACGGATTAATTATATTTCAATTAATTTCAATGGGGAAAATTCATTCACAAAACGAGCATATTGTAAAACAAGCTTGGTCATTGAACCAATTAAACCCGTAATGCGAGGTTCCCCTGTACTGTATATATATATATATATAGGGTTAGGGTTATATATATATATATATATATATATATGTGTGTGTGTGTGTGTGTGTGTGTGTGTGTGGAAAATGCAGTGAAGTAAACAATGTGCAATGTAATGGTACTTAAATAGTATAGGGGGTGTCAGTTATTTACAAATATAAATATGAATCCAGATTTTTTATGTAAAAAAAATACAGATATTTGCTTCGAAATATAATTGAATACAAGTCTAAACTTTCTGAATATACTTTAGTAAAATACAGTTACTTGAAAAATTCACTTAAGTACAGTCAAGAAGTACTTATAAGTACTTTCCACCACTGGCTGCCATTCTACTCTCCATATCTACTGTATGTATTTCCCCATGAACCACCAGTATGAAAGGAGGACATGGTCTTAAATGAAAAGAAAACTAATTATTCTCTCCATTTCAGTCCATTACAGTTTGTCAATACAAACGTGCCTCAGAGAGATGTATAATGTATAATTTAGCAACCTTCCGTACCATACATGGAGAGGAAGGATTCATGGAAGGTAACGGAGATGGCAGCGCTCTGGGGGAGCGCTCTGTCGGGAGCGCTCTGTCGGGAGCGCTCTGTCGGGAGCCTGCAAAACGTGCAGCATATGTTCAAGGCTACGAATTAACACATCCAACAGCATCGCCCGGAATTAAAATTCATGGACACACATGCCAATACAAGTGACCATTATTATACAGGAAAGGCATCAAGGCGGGTCTAGCTCTGAAACGCTGTTAAAACGTATCGAATCATGATGCACACATAGGTTTCGTGTGTCAAGTCATAATAATAAAGTGGTTAAAATAAAATCATTCAATGGACAGATTGGGAAAGGTCACTTTAAATTGTTTCCTCTTTCCTGTTTCAGAGCCAGTATGAAATGATGAGAGATGGACGCTGTCCTTGTCTGGCCTCTACATCAAAAACCCAGCATGGCCCGCGCATGCGTGGCTCAATCAAACACACATGCGCACACACACGCACACACACACACACACACGGTTAAATACCTCTGCAACATCCAAACTGCTACCATGGCAACTCATCTCCATCCCCTAGGAAACGCCGTGCATGACTGCAAACACAAACACACACACACACACACACACTCCATCCCCAGGGAAATAACACTCAATTTATGAGCGATTTGGTTCTGAAATGTACATTTCATGGCTGCTTTGAAATGAAAATGATAGCAGTGTCATCATTCACCGCTATTTCTCTCTTCCATACATCATGCTGTCGTCCCAGGATTCCATCATGGTGTGATTACGGTCCGCGTACCGCCACCTCCATTATCCACGTGACAAACCGTGGCCGTGTGTTGTTATAATGAAACTTGCTCTTCCGCAACCATGTTTCTTCTTGATGCAAGGCCTCCGAAACATGCGAGACTTCCAGCTTTTCTCATCAAACTAACAGAGATACAAATTGGAGGCATAGTTTGGAGTATGTGTGTAGGTCGGTTTCATTCATCATTTCAACCAGCTTGGAGAAAATTCTGTGTTTAGCAAAGTGCGATTACCATAAGAGACACTCAAAATATAATATTTTAAATACGGTGCATTCAAATTGAAAGTGCATCACTTACAATTTTTTTTGTGTTGAGCTACAGTATTCTCATCTTCGTGTATTCTAATCTTGAATATGTGTAGTAAACACAACACTGTGGCCAAGTGTGGACTGGTAATCTGGCATACCAGGCATTTTTCCGGTGGGCCGGCGCACCTTGGGGCCGATATAATTTCTAATAAATAACTGTAATAATAATTAGTCCAACGGGTGGTCCATAAAGCCGGGACAGCGGCCCATTGGTTCATTTTCTATACTGACACTGGACTGTCCCAATCCCAACTCTTGCTAGCCCCCGCCCCACTGTCCGGTTTCCCATGTCAGATGCCATGGCTTAAGAGTGCCACAGTGCAATCAGAGCAATTTTTAACCATGAGACATTGTCAGCCTCCCAACCCTTCACCCCCCACCGTCGTCTAGGCAAAAAATGCCAGGGCCAGTTTTTTGTCCCAGTCCAGCCCTGACTGTGGCACAGCAATGAAAATAGCGCCAGCAAACAGGGAATTGAGCGATTAAACAGAACGTTTTTGGTTTAAAAAAGATAATTCCTCGAGTTTGCCAAGCCTGAGTGCTGTGGCATTGTGTCAGCTTTGCCTGAAATACTTTGTGATTTGCATTGAGCACAGATCGTGGATTTGTCCCCCATTACTTGCATTGAACTCCTGATGGGAGTGTGGAGACGTGTGTCCAGTGTGGAGAAAAGCTGGAGCATAGCTACGTACTACATGAGGGGTGCGTAGAAATGAGTACAATGAGTTTCTGCATTAAACACAGATTGTGAATTTGTCCCCCATTGCTTGCATTGAACTGCTGAAGGAGGGATGGAGCGTGCAGTATGGAGAAAAGGCTGGAGTGCCGCGGGAATGAAACCGACCTACGTACTGCAGTGCGTGAATATAAAACAGGAATGAACTTCAAAAAGTCTGAACTCAAAGTGTGTTGATTCTTCACCAAAATCCATTCGGCTCTCAGGTGTTGCTACTGTATTGAGCTGCATAGCCTTTGATGAACTGCAAAGTTCTGACATCGGTCGGTGCTTCATCGCTGTACCTCGGCTTCCTACCAACAGTGTCGCATCTCCTGTGAAAACCCCCGTCTGCTATCGCAGTAACCACCTGACAGGTACACACACACAAACACACACACACAGAGACACACACACACACACGGCCTCTTTGAAAGCAACTCCACTCCTGCAGAATCAGTTGTGATATCGTGGGCGTCTCAGACGACGGGGGATAATCGCTGCATGACAATCAGTTAAGATAAACAAAGCTCTCTCTCTATCTCTCTTTCTCTCTCTCTCTAACAAAAGGGGCGGAGGAAGCCCTTTCATTGTTTTGTGAAATTTGACGAGGGGATGGGAAGGGCTGTGCGTGCTGTGCAAATGACAATGTAGGCCACGCCAGATTGAAAGGTAACAAAAAAAAAAACCGGACTTCTGCAAGCAACGTCGTTTGATCAACGTTTTAAACAATACCTGACGAGGGTCTCCCAGGGAACGGCATCTTTTCTCGGGCATTGACACTTATTGAGATGTGCGCTGGTTGCCGTGTGCTTATTTTAGGCTTGTGAACACATACCCTAGATATAACACTCGAGTAAGACTGCAGAGACTAATTAACTATCAACTCAGAAGGCTCTGGTTGAGGAATAAATGGCTTAACTAAGATAACTTTGGAATTTTTTTTTTTTGGACCTAAACCTTATTTTTAGATCATTGGGAGTCAACTCAAGTGATAAGTAATTGCCATCAGAATCTTTTAAATTGATCCATTATTGAAATAGTAGCTTCAGTCGATTGCTGCTCAATGCGGCATCCCATCACGGTTGCTCCATTGCAGTGCAATTGCCCCAATTGCCTCATTGCACTATATGGTGCTTGTCGGCGAAAGGTTTTCTCTCCATACTGGACCAATCCAATACCAATTTCTGACGCTTATGGCCTAGGTAAAAAATAAAAAGTTGTAGTTATCCTTTAAGTGTGACAGAAAGATGAGAATAGTGAAGGAAATAAACAAGTGCAAAGGGAGGAGTGAAAGGCCTGTAATTACAGTCTGTCCATGCTGAATGAACAATATTAGCAGTGACAGTAACGGATGTGTTTCCAGTGTTTGTGGCTAACAGAGAATGTCCTGTAAAGCCAAACAAGCCGGCGGCGCTCAGTCCGGGCCAGAGGTCGAAGCATTTAACATTTCTGCTACGGCGAGGGGACAAAGACGGCCAAGCAGCGTTGACGCAGATCGGGCCAAGTAACTTCAATTCCGTTTAAATATTATGGCTCTGACAGAAATGGATATGGAAATGTTTTGACAAGGGTATATTACATACCCATTGCACGTGGTACCAAATTGCTCTCTGTTCGACACCGTACATACAGTACTCTGTTGCATACTGTACATATTACATAGACCGATCAGCCACAACATTAAAATCACCACTAATAACCATTAATATTGTGTAGATCCCCCTGTGCCGCCAAAACAGCTCTGACCCGTGGAGGCATGGACTCCACAAGACCTCTGAAGGTGTCCTGTGGTATCTGGCACCAAGACTTTAGCAGCAGATACTTTAAGTCCTTGAAGTTGCGAGGTGGGGCCCCCATGGATTGGGCTTGTTGTTCCGGCACATCCCACAGATGCTCCATCAGATCGGACCCTGGGGGCCTGACGCTCCCGTGCCCATTGCAGCAGAATGGCGGTGGACAGGGGTCAGCATGGGCACTCTGACCGGTCTGCGTCTACACAGCCCCATACACAGCAAGCTGTGATGCACTGTGTGTTCTGACACCTTTCTATCGTAGCAGCGTTAACTTTTTCAGCAATTTGTGCTACAGTAGCTCTTCTGTGGGATCAGACCAGACGGCCTTGGGGACCTATGACCCTGTGGCCGGTTCACTGGTTGTCCTTCGTTGGACAACTTTTGGTAGGCACTAACCACTGCATACCGGGAACACCCCACAAGACCTGCCGTTTTGGAGATGCTCTGACCCAGTCATCTAGCCATCACAATTTGGCCCTTGTCAAAGTTCACTTGCTGTGTGTATATATCCCACCCCTTGACAGGTGCCATTGGAACGAGATGAGCAATGCTATTCACCTCACCTGTCACTGGTTTTAATGCTGTGGCTGATTGGTGTACATATTTTGCAATGGCTTTTTTTTTAACTTTGCTTTGTTGTGTCTATATATTTTGTTTGTTTAATGCTTTTATTTTTGTCTTCCTACTTATAATACAGCCTGTGGAATGTTTCATTTATCATATTCATTACCGATATATTTATGATGATGCATGTTACAAATAAATTATCTTGAATCTAGATTGTTTCTAAATGTGCCCATGCTTACATGTGCATGTGGAGTGTGGTAGTGTGTGAACACAGGGGTGGATTAATTTGGTCATGGGCCCCTAGGCTACATGTTTTTTACACAGACTGTAGGTAAATTGAGCATTAAGAAAAAAGCTGAAAATCTGAACACACCGAAGATTGAATCTCTCAGCAACAGCAAGAATTAAAATACATGAGGATTTCCATCAAACTTCAATTCAACAAACAAAACACTTCCACAACACAGTGCTGCTTACTGCCAACCAACCATTAATCTTATGAATCCAGTCAAACAACCAGCGGACCAACATGACCCCAGTCAAGCAACCAGTATGCCAAGATAACCATAGCCAAGCAACCATTATGCCCATATGACCCTAGTCAAGCAACCAGTAGGCCAATATGACCCAAGTCAGCCAACCAGGAGGCTAACAGGACCCTAGTCACCAAACCAGTAGGCCAATATGACCCTAGTCAAGCAACTATAAGGCCAATATGATCCCAGTCAACAAATAGGTCTAGCGATACTGCAAGCAACCTATACAGAAGGCTTTTATGACCCCAGTCAACCAACAATATAACATAATTTACTCTGTTCACAGCACCCGATGTATATCATAGTGGCACAAAGACAAATGCAAAATATTATAACAAAATGTGCTTACCTTGTGCGGGTCCATATTTTGCTAGAAACTTGACAACTTGCGACCACCCTTCTCAATACTTCAGTCCAAAGTTTACACTTTGAATCAAATTGCTTTTTCTGCTTGGAATCTATTTGCAGCATGCATAAGATAAGCGAACGTTCCTTTTCTGTGACTCTATGTACTCTTATGTTCTGTCTGAAATTCTCCCACACCTGCGTGCAAACTTCAGTGTTGCCAGACCGGGCGGTTCACTTTTGATATGATTGGAAAAAATAGCTGTGGACGGGAAGAAAAAATTTGGGCTGAACTTAAAATAAATTGGCGGGTGTTTTTTTATGTTACTATCAAACATGTTATGCTATTCATATGCAATCATAAAAAACGCAATGTTCAGTAAATTGTCTGGAAATGGGTCAATGGCAACTGCCATGATGACCCTGCCGACCTACCGTGTTGCATTAGACAACCAATGAACTACCAACAAATAATTATGGATAAAATTGACGTGTCTTCAAGTATTTTTTTCATTTTGAAAGTCTGCCGTGCAGTTGTTGTTTTTTGCCCAGGTGAACATCTCTTTTTTTGGACAGAGGGGGCCCCCAGATTTTAGTGTGTTGTCAAGTTAATATTTTACCAAGTATAAAAAAACTTTTTTTAAGAAGGAAAATTTGGGGGGCCCTGTGAGTGGAGGCCCCTGGGCTTCAGCCTAGGCAAGCCCGTGCATCAATCTACCAGTGTGTGTACAAAGAAATGGTTCCCCTACAGACCTGCTTCCTGCTCAGGGATCAGATGCTGTCGTGCTGCCCTGCTCAGAGAGAACCTGGAGCTGATCTGATCTAAAGTCAGATTTTTCGATCTTTAGCTTGGCTTCCTCATAAAAGGGCTAGACAGCCGAGGAGAGCAGGTGAAGCGTCGTGGGTAGAGGGGGGGAGTGGTGTGTGTATGTGTGTGACTCCCTCCTTTGAGATGCTATCACGTGCAATCTTATCTGCAATGTTTTTTCCTGCTTTTTTTTTTTTTTTTTTTTTTTGCGCAACGGCCTCTCCCTTCAGCACAGCTCTGCAAAGTGGAGCAGAGATGGAGGAGATAAGCTGACCTCACAGGTGTGTTTGATGTGTTTGCATTTCCGTGGGTGCAAATGACAGAGAGAGAGAAAGAAAGAGAGGGAGAGCGAGAAAGAGAGAGAGAGAGAGAGAAAGAGAGAGCGGTATCAGCTTGCATCACCACCAGCTCTGTTTCCTCAAGTAATCATATTCGTCTTCTGTGAGAAAGTGCCATCTTGTCAATTCCAGGCTCTGAAGCATATGCACATGGTCACACACACACGCACGCACGCGCACACACACACACACACACACACACACACACACACACACACACACACACACACACACTCCAGAATTTTACAAAGGATGCACACAACATGCATTTCCATTTCATTTGATGTTTAATTTTCTCTGAAGATCAAATCTCTCTCTCTCTCTCTCTCTCTCTCTCCCTCTCTCTCTCTCACAAGCACACACACAAACACGCAAACACATGTAACAATAAAAAAAGATGATGAAATTATTGCATCGGCGGAAAACTCGTTCCTGCGGAGAAGTGACCTGCAAACGAACAAGCCGTGCTGCTGAAATTTAATTATGCCTCCTGAAGAAAAAACTAAATAAAACTAAAAGAAAATAACAAATAAATGAATAAAATAAACTGCAGATATGCCTGTGTGTGTTTATGTGTGTTGGTCTATGTGTCTGTGTGTGTGTGTGTGTGTGTGTGTGTGTGTGTGTGTGTGTGTGTGTGTGTGTGTGTTCCAGGAAATAAAAGCCAGACGTGCTGAGACGAGGGCCTCCTAGATGTTTTTATGTCAGCGTGTTAAACCCTGGACAGGGGATACCGCCGTGAGAGAAATTCCACCTCTGCTGTAAAAAGAAGGATCTTAAACATTGTAAATATTTGTCTTTTCACAAATGACTCACGGTAGTTTAGAGAGAGTTAGAGGCAATTTCTGTTGTTTTTCAGCCTCTGAGATCACCAGGGAGATCTTTGTTCAAAAAAGAAGGACATTCTAAATAGATTAGGAATAGATTATAAATCATTAAAAGTGAAAATCAAAAAACTGAAAAACCCTCCTTGTTCAGTAGTAAGGCGAAGACTTTAAATCTCACAAGTTTAATTAAAAATGTTCTTTCTGTAGATTGTTCAACTATTTTGGACTTCTTTGTCTTGTAGATTAGTTGGACAAAAATCGACTTCATTATAGTTCAAATTTTGAATTTGAGAAAACGTTGAATACGTTGTCAGGGTCTCCTACAGTCTCCTAAAGGGCGGATAAAAAGAAACATTTGAGCAAATGGAGATTGTATTGAATTTGTCTCCATCCACAATGTCCAGAAATTATTAGAATTTTTTGGAAAGACTAATCATCAAAAGTTCACCAAATTTTGATGGAATTGATACAATAAGGAAAGAAAAAACGATCCCCCAGGTGCTATTGCTGCTTCAATACACGGAGAATTAATAAAAATGGTGGGTGTGGAAGTGGTGGATTGGTGGCCTTTTGACCAAAACAGTGGCCACATCATTTCAAAAGGGAATTGAAGGGAATCCTCCACAGACACATGGCACACGTACTGGACCTTCAGCGTGAAAGCGCTTATTGAAGATATGGATGTCATACTTTAACTCCAATTCAAAATTGATTTGGCGTGGCACCGGGTACAAATTACCATCCTGTTAGAGATATTGTTGTGTAAATTACTTTGGGGACACAGGTCGGACATGGCATGTTATTGCTCTGAAATTCTCTACGAGCGTCGGTGGGGCCAGCGTAGGGTATGAGAGCTGACAGATAGCATTCCGGAAGCTGTTTGTGCAATATGCCGAGGTGACCTCCATGACTTGGGCCGCAATAACAGCCAGAGAATGACGCCGGGCAGCAATCTCCACTGACACTGATACTGTAGCATCGCACGAAGATTAAAGGAGTGAATTGACACAACAATGTATTGCGGACGGCAATATCTATGTAATAAGTCTTTCACTTTGTATTGATTCCTGCTGATCGAATTGCAAGATGCAGCCGTGGCACTGACCCACTTAAGGCCCCGGTGCCATTACTCCATGGTCTTTGTTGTTGCTTATACGCGGTTTGTTGTGTGTGAAGGAGCCGACATGTTGGTAAGGACAGAAGAGTCAACAAGCAAAAAACATGCAAACCAAGAACCTGCGGGCTAGACACCAGCATCAACCTGTGTGAGAGATCTAACTTCGGTATGAGTCACCAGCAAGAACTGATACACGGTGCTTTTTCACTTCACAAAATAATGTCTCCACAGCGTGACTAGGAGTCACGATGACTCAAACGTGGAGCAGCGACATGCTCATTATCCTGTTCGATCAAATGGTTTATAACCACAAGAAGTGCAGAGGTGGCGTGCAAACAGATCGTATCTGTCAGAACAACAAGGCCATTTGTGGCAAAGTGCTTTTTGACACCATGTGAAAGTGAGGCTGTCAAATGAGATTATTTTGTTCTAAAAAATCTACTTGATGCCTTATTTAGCTGGCACTTTATAAGAAACAGCTCATCAAAGAATCCACATTATGTTTGTGCTCTTCTATATACTGTTTCCATTGGTGGCGGCGGGGTCCACCTTTCCTGCCAAGAATAGACTGATCAGGCATGTGCAAGAAGTTAGAATTTTATAAAGCAGCGTAGCTAGTTGTCAGTAAACTGTTGACAGGGCCGTCTCTAGCCATTTTGCTGCTTCAGGTAAACTGTCCAAAAACACACTCTTTTTGGGTGCCGATTGCGGGAACCTCATCCCTGACGCACGCATCACTGGCGGGCACATTGTTGGTACCGTCGGAGTGGGAGACAGGTGTGTGAATTGCGCCCCGATCACTCCCTCTCCGCGTCGTCCCCCCTGGGACGGCGCCCTTGGCGGCCGCCTATCTGGCCAATGGGAAGAGCCGGTCCTGTATGTTGATTTGGATGAACATCCACAAAAAAAGAACAGCACTCCAGGATGTAAAAATATCCCAAATAAATTGATGTTAAGAAGGCCTACGGTAGAGCATCTTAGAGCAAAGACGAGGGTTAACCCAGATGTGGGATGAATACCATTGAATTTGTGAATGGAATTCTGGGAGATGTAGCGCAATCCACCCAACACAGACGATCTGATGGATTTTCACCTAAATTAACATACAGCACGTATCTCTGGCAGCAGCGTAAACCTGCTTCATTAAACCTGCCCCAAACACCAGCCGGCCGCTCTTCCACTACTACTCCTACTCCCGACTGAGGCTGGAGCAGTAGTAGCTGCAAAGTAGTGAATGGCCGACGCCCGCTTTGCCTAGTGCCGCTCTTCCTCATGGCTGGCTGCCAGAGCGAGAGCTAATATAAGCTCCAGGCCTTCTACCGGGAGATTGGGGGGGGGGGGGGCCCAGGCCCGGGTAAGAGTGCTGTGGGTGGGGGTGCACTGGGCCCCCTATACTCCCCAGAGTGGAATGGATGGCTGCTAAGCTCATCAATGGGGGATGAGTCATCCGACGCAGCCAGCTCCTCCACCACCCCGCCCCTACCCCCTGTCTGCCCGCCCGGCATGCCTGCCGCCGTGGAGGGAAGCCAAGACGCTGCTGCTGCTGCTGCTCCTCCTGGTGCTTCCAGACTCGCACTCAAAAACAGATTATGGGGCGCGAGTCTCTCAAAAAGCACACACTAAAAATAGAGATGGCATAGAGAGCGCTTCTTCGCTCGTAGGTTTTGGAACTTAGCGATTTCGGAATCGGAGCACTCTGTTGACTTGAGATACTACCTAATATATTGTTTCTCAGATGCCGGCGGGTTTGCACAGTCAGTGCCTAAACAAAGTACTTTTGTTTGTGTGTGTGGCAGTTTGCAAGCATGCATGCTGTGTGTGTGTGTGCGTGTGTGTGCGCGTGTGTGTGTGTGGGGTCGTGCTCAAAAAAATATTTTCCATATCAGTCTTATTTTCAAAGGTCAAGGCTGTTAGGCAGCCAGTCGTAGGCCGACAGCAGTTGGTTGAATGTACATCTGATTCCACTGGGGCTGGTTTCGGTTTCACAGCCTCCTACTTTCCTGTCTCATAATCGGCCGCATAAATTTTCAGTTCAGCTTCTTTATTTTTTTCTCCCCTTTCATGTAAGATCGGCGTTCATTTTAAATACGTTATATGCCCAGATCCGGGTTCAAAGCATTGGTCGCAAGTGCCAAAGCAGTGATTCTTAACGTTTTTCACATCAAGGACGCTCAATTTGATAAGCATTAGGCCACACACGGTATTTGATAAGACTTAGTCACACGAAAAACATTTCAGATATCTGTAAGATATGATTGAGTGCAAACTTTCATATCTGCCTGTACCATAGTTAGGGAGATAACAGTGGAACTAGGATCCAAACAGTCATTATTGTACATTCTCTTATTGTGTTAACATCTTGAAATTGAAATAAGGGTGCGTAAAAGCTTTATTGGTACAATAGAAATAGCAAATGCATAAGCACAACCATGTGAAAGCAAAAAACACATCTTCAAAGTGTCCAGCCACCGTCTGGAACAAGAACTAGCCTCCAGCCAGACCTGAGGCATCAGATGAGTCTTGCCTGAAGTGTGGCACACAGGTTGCTGAGCTCCCGGCTGCGAAAGGATGGAAGCCACACGATCCACCCAGACACCCCCTCCCAGACATCCCCCCCACGTCCACTTGGCAGTAACGGAAGTTACTGTCTCATGTAATGCCTCGACCAAATAAGAAGTGACTGCCTGGTCGTGAGCCGAGCTCAGTCTGTGAAAACTAAACGGAACTAGATCAGAGAATGTATTTATTTACTTTTATACAGCAGAATTCATGTAGCCTACATTTTTTTTTTACCCTTTACCCCATTTCGTAGCGCCTTGCTTCGGAGTTGTGACGACAACGCACCGTTTCCTATAAAATGAAACAAGACAAAAAAAGTCACTGTCATGAATACATTTATCCAAGTTTAAGCAGTTTTTGCTCCTGAGAGACAGTTGAAGAAACCAAACGGTTAATTGTGGTTATTGATAATGGCGGATATACTGTATAGTTGCACCGGGACCACCGTATCCACGGTGCATACTGATAAAAAGGAGTGGCGGCTTAGAACGGGTTGTTGTTTTATATGGAGTACGAATGGTGGTACGGCGGGTACATGGTGACAATGAGTGATGAATAAATGATTCAATGGATTATTGAACGGTATCTGTAATAAAAAAACAAAAATATATTGAATCATTAAACAATTCAAAATAACCAGACAGGCTCATAAAGCTCTAAGAGGTCACAAACCTTATTTCAGCTAATATCAACAAAATATATTTGACACATAAGTGTAACAGGTTAAATAATGCTATTACTATAATTGGGCGACGGGTCGCATGGAAGGATTTGCATCGCACACTATTCCTCCGATCGCCTCCAAACTTTGCCAAAACACTGTTCAGGGGTGTGGTCGTTGCATAAGAGCGTCATGTCTCCCATTGATGAAGGCCATCGCACTGCACTGTGGCGTATAGTTCTTGAGAAGTTCTAGTCTTTGATGTTGTCCCAAAAGTTGACTTTTAAAAAGTGGGTTCAAGTCCCCCAGTTCCACGCAATGTGTTCTTAATATCTGAGAGACGGTGATGGGTCCCCACATCCCGTTTCACAGTGAATCCAACAGCCTGCAGAAGAAGGCTTCATTCCGCATGATCCCAGGTGATCCGAAAACGATCCGAAGCGACCTCTTTGGACGCTGTTCAAGCGCTCGTTTTGGTCGTCAGCTTTCCCTTCCTAGGGCGGAATTTGACAGGGCTCTCGCCTCGCCGGATCGACCTCGTCCTCAGCACGTCGGTGGTGGTGCGGTGCTGGTGCTGTGGTGCGGCCGTGGCGACTGGCCCATGAACGCTATCTCCAAACCCCGATGCAATTGTCTATTACCGCGACTGCTGACCGGCCGACAGCTTGCCGAGCGATAGCGTCGAGGCTGCGGATCGGTGAGAAACACCTTATCAGAGGGCCCTTCCGCTCGCACTTTCATATCGCCATTGCACTTATCAAGCCACAGCGACCACAAACACATTTCAGTGCTGATACAGGTCACTATGCCCTCTGTGCACCTATGAGTGTGTGTGTGTGTGTGTGTCTACACGGGGTTGTGCGGCTGAACGTGGAATGTTAAAAGGCCTCGCTTATCCACGTGGAAAGTGCCTAATTGTTGTAAAATGACATTAAGTGTTGCGCGTTTCATAACCACGGGACTGGAAAGGATCTGTGCGCTGGAGAAACAAACTCCTCTCTTCTCTGCTATTTAAAGAGTGAGGCGCTGCCCACGAGGTCGATCTGCCCACGAGACGCAGTGAGGACGAGGAGCTACAGCCTGGTGGCCAAGGTTTGCATGACTTCTTTTTATTCCTTTCTCTCGATATATACTGTATATATATATATACACAGTATATACACTGTGTGTGTGTATGTATATATATATATATATATAGACACTTTCCTTTTTGTCTATTCTCTCCTCTCTCTATTCTCCTCTCCCCGCTCCTCCCCCTCCCCTTCTCTATTCTCCTGTGCTCCTCTCCTTCTGTTCTCCTCTCCTCTCCACTCCCCCCTCCTCTCCTCTCTTCTCCTCCTCTTCTCCTCTCCTTTCCTTCATGACAGGCAGATGAATAATGGAGCTGCTTGCCCACATGGCGACGGCAGCAATAGAGAACACCAGAATGGAAGGAAACATCTAGAATTTCTACTTCTTTCTCATTTCTCCTCTCACTCTAAAAAAAACAAAACACAAATAGGCATTCCTTTCTCGCCGGGCGACTTGTCCGCTGAACAAACGAACGAACACACACACACACACACACACACACACACACACACACACACACACACACACACACACACACACACACACACACACACACACACACACACACACACACACACACACACACACACACACACACACCATTAGAATGGAGGATGTGATGTGATATGATGCAAAGATTAGGATAGATTTAGCAAACGATTGTTCAACAGACCCCCCACCCCATCCCTTCCCACACACACACACACACACACACACACACACACACACACACACACACACACACACACACACACACACACACACACACACACACACACACACACACACACACACACACACACACACCAGCACCGCCCACCCATTCATAAACACACACACATGAATCCCTGTAGTGACTCTACGCTAAAACGCTTTAGAATGGCAAATGAGCACCTATGACTCAGTGTTTCCATTGTGGCCCCCACTCTCTGGTATGTATGAGTGCAGTGCATGAAAGTTATCTAGGTAGTTATAAGCTCTCTCTCTCTCTCTCTCTCTCTGCACAGAACCAGGGATATAAAAGAAAAAAGAAATCTCTGCTGACCTCCCTCTGCCTAACCTTTTCATGCGTCAAACCCCAAAATCGGATGTGACACATCTCTCAAGCTTACTGTACGCTTTTGCTGAAAATCTTCATTTATTTTTTTATGGTTTTTAAACATCAAACAGGGTTCCATTGTAATTCTGGATAACATGAAACAGGAAGAGATCTGAAGGGAAAGGACCTCACCGCCGCATTTATAATGAGAGCGTCCCCAAATCCCAGCCCTTTGATATGGCTTTGGTCGCCAAACGGGGGCCTCGCTGCTATCAAGGCACATATCTGAAAACACAGAGCGCACTGAGCTACATCTGTTTTTGAGTAAGAAAATCCGCCATTCCACTGATCTAAACATACATCCTGCCTCTTTAGTTGGTTGGTGGCCAGCTTTGGTTGCCTATACAGTCGCTGACATACAAGTTAGGGTTGGGAACCGAAAATCAGTTCCAAATTAGAACCAAATCCAAAATGCCAAGTACCAGGTACCTTGTAAAAGAAGAAGGAATTTGAATTTCCATTCGGTTTAAGGTTCCAAACCGCAATAACCCTTTATTATTGCAAACAAAGGCTACATATCGGCAAGGATGTACTTAGCGATCTGCCTGGATGTGTCTACGTGAAGACCTGAAGCATCAATGCAACAGCGTGTCCATTTGTTTTGATACGGGCTAGGATGCATGGCTAATCACACACAGTCACAACAGTGTAAAAGATGGACTGCGGTAAACGGTTGCACATAAAATCTGACCAAACACTTGGTCGGCAGCAGGCCGTCGAACTGAAAGATTGTACAGTGTTGGATGGCTTGCGGTCTCCGAGCCGGAGCCTGTCATCAGCCAGCGCTAGTAGCATCTCGCTAGCACCTCCAGAAGAGCCAGGGACAGCTAGCCGCAACACACTATTTTCGTTGGCAATAAATGGAGAGCTGACCAAAGAGAAAAGATAGGGTCACAGAAGGGTAACAGCGTTTTTTGGTTAAAGTGCTACATGCCTTGAATCTCTATCTATGGTAGGCAAGGTTTAAAAGAAGGTGAAGGTTTGGCGAAAAAAATAAAGTTTGATGATGGTAGCGTAATTGTACAGTAATAGTTAATGTTATGTTGAATCTTTATTTGCAGCGAGATGACTCAGGCCCTAAACCCAAAGAACACACCCCTCCCCAGAGATAGATTGACCAATAAACTGATTCCTGCCTGGTACAAGGTGGAAAAGTCAAACATTATATCCGAGCTCAGTAATGCTAGGAAAATTTACTTAACCAGGGACAGCTGGACAAGCATTTCCCAAGACCATTATCTTAGAGTGACAGCACACTATGTTGTTGAGGGAAAGATGAGAACAAATAAAAAGTCAATACAGTGGCACCTCGACTTACGACTGCATCTACTTACGACTAATCCAAGATACGAGTAGCGATAGTTGCAAAAGTTTGTATCGACTTGCGACCGACTGCTCCATGATTCGACCATGGAAATTTGCAGTTGGCGCGTCGGCAGCCAGTCAGCAGTCAGTCAGCAGTCAGTCAGCAGTCAGTCAGCAGTCAGTCAGCAGTCAGTCAGCAGTCAGTCAGCGGGCGACCTACATCGTGTGTGCACGTAGTTCGTAGCTTATCGATATTTCTTTCATATTTTCTGTGTTTGTGCTGTGTATTTTGTTTATTTTCACCCTTCATGATGAGTCCTAAGAAGAAGAAAAAGAAAAAGGCAATGATTCCAGTGTATATGGGAAAAAATGCTTTGACATACGACTGTTTTAACATACGACCGTTCTTATAGAACGAATTACAGTCGTAAGTCAAGGTACCACTGTACAGTGCAAACAAGATCAGTGGTGGCTGAAGACATGAGTGACATTTTGCAAGAATTTGACTGTAGTCTGGAGATGGTATGGTTTAAACCTGTCTTGGGTCTAGGTAATTGGGCCCGGGATCAGAGGTGGCTGTACGCCTGTTGCTCATTAGAGTAATCAACGAGCAACAGGTAAAACCCCCATCCCCACACATACATGGAGAGAGCCTCCGTCATAACAATGTTCCATCTGCTCCTGGCTTGTTCAATCTTGCCCACTCTCTGCAATAAACTGGTGGGTTTGCAACATCTCTGCCTGTTTCTCTGTGTCGGAGGGCCATGAGAACACCACTCGGATGGCGTGTGGCAGGCGGAACTGCCACATTGATATAATCAATAAAATAGTGGCTGTCACTGTTGACAATGACGGGATCATGGATGTGGCAATAGAGAGGCTACAATTCATGAAGCTAGGCTGTTTTGCACAAACTAAATCTTGGTAGCATAAAGAAGAGAATATCTCTTAACTGTCATTGTACAAGTAGGATACAACACAATTTGTCCTCTGCATTTGACCCATCCTATACCTAGGAGCAGTGGGCAGCTGCAGTGCACCTGGGGACAAAATCCAGCTCTTTTACCAGTGCCTTGGTCAGGGGCAACGACAGGAGTATTAACCCCTAACATACATGTCTATGATGGTGGGAGGAAACCTGAGCACCCGGAGGAAACCCACATAAACACAGGGAGAACATAAGGAAACCCACACAAACACGGGAAGAACATGAGGAAACCCACACAAACACGGGGAGAACATGAGGAAACCCACGCAAACACGGGGAAGACATGCAAACTCCACACAGTGCTACCCACTTAGCCACCATGCTGCCCACAAAGTGTCTATTTTGTGGCATCAGTGGCAAAATGGACAGCCAAGATCAGGGATGTTGTCATCTGGATGAAGAGGTTATCCATGGCAAAGACTGTGCTCCGGGAGAAGTAACAAGTCCCAAGTAAGCATGCCTCAGTTCACTTTATTTGACCTTTTTTTTTTTTACCCTGCTCATTAGTGCATTACATTTTACAGGTCCTAAAATTTGTTAACACAATGCAAGTACCATAACATAAATCATACTATGTAACTACACCATATAAAAAGTGGATCTTCTCATTTAGATATAAAGATAACTTTATTGTCTGTCACAAAGCAACAGAAATTGTCCTTTGACAAGGCTCAACAGTAAACAAAAAAATGCGCATTTAAAACACATTTACACATACACACACACACACACACACACACACACACACACACACACACACACACACACACACACACACACACACACACACACACACACACACACACACACACACACACAGAGAATATGACTCAAAACTAAAGTAAATTATCAAATTTCCTATGCATTATACACTTTAAGTCCATGTGTGATTTTCTTGTTTGTGTCACATCAGTCTCAACACGCCCTAATTCTTGACGCAAGAAGTCATTGGAATTCACTTGACTTGATGATGGAAAGATTCCTTGAACAATATCCTGCAATTCAAGCCACCAGCTTTTATCAGCGTCTGGGAAAAGAGGGACCAAATTCCTCCACCTACCATCAGTAAGGACCTCCACCAAAAACATGCACACATCATCGTCTGACCAGCAATGGACACTTGGTACCAGGTCCCCGGGCGCGTCGACGAATACTGCCCACTGCTCCTGGCTGCCCCCCCGGAGGAAGGACAAGCCGGGATGGGTCAAATGCAGAGGCCTCATTTCACCGGCCACCATCCAAAAGCATGTGTGTGTGTATGCATGTTCTTTCACCACAGCTAGGAACCAAGAGCTTTGGAGTTCTTGTGGCCGGAACCAACTTTCAACGCACAAAAATCTGTTCTTCAAATCGACTAATAACGCAAACCTTTTGGCCCGAATCACTTCCTCGAGCCCCCGTTCCCTTCAATCCCACAGAATAAAACACTGCATATAAATCTTTATTAAGTCTGTCATGTCTCCAGTGCACAGGAGCGTTTTATGACAGCACGTTGCAGAACCCCCTCCTTCTTCTATCAGAGGCTGCATTCACTGTTTGATCTGGTGGTCTGGACCCTGGGTCACATGGTTTCCTGCCGGCCAGGTCATGCGGTACTCGTGTTCCTTACTGGAAGACAGGAAGCGCTCGGCTGTGGTGGTGTCTCTCACTCCTCACATGTCTCACTCAGAAGATGCTGCCGGGCTCCTTTATAATGCATCAATGGACCGATGGGCGCAAAAGAAAAGCCCACAGCCCGATGTGCTGGAAAATCAGTTAATTCATCTTTGGGCCGGAAATGCATGCTTCCGAGCAATCGCTTTAAAGGAATGGTTTGGATTGTTTTAAGTTTAAGCCTTTAGGTTGGTTTAAATTCCCGCAGCAGTACAGCCTTTCTTCATACTGGATGTGAGGACTCCATCCTTCCATCAGGAGTTCAATGCAAGAAATGCGGGACAAAACCACAATCTGCGTTCAGCGCAAAAACTCCCTCCACATTCCGGGGAAAGGTAACGTGACGCCACACTAGTCTGACTTTGCAGGAGTCAGACTTGCAGGGGTCAGACTTTCAGGAATCTGACTACGATGAGTTATTAAAAAAATAAGTCCTCAAATTCAGCTATAAAGTAAGCAATAAATCGGCAATTTTTTTTTAATGACTACTCAAACTTGCAAAGACACCCATCCAAAGTCAGACTGTGGTGGCATACTGTTAGATTGGCCAAATTAGTTTTTGCACCGATGGTAGATTGTGGTTTTGTCTCCCATTACTTGCACTGAATTCATGATGGGGGGTCTGGAGCCAGTTTGGAGCCGTACAGTTTGGAGAAAAGGCTGGACTGCTGCAGGAATTAAACCTACATATACTACATGAGTGGTGAGTGTAAAACAGGGACAAACCTAAAAAAAACTATTCCTTGAAATGCCATTACACAGAAAAACACATGGCTGAAGGGGAATCGGCAAACGCTGTTTTATCATGCGCTTCCATGCATCCATCTTTAACTTTCTTTCTTCTCTTTGGAACTTTCCCAAACACTGCGAACACACCCAGTCTTTTAAGAAGCTCTGATGCAAACCTTTGCAGTCGCCCCCCCCTCCCTTAGCCTAGAGCACTGCAGCCAGCTGTCTCTCCAATGCCGCTCCTCGGGTTGTTGTGGCTGTGATCACGACATGATGCAAGGCAGGGCGGCGGGCGGGAAACGTGGCTGGTGGTGGGGTCTTGCCTCACCTTGATTACCACTGATGAGCATTGACTTTTCCCCAGGTACTAAGCTATGGCCGAGCAGCGCAATGACGGATGTATGTGACAGTACAGTACGTCTCCAACTAAAAAAGCCATGCCCTCAATGACAAAAGGCAAAAACATGGAGCTTGTAAACCCCTTGTTTGGGGGGCGACCGACGTACATTCCAGGGCTGAGAGCAACTTTCTGATTACCTTCTTCTGTCATCATCAACGTTATTAACCCTTCTCTTCTTCCAGTGCATAGCTAGAGTTCAACCACTCCAATTAAAGGGTGGCTTTAACGCCTGGATGGGAACTGATCCCCTTCTCGGAATCCATGTCGGACTCATTCCTCCAAGTCAGACAGGCTGCCCCCGCCCAACATGCACTTCAGAGGGAAGAGGCTAAACGGATTCCCGTCCACTAATTCAATTCCAAGATGTGTGTATGTACTATATACATATTCAGTGAGTCTGTCTGCACATGTGCTTCATACTGCATACGGCTGAATGTGTGTGTTTTTCAATGCATGTGGATAAGGATGGGAGGGGAGTTGGGTATTAACAAGTTGACTTTGTTTTTTTTTTAACCAGAGCACAAGCTGACAATACACACGGCCCTTTGTCTTTTTGTGACACCAATTAGCGTTGCAACCACAGCTCTTCCTGTCATAAAACTATTCACTTCCCCCCGTCTCGCCTTCGCAAGCGGTCAGACGCCACGTCGCACCGCTATACTCGATACTTCTCTGCGACTGTCAGTTCATGTGTCCCCGTTTCGAATCGTTAACTCTCTCAATCATTTCCATTGGCGGTTGCTCTCAGGAGGCATCAGCATCACCCCTGACTTTAGCACTTGTTTATGAGTTAAGCTAATGTACGGCACCTGGGGGTTAATGCTTGGCAACAGCAAATTAGCTCGGCAGTGCGTGATGTGTGTGCTCATTATTACATGATGAGAACCCACTTATAATGACAGGAAGTGTGCACGTATGTGTGTGTGTGTGTGTGTGTGTATGCATGCGCGCGTGTGCATGCATGCTCAAACACTCATTAAAGAACATAAGTATGCATCTACAGACGCTCTATACACTTCACAATGTGGAGGCATGTCGGCATATGTCTGTGTGTGCATATGTGTGTGTAAGAGTGTGTGTTTGCATTGGTGACTCATGAGAGAGATTGACAGTTCAGAGTTCAGAACTGTTTTGACTTGCAGACATAAGACCTTTGGCAAGAACACATAACGCAAGTCAGGTCGGTTCAGAGAGCAGAGCTACTGCCTCAACTTAAAACAGGAAGACGCTGTCGTTGCTTCTCTTTAGTAAACCCGCCTCTTCGCCACAAAATTCAAGCAATTAAGCGGCGTTGAATTAACGTATACATAGAACGGCGATGTGAACTTCGTTTTTCCCGAGGTCAGCAATGAAATAAACCAAGTGCACAAAGTAGACAGCTTGCAGACGTAGCAATTAAAAAACTGCATTTGTTGTGACTGGAAACTTGTTCTCATCAAAACTTTTGATGCACTTTGCATATTTTGTACTAATTACTGTATTTGCCAAAATGCCTCCTTTGCATATGTGAGACCCAAGCAGGAAGAAAGTGAGAAAAAGAAAAACAGAAACAGGGATAAAAAAAGGGCCAGAGAGAGAGAGAGAGAGAGAGAGAGAGAGAGAGAGAGAGAGAGAGAGAGAGACAATTACACCCTTTATGCCAGTGAGAGATACTCCACTGCAGTTTCCTTTTCAGCAAGCCCGGCTGGACCCGGTTAACAACACTTTAATTAGGATGCCTTTTGAAGCACGGCGGCGACAAGATTTTTACAATTTTCACAATCGAGCGCCTCTCGTACGCTCCTCTCAAAAAAACGTTATTGCCAAGACGTTCAAAAGAGAAAAAGTTTACAGCTCGAAGTTCTGTGCACCGTTGCAGGGTCGAGATGCTGCAATGCAGAGAGGGACGGCCAATGGTCGACGCGTGGCTGTGTTGGAGAAACATACTTTCACACATCGTCTGGATGACATCACTCTCCCCGTCTGTCTCTGTCTCTCCCTCCTCCCGTTCCTCTCTATTTGCAAATGCAAATATTGCCAGTGAGCACGCCGTCCCCGTCGGAGCAATAGACCGATATGCAGATAACTATGGAGGCAGTGATTTCTTACGTTGCATCAGATAGACGACGTGTGGAGTGACGGGCGTCGTGCTAACAGGTGGCCTCCGTGCGGCAGGAAGGTCCGCTTTGCTTGAGCTTTACATACATTTACATCATTTGACTTTGAGAGCTTTGGGAGGTTTCACTGCTCCACAGACAAATGACAACATGCAGCACAAGACCTGAAATCCCATTGTAATCTCAGTTCATAGGTTTACTCTAGATGTGTGCTGGTGTGTATGTTTAAAGAGAAATACAAACAGCACAACTCGAAGACGAAATTCACTGGTTATTTGAGCTTTTTTAGGCAAATGAGCTCTATCACACATCAGTGCTATGTCAGAAAAATCATATCATATCCCAATCCACCTAGATATGCTGTCGTAGCAACTGATTTCCTAATTTCCCTGTGTAGTGTGGGGATTTGTTCTATGGACCACATGACTCGAGGGGTATAGTTTCCGCCATTTTAATGCTGAAAATGTGTGGTATTCCCCTTTAAGTGATATTACATCTATCTATCTATCTATCTATCTATCTATCTATCTATCTATCTATCTATCTACCAACCAATGCAGGATCCCTTAGTGTCTTACAAGACCAGTTTTGGTTGAGTGTATGTTATCATCATCATCTATCTTTTACACAAAACCTGATTGTCAAATGGAAAATTGCCTGTCTGTTTGTCTATCTATATAATTTTATTTAAAAAAAGCAAAAAAAAAGTGTGTTCTACATTCAGAGTGACTAAACCACAAAGGATAACAGCTGGGAGGAGAGCTCTGGATGAAAGCACCTAGGACAAAACCCCATCAAGTGCTTTGTATCTCTAACTTACTGTACCTGCCACCGTGGAGGTGGGGGGTCGGCCTGTAATAACGGGCTAAAAGATCACGATCTGAATCCTAAGTGATTCGTGAACGAGATTGGAAATTGAAATTAGACAACTGAATGGGGAAACTCCGACGCGTCATTAGCATGCGCTCCTCCATCACCGGCATCTTATCGGCCAACCAGCGCTACCGCTTTGCATACAGCCGACAGGTTTTGCATGTGGGCCACATTATTGTCACCTCGCTGCATCGCATTAGAGGGGCCGGGCGTGGAAAATTCCAGAGAAACTGAGGTAGAAACAGAGAGAGAGAGAGAGAGAGAGAGAGAGCAGGAGTAAATTAAATCTGCACTCACTAAGTGGGTTGTGTGTGTGTGTGTGTGTGTGTGTGTGTGTGTGTGTGTGTGTGTGTGTGTGTGTGTGTGTGTGTGTGTGTGTGTGTGTGTGTGTGTGTGTGTGTGTGTGTGTGTGTGTGTGTGTGTGTGTTCTGCATGTATGCGCTGGTGGCTGCAGCTCTGCTCTTCTCTCCTGTGAATTCCCCTTCTTCTTCTTCTTCTTCTCCTCCTTAATTCCCAAACGGCAGCTTGCGTCTTGCAGCGAAGGCCTTTTGTGTGAAGTGCAGCGTACGTCTTTACACTTTAGCCTGTGACGCCACAACCCGGCTCAGAAACCCCGAGGCTGGAAGTGCACTATTTTATTCCTTTAACTCATTAAGAGGGAGGAAAAATTGCTGCCCCAGCCAAATTTTAAAGATCCGCACAGTTATAGAAGCCCATCGGGAAATATCAGGGTCACAGGCGCTCTTCGTCACAGGCGCCCCCCCCCCGATGTTTGGGGGGTTTGATCCAAATTCGAGTCTGTGTGTGGAGTTGAACTTATATGGAGGCTGCTACTACTGGGGCGATTCATCCTTTGGAGGCTTTTTCTTTTGATTTGTTTGGAGGACAGACACCATTAATGGTCAATCCCGCGAACAATTCGGAGTCGTAGAAAAGTTGGGAGTCACTCCGGCTAGAGAGTGGTTTGTTGATTTTGTTTGTTTCGTTGGTTTTGTTCATTTTGTTCATTTCCTGTGCTTTGTTCATTTTGTTTGCTTCATTCGCAACTCAGTCAATTCAGCCAAACATAAAGGACATTCACTGTGTCACGACTCTCGATTTGCGAGAAAAAAAAAGAGCCGAGAGCTGCGAGTTAAAATGAAAATATTTACTGAGGACTCGATTAATGTGGGAAAAAGGTATTTGGCGTAATTCATATTGAAAGTGACTCATTTACACTTTGCATTCCACCCAAAACAAATAGTTGTGGCAGAATTCAATGATTATTGGGAGAATTCCATTCACAACTCAGAGCTGAACCTACTTTTCTGACTCATTACACCAACTGAATCAAACGGACGACTCTTTTTTACTGAGAGAACCGAGCCTCAAAAAAAAAAAGAGCCAAACATTTCATCACTAGAGGCCACAGCTGACATATGTGACAACCGTCCAGCTGGAGAGACAGAGGAAGTGAAACGGCAGCAACGACGCCCATCCATCCATCCATCCATCCATCCGTCCGTCCGTCCACCCATCCATCCGTCCGACCATCCATCCGTCCATCCATCCGTCCATCTGTCTGTCCATCCATCCATCCACGCACCCGTCCATCCAACCACCCATCCATTATGTGTCCATCAATCCGTCCACCCATCCTTTTATCCATCCGTCCACCAATCCATCATCCATCCGTCCATCTGTCCACCCACCCATCCATCCGTCCACCCACCCACCCATCCATCCGTCCACAGGACTGAAAAGCAGCTTCAAATGGACTGTCAAATCTGCCTGGGCTTTAAGGTTTTCAGGAGAGTGACAGAGAATAAGAAGGCGAGAGAGAGAGAGAGAGAGAGAGAGACAGACGGTGAGGTGGAGTGATTTGGAGTCACAGGATTGAGGGGGTAGAGAGGCAGAGCATGATATAAAAATGAGGGAGAGAGAGAGAATGGAGGCAGTAAACAGCCTCAGCTGTAGTTATTGATGTTTAATTGACTTTGCAACATCTGCGAGTCAATTTGGCCGTGTTAATTATAGAGTTCTGATTTGACGTGCACGCTTCGACGGGGGAGAGGGGGGAGAGAGACAGAGAGAGGGAGGGAGGGAGAGAGTGAGGGAGGGAGAACGAGAGAGAGAGAGAGAGAGATTGGTGAAGTGAACTGCGAGGGCTTTTACTGTCTCCACAGTAGCGAAAGGAAGACGAGGAGAAAGGAGAAAACGCCTCCGTCACGTGTTTAATCGGCAGCGAGGGCGATGCCAGGAGAGCATTTGAACTTCTGGGAAAATAAAGTCTGCTCCTCTGTGATAAGAATGTGTCCAGCAACCTACATGGACGTCCAAACCCTGCCCCGACTACGGCACATCAAAGACGAGGAGAGAGCGTGACCTGGTCCACTGGGCGACGTCACATTCTGCATATGAAGTATCATGAAAGCATCCCGTGCTTTATGATGGATTTAACACTGCACACTCCTCTGTGCAAGATTGAGAGCATTTCACGCAAGGTAGTTTGAGGAATCCAAACGGAATCAAACACTTTAATTCTTCCATTGAGCCATTTACTACTTTGACCAATTTCCTATTTTTGTCAGAATGTGAATCGATACAAAGGTTTATTGTGTATGCCCAATTTTTCTATCTACCCGTCTGTCTGTTTGTCTGTCTGTCTATCTATCATCCATTTTCTTGACTTGGTATACTAAGTGATAAACTGTGTATATATATATATATATATATATATATATATATATATATATATATATATATATATACACACACACACATATACACTGTATATATATGAGCATATCTGATATTGTGCTATCCACCTGCCACGGGGGAACGGATAAAAATCAACCCGAAAATGGGTCGATTCAATCTCAAATGCGGATGAATGTGGCCGTCTCGATTCAAAACAAAAATAAATCTTAAAATCTTAAATTCCTGCTGTAGAATATAGAAAGCCTGTCAATCACCAGATCACATGCAAATAAATAACCAATTGATTGTATATAAACATTACTGCATATGGATACTGCATATTCCGTCCTGCAAAATAACAATTACAACACTATATGCTAGAAGCTGTGTTGTTCGGTAGGGTGAAAAGCGAAATATCGACAGCTAACATCCTAGCTAGAAAACTTGCATTAAATCCTCCGGATCCTCTGCCTCTCTATTCTATCATTCTATAAGTTATGGAATGGAAGACGGGGGTTTTTTTTGGCCCACTTTCTCATGATGGATTATATTAGTTTTGCAGTTATTGTGGCTCTTCCAAGTGGGAGCGAAATGGCCACCGTGTGCTATGGTGTAGCAGAGCTGTCAATCATCTCATCCCCAGGCTTGACCGCACGCCCTTCAACGCAAATCCAATAAACATGCCAGACAAATGGACACTGGGAGAGATATTAAGATAAAGAAAAATGTGTTCCACGTGTATTTGGAATTTTTTATTTTGGCCTGGCCTCCATTGACTTGCTTTGATGTGGGGGCGAGGTTAAAAGTCGTTCTGGAAACACTCACCAGAGGCACTCGACATATCGTGGTTTTGGATTTTTTTACTATTTGAAAATTGTAAACTTAAAATGTAAGCAAATTTAAACTATTTCCAATTTTTTTCATTACTTTTTAAGATCTTAATACATTTTTACAGATATTATTTAATGTTTTCACCCTTTATTTCCTTGTTTTTCCTTCACTTTGTCATGAACTACTTACTTGTTAAAAAAAAAAAAAATGTGTATAAAAGCCGACCCACATCGAAACCCAAAACACCAACTGCGAGCATCCAAACATGACGTGTACCCATGTAACACCCCGCTATACAAACTGCCCTGGAACTGTGTGTTGAGTTGAATGATGAAATTTGAACCCAAACAAAATAATATCCATAGAGGAGAGGGGGGAGAGATGTGTGGAGCGTTCTGATTGGCTGCGAGGGGAAGAGGAAAGCGAGGGCAGGTGCGTGTACGTAGACACACACACACACACACACACACGCACACACACGCACGCACAAAGCTTACGTGCACGTTGATACACACATGCATATTCACAAGTACAGATCGAGATACAAATGTAGGTTTGTACGCACAAACACACGCACACACACTCGCACACATACACACGCACACACACACACACACACACACACACACACACACACACACACACACACACACACACACACACACACACACACACACAGACCCCAGAGGCCAATGTTTGCCTTTCCTGTAATCTGAGTTTCCGTTCTCTGAAGAATGATGTAACCGAATGCCAGCCAGACACACGCACACGCACACGCACACGCACGCACACACACACACACACACACACACACACACACACACACACAGTAATTGTTAGTGTGTGTGTGTGTGTGTTTGCCCTGGTGTGTTTATGTTTGTAGTTTTTATCTGTTTACATCATGATGTGACCCAATACACTACGTGTTATTATTATTTTTCGTTACGTCACGCCATGTCGCATGGCGCTGTGGGCGCTTTTACAAGGTCACCCCAAAAAACTGTGGCAGCGGACCTGCACACACACACACACACACACACACACACACACACACACACACACACACACACACACACACACACACACACACACACACACACACACACACACACACACACACACACACACACGCACACACAAACTGCTGCTGCAGCAGTAAAGCTTCCAATGCTTTGTAGACTGTGGAGGTATGAACTATGAAGAGGAGAGGAGACAAAGTTATGAGGCTGAAATCTGATCCCTGTTTATCTCTCTTCTTCTCTTTTCATCCCTTTCTCTTTCTCTCCTCTTTAAGTTCTGGTCTGGAATCGTTCCTAATCTCTCCTCTCCTCCCCTGCTCTTTTCCCTTTACCTCCTCTCCTCTCCTAATCTCCCTTCTTCTCCTCCTCCCTCTCCTCTTCTTTCCGTTCTCCTCCTTTCCGATCCTCTCCTCCCCCCCCTTCTTCTCCTCCCTCTCCTCTCCTCCACTTTCTCCCCTCCCTCTCCTCTCCCTTTCACTCCTCTCCTCTGGTCCCTTCTTCTCCTCCCATCCTCCTCATCTCCTATTCTCTCCTCTTTTCTTTTCTTTTCCCCTCCTCTTCCTCTTTTCCTTGTCCCCTTCTTTCCTTCTCCCTCCT
>NC_137189.1:8026460-8046460 GCF_960531495.2 Zeus faber
TTCATCGGGTGAATCACCTCCCTGCCAGTCTTCCTTAGGGTCTCCAAGTGGGTGACTCATCCCTCATCAAACGGTGGACCTCAAGGAAAGTCTGTGCGCACACACAAACACACACACACGCACACACACATACACACATACACGCTCATGCATACACGCATGTGCACTCGCACACACACGGATGCATTCCACACACAAAGGGCTTCCCTTTTATGTATGCTTGTCAGGGATTTCTTAATGTGCATGATTCACTGTCAGTGAGGGAAGCCCACTACAGATATATGCGTGTGTGTGTGTGTGTGTGTGTGTGTGTGTGTGTGTGTGTGTGTGTGTGTGTGTGTGGAATCACGTGCTGGATGAGATGAGTCACAGGCTGGTGTGTGCCAGGGAGCGGCTTGCTCTCGCTACCTTTTTCTTCCTCACTCTACCCTCTCCTTCTCTCTCTCTCGCTCTCTTTCTCTCTCTCTCTCTCTCTTACTCCTGTGTTAAACCGCTGTTTGATTTTCACTCGGCTCCAAGATGGCCGGCTCTGCATCCGTCATCCTGTCACCGCCTCCCCCACCCCACCCCAACACGCACATCTCCGAGCGGTGACTTAAAACGGCCTTTTTCACGCCTCATTAGCTCATTTTATGCCTTCAAAGATAGAGTGGATGGAAGGATGTAGAGGAAGGAGAGGAAGGAAGTGTCGTTGGGGGATTGAAACATCTCTCCTCCTGTCGAAGTGACGGCCTCCACCTTCAACGTCAGGTCAAGGTCGCAGCTTCATGCTCCAAAGCCGCATCCCCACATTGTAGCTTATCAAGAAGCAGGTTGATGTCATTGATTTCTATCAGGTCCTCATTGGGTCCATGTGGAGAATGGGCAGCGTGGACCTGAATCTAAGTCTGTGTGGTTAAAAGCCCCTGAACACGCTGGCTGTAGGGATGAATGTCTTGTCTGTGTGTGTGTGGTGTGTGGTGTGTGTGTGTGTGTGTGTGTCTATGTGTGTGTGTGTGTGTGTGTGTGTGTGTGTTGATTGATGAAGGCAATGTGGCTATTTGTCCTCATGTGCATGTGCTTGCCTACACACCTGTCCTCCATTGTCCTTCGGACCTGCTCCTGCTCCTGGATCTTCTCCAGCATGTTCCCTCTTCCCGACCTAAATGACCACTTTCTCCTCCTCTTCTTCCTTGTCTTGCTCTGCTTCTCCGTCTTCTTCTTGGCGTGCTCCATCCATCACATCAATCCCCTCGTGCTGATGAGGACACCGTGCCGGCCCCATCTTCCATAAGGCTCCAGAAGGCTTGGATTGGACATCTGGTGGCCTAGATAAGCCGGAACCCCAGTAAGCGCCACATCCGATCTGCTCCAAGGCTGAAGGGCGATTAGAGCGCGTAATCCACCTGACATCTGATGAGAGCCAGCGCGGCGGAAATCATAATGGCAGAAAGACGCAGGAGGTATTAAAAGTCAGGCAGAGTGGGTTTTTTTGGATGGATGGTCGGCGTCGTATGTGGATTGCACCGTATATGCGTCGTTGTGGACGTGTGCATGCGTTCTATAGTACATGTTCCTGGTGTTTCTGTATGAGTTTACTTTTGCTTGTACATTTGTAATGTGCATGATGAGTCACCGACTCGTGGTTCATCACGGTCTATCAGTGATCTGAGCGTCCCCGGACGACGACCAAACACACACAGATACACACAGATCCCCAGCGAAGCAAGCAAGTCTGCGGCAATGCCAGCCTCGTTGCCATGACAACCCCGTTAGAGCAAGGACCGAGATTCCTTTCCTTTCCTTAATGAGCCAAACTCGATTATCTACACATATACTGTACTGTATATATACACACACACACACACACACACACACACACACACACACACACACACACACACACATATATGTACATATGTATATACAGTATACATACATACTATATTTATGTACATATATATATACCATACATATATATATATATATATATATATATATATATATATATATATATATATATATGTATATATATATTCACACACATAAATACTGGCTTATTTTGTTACATAATGAAAGTGAAGAAATAAAATACAATAAAAAATACAATTTAATCACCCACTTCTAAAATAAAAACACACTGTTTGGCACACCGAGCATGGGCGCACTATCGCTACGGGCGGCGTGGGCACAGTCGGTACCGTCAGAGAGGAAGCGATCGCGTGGCGCAGAGCCGCAATTATTTAAAATTACATGGTATTTCTTACATGGTATGTTTACAATGATACAATGAGGGGGACAATACACTTTTTTCCCAGGAAGGGGGGACCCCCCCTGTCCCCCCACCCCTACATACAACATAGACATTTTTTCCTTTATAGTTAGATGTGTCATGTTTTGTAGTCAATTTCAAATTTTGCCTATTGTTTTGGTTGTGAGCTGCTGTAACACCACAATTTCCCTATGGATGAATAAAATATCTATCCATCTAAAACTCTTTGCATGTCTTACAGTTTTAACAAAAGTAAAAAAGTGTCCACTGCATCCACTGCGATCATCATTCTCTACGTTTCCAAACAGATAGAAACTTCCACACGATCCATTGAAGCTACAGGACTCACAGGACGCCGAGAGTGAATTTATCAATTTGTACAAGGGTCGGATCAGAGATGTGCTCAAGAGCAGCTCCCTGAGACGAACAGTTTATTCAGGACACAAGTTTATATGGTCATGGTTCGCATTATGACATGGGAAGGAGTTTGTCACAATGTAACGGACGATGAGGTGACTAGAACTGTTCTTAACTGGTTTCAACGGGAGTTGGTCTATTGCGACGTGTGGTAATGCATGTTCAAAGTAGCAAAGTAATTAATAAAATTCCCATCAAGGACCTCCAGGACCTCATGGACCTCATGAGTGAAGATGGAGCCCGCAATGGAAGCCGTATCATCAGATTACGACGCCGAGACACACAACGAATCATTCTCCTCCCCTCCTCGCTCCTCTCATCTGACACCGTCGGAGAACAATGAGAAGATGAACTACGGCGACGATGCAGAGGAGAGCCGTTGACACACCTTACCAAGATGGCTGCCGCTGATGTGGACCGGTTAAATCCGCTGTTGCGGCAGTATTAAACGAACTGTCACTCTCATCTACACCGGCGGCGGAGGACGGGAAGATGAAGGGGAAGTGGAAGAAGGAGAAGAAGAGGAACTGTTGTCATAATGTGGATGAACAGTGATGTTTAGCTCAAAGGGAAGGGAAGATGGCCTGTCGTGATGGCGGACGGTCGATGGGATGGAAAAGCTGCCGTGATGGAAAGAGTGACCCATTAGGGGATATAAGGGGGGAGGAACGGGGATAGAGGTGGGAGGGATGGGGGGGGGGGGGTTAGGGGCTGATGGACAGAACATAAAGGATGGAATGGATGGAATGAAATTAACCGAAAGCACCGTTCTTATTTTTAGACCCCGTGACTTCACTCAGCTGATACTGGTAAACTATCTGCTGACGTGCATAACAGTGTAATAGACACATTTATTTACACACACACACACACACACACACACACACACACACACACACACACACACACACACACACACACACACAGCTTGTCTTGTTACACAGTAAATGCCTCATGTCTCAGTCATGGGTCTCATCCCCGGAGCACCCGGTCTGATCCCCCCCGCCCCTCTCCTTTTCCATTTTTGGACATTTTCTGAGGGACAACAGGGGTAAAGCTGGTTACATAGAGGAGAAAGAAGCAAAGAAATGAAGCCGGATTCGCTGGATTATTGCAGAATTTTGCCTGTGATCCGCCCGATAAAATAATAAAAATTTGAATTAAGATGTCACAAAGGGCTCTCTCTCTCTCGCTCTCTCTCGCTCTCTCTCGCTCTCTGTTGCGTTTGAGATCACAGAGAACAGCGGCCTCATCTAGACACGCGGTGTATTTATTCATTATTTAGCTGAGGTCGCTATGGGGCTTCAATCAAACAAAGAAGGCAAGACACATCTACATTTTTTTTAAACCGACATGTTCTAAAAAGAATCCTCTGTATTAGCCGGTTTTAACTTGGCGGGCGGTCGCTGGATTCCGGGGATCGGGGCTCATTCCGGAGGCTTAGTCTCCATCGCTGCCTGACATTCGCGGGGTGAATGTAATGGCTTCCAATTGCAACACTGGAAAGCAGGAATCTGGCGTCCACCCCGACATTTCACATTTGTTCCATTGATTGTGATTTTGTGTGTGTAGGGAGTGATGCACCTCGAGGCAGGATGACACTAAACACAAATGTGGTGTGTTTCAGGACTCGGGGAAGCTCTAGACTGGAACTGGAACTTGAACTCTTGTGTGTCAATACCACAGTCCACACTATGGAGCCTCAGAGCCAAATAGGACCAGACACCAGAGTTTTACTCTGTTTACTGGTCATCCAGTCAGCCAGCAATGCAGTCAGCCAGTCATCCTGTTAGTCATCCAACCAGTCATCTAGTTAGTCAGCCAGTCATCCAGCCATTCAATCATCCAGTCATCTAGCCATCCAGTCAACCAGTCATTCAGTCAATCAGTCAGTCAGTCAATCAGCTAGTCATGCAGCCAGTCATCCAGCCACCCAGTAAGCTAGTCTGCCAGTCATCCAGTCAGTCAATCAGCCAGTCTCCTAGTCAGTCATCCAGTCATCCACTCAGTCAGTCAGTCAGCCATCCAGCCATCCAGCCATCCAGCGAGTCAGTCAGCCAGTCATCCAGTCGCCCAGATCGGGCCTCTGCTATTGCACAACGCTGGATTGCTGCCATGTTACGCAACCCAGAGAATAGGTGATCCCGATGGAGCGGGGTCAACCTGGCGAGGGCCGACGCGAACAGACATGCACGGTCCCCTGTTAGTACTGCGGGTGAATCCGCAGGGTGGGGGGCTCTGCAGGGTGGGGGATGATTCCAAGTACACAAACCAGTTAGTCACTGGTATTTAACCAATGGAAGGTCAGGTTGGATTTAGGAGGGTTAAGGGCAAATTTTGCTTCGTCCACTACGGAGACCTTTACTTTTTTTTTTTTTACTCTCCTCACTCTACAAACAACTACATGCTGAGTTGACTTGTCGACCCCTGGTGTGTGCGCGTGTACGCGTGTGCGCGTGTGCGCGTGTGTGTGTGTGTGTGTGTGTGTGTGTGTGTGTGTGTGTGTGTGTGTGTATAATCAGTTGGGCAGACAGCTCCACCCGCTGCTCCCAGTGTGCATTTCCTGTATCGGGAAGCTTAGGGTATACTGTAGTATGCTCAGTATGTCCAAAGGAGGGAGGGGGGGAGCAGGAGAGGGGAGAGGGAGAGAGAGGTAGGGGAAGAGGAGGGAAGTGAGAGTGGGAGAGCACGAGAAGGCGTATCCGGGGGATCCAACCTAAACCTCAAGATATTTCGGACCTTGAGGGCGAACAAGCAAAGTATGGAGGAGGGGAGGCGGAGAGGAGAGGAAGAGGGAAGGAGAGGGGGGGGGGGGAGAGAGAAAAGAGGGGAAGGGGGAAGGAGGGATGGTAGTCTTTGGAGGGGTGGCTGGAAAGCTTCCAGAATCCTGTGCTGAAACCAACCATGAAATTCCAACTGAGGCCACAACAGAAGTAGGAGGACGGCTGAGAGAGAGAAAGAGAGAGAGAGAGAGCCCTGTGCCCACAACTGATGTGTGTGTGTGTGTGTGTGTGTGTGTGTGTGTGTGTGTGTGTGTGTGTGTGTGTGTGTGTGTGTGTGTGTGTGTGTGTGTGTGTGTGTGTGTGTGTGTGTGTGTCTTTTGCCTGCCCTGCATGTTAGGTAGTAATTAAAGGGTCTGGGCGGAGGCCGCCAGTTAGACAGACATATTGACGGAAGCAAAGGAGGGAGGACGAGAGGGCAGCAGGATGTAAAGGAAAGGAAGGAAGGAAGCAAGCGAGAGAGGGGAAGGAGGGGTGGAATTGTTGCTTCAGGGGACGGGGCCCGCTCGCGGAATTCGCTGATGGTGGCGTCCTGCGCTGCCTTTTTGGGCGGAGGTGGTACACCCTCGGGTTTCCGAGAACCGAGTCCTTAAGGTGGACGCACGCCACCACCTGTTGGACAAGGTTGTTTTCAATGGGACGGCGAAGGGTGGAGAAGGTGCAGGAGTCACAGTCTCTTCTCTTCCTCTTTCTTGCCTTTTCTTTTCTTCTCAAGGGCAACACAACACAGCAGGCTTCTTTGTGTCTCGTACGAGCAGCGTTTTTATTGGTTTTTCTCACCGTGGGCCGTGAGTCCGCCCTCACACAGGAGCTGGAGCGAAGCAGCGAAGACGATCTATTTTCGGTCGTACAAGCCTCACAATGTCCACAAGTGCCCACACACACACAAATACACACATACACACACACAGGCGATGGGTGGGTTGCGTGTAATGCGTTGGGTGATCGGTAAGCCCGAACAAATAGTTCTATTTTTGAGCCTGGCAGGGAGTGGGCAAGCAGCCGTCCGTCCTTGAGCTGGTTTGTTCTCCGCCGTCTGAAGTGCTAAGTGCCGTATATGGTTACAATGGAGAGAACACTCACAAAGACGACTGAAGGTGAAGAAGTGGGGGGGGGGGGGGGGGGCGCTGGGAATAGGGATGGTGAGTCAGAGGACATTTGGAAAGTAATTTAATCTTTCAATGCTGTATATCTTTTCATCAATGGAAGGATATGATTTTCCCCCCATTCAGAATGTAGCAGAAAAACACGTTTTTGGTTCAAATGAAAATGAGGCCTTTTTGAAAGGGGGAATAGGGGGATTTATTGTTCGCGGGACTACTTTGGGATTATATTTTTCTCATATATTTGAGATGAGATTGTTACAAGACATGGGGAAATGGGGGCGGAATGGAAATTTTGAGAAAAAAAATAAATCTTGACTCTTTCTTGACCCGTTGTTTTTTTTCTCTTTTTTTTTACGAAACTTGGTACAGAGCATGCGGTGCAGCGTCCTTCTGGAAACCTTGGTTTTTTGGGGGGGGGGATTTCATATTTCCTCATAGTGGGGTTGATAGCCCTCTCAGCGATTGTATTTTTTTTTTGTGAATCGGTGGTTTCGTGTGTACTGATCTTGAGGGTTTTTTTTTGAGGCTTGGAGGGTTGAGCCGCATCCTGGACGGGCTGAGTGTGGCGTGGCCGGCCGCCACTGGAAAAGTGGAAGGAGAGGGGGATGGACGGGGGAACGAGATGGTTGGAAGCCGTCGAAATCAGAGGCGGGTCTGTTCTACTGTGAGTGTGTGTATCCTGGCGAAGGCCCGGACCGGCGGCGGCGCACACACACACACACACACACACACACACACACACACACACACACACACACACACACACACACACACACAGGGCTTGTGTGTCTGGCTTCGATGGGGACTCCTTTCATGTAAATATGGAAGAACAGTACATTGACGGAATCAACAAATCAACTAAAGTTGCCAATGGAGAATGGATCTGTGGATTCATTCTTTGGTAAAAAAAAAAAACATGTAGAAAAACATGTAATTTCATTAAAAAAAACGTTTTGGTTCTTATTGCTTTTAACTTAGTTTACTCAATGAGTCTCTGGGATGGGGCTTGTGATTGGTCTGGCTCTGGCTTTGGTGGATACAGGCAAAACAGAGAGCGAGAGAGAGAGAGAGAGAGAGAGAGAGAGAGAGAGAGAGAGAGAATGCTGTGGTTATTGTTGGCCCCAGGGCTTCCATGTAGAGGAGTGTTTTTACCGTCACTGGTTGGGTTTCTTCAACCACGGATTATGAAAGAAAGAAAGAAAGAAAGAAAGAAAGAAAGAAAGAAAGACAACGGCGCAGAGAGGTTGAGCGAGGACGGGGGCAAACCTGAGTTGCGCCCAAAACAGTGTTTTGACGGAAGTACCCATCCTCCGGTTCCCCCTCCCAACCACCACATGTTGTCTGTGCTATGAACACCCAAAAATAAAATAGTCAGCCCTTTGCCCATTTTATTTCCAGAAGCAGGTTTTCGTTTTGTTTTGTTTGGACTTTTTGGGGGGCTCTCCCTCACTGAAAAATCTCGTCATGTAATCGCTTTTGTTGTTTTGTGCGTTAGCGCTGGTATTTTAAGGGAGGGCTGAGGAGTCCGCCCTCAGAAGAGAAAACATGACCCGGCGGCGGCAGACTATTTGGTTTTGGCCGAGCACGGTCACCTCCCGAAAAGCGTTCATACCACCACCGTCACCACATCATCCGCCTCCGCTCTCAAGTCATGGCAGCTCGCTGATAAATCACAGAGAGTTTAATTCAATTTTGGATGTAACAACGTGGGTCTTGTGGTGTCGCACAGAGTTCAGGTTCGGACTATGACCTCTGTGGCGTGACGAGGACTCTCCGGTTTGTGACAGTTTTTCCGGTTTGCTTTGATGTATTTTTATCAAATGAAAACATCTTTGTGTTAGGTGTCCCTATTGAAGGGTTTTCTGACTAAGACTGTGGCATACAATTGGTCCAGTAAATGAAAATGTTACTTATTGTGTCCAAAAGTGTCAAAAATACCAATGAGTGGCTATGAATAATGCGGGTTCTACAACTTATTCTAATCTCTTAATATCATTGAAATATGGAAACAGAGCTCTTGTCAAAAGCCAAAATGTTCCACCTTTGGCATAAAATAAGAACACTTACTGATTTTTGGATATTCCATTAAACTGATAAAATGAACATGACTTAAGTTTGAATCTTTGTTCTAAACAGGTTATGCCACTGTCTTTCTGCAATTGAGAGCTTTACCCATTTTATACATTTAAATAAAAAATGATAACATCCATGTTCTATTTTTAATGGAAGTCAGACATCAACGACCATAATTTTGTGTGATACAGCCATAACTTTTTGATATTAAACATCATATCAACAGCATTTAACATCACATTTGAGGAGGAGCCTGTTGGTCCAGAGCTGCATGAATCACCAGAACAGAGCAGACCGCGAGCGCACAATCCCATTACGACAAATGGGAGTTGGTTGGATTTCCTCTTGGAGAGAAAAAACCCCCAAAAAACCCACCTTGGCATTTTCCAAAAACAGCACCCCAGCGAATGCACAGAGTAGTTTTCCATATGTCCTTCAAATGGATGTGTAGACCTACACTCCAAAATCTGCATAGTTCTGTGTCTAGGTGACTTTCACAAACTGTGCTTTGGCTGTGCCAGGGAATATGTTGTACATTTTAAAGACTAAATAAAATTGTGTTATCAAACTAAATTGCATTCATGGATTTGTTTTGGGGAGTATGTACACTTAATACAAAGGAAAAAAAAAAGGTATACATATATTATACATACATATACTATATTAATATATATGTCAATTGTACCTTCTGGTTAATGATAATACTACTACTATTACCATGAATAATAATAATAATAATAATAATAATAATAATAATAATAATAATAATAATAATAATAATAATAAATAATAATAATAATAAATATAGCTGCAGGCAGCAATACACAAGGTCCAGTTTAGTCATGTTAGATACGTATTACAGTTTTCGCAGGTTCCGAGGTTCTGAGGTTCTGAGGTTCTGAGGTTCCAAGGTTCTGAGGTTCTGAGGTTCCCGAATCTGCACTCTCTGATTACTGTACGTGGGGGACGTTTGGAGCGGACCAAGGGACTCTCTCCTATCGCGGATTCTTTCTTTAATCGCTCTCCTCTTGCAGGGATGGGGGCCGCGCCGGGTTGGGAGGAGCGCGAGTTTGAGTTCAAATTGCCGTTTTGGGAAAACCCGCTGCGTCAGCTCCGGGGGGCATCATCTCCGCCGTGTGCTGCCCGGTCGGAGAGCGCCGTGGCCGGGGAGAGAGCGGAGGAAGCACCGGGGCTCCTGCTGTATGGCTATTTGTGTCACATGGTTGTTCCTCGGCTCTGTACAATCTTACGGAATTTTAGTGGTGACTTCTTTGCTTGGATTACATTTTTTAATAAGTTTTATTTCCATGAACTTGAACTTGAAATACAAAAAGTGTTGTGGTATTTCTGTGAGTAATTACAGAATCACGGCTTCTATTATGCTGATGTGTCCTTGAATCAAGCAAGACACTTAACCCCCTAACTGCTTCCCGGGCGCCTCTATATGGCAGCCCACTGCTCCTAGATACGTCAGGTACTAGGATGGGTAAATGCAAAGAAATTGTAAATGTACCCGTTGTGGGACTGATAAGGGTATATATATATATATAAAAAAAAATTCCAACCCCTCATTGGATCTTGGACACATCATGCACTTGACTCAACATGGTCAAGAGTGTTTGTGGACTAGCGTTTTTCATGTATCTGGCAAAGTAATGAGGACCAAAGAGATAAAAGATCAATCGAACAGATCCACAGACATCTACCAGGTAAGAAGGTGCGCACACACACACACACACACACACACACATACACACACACAGACACACACACACACCTGGTTTGTAATCTCTAACCACTACAGAGGCAGGGATTCTACACCGGCAGTGGACACGATGTGAAGCTACAGTACATTCTGAATCAGAACCTGCACATTTAGTACATAGAATGATGATGTCATAAAGCGTCTTACTGTAAATATCGTCTCATTCAATTTGTTTATTACAGTGGCGTGTCAGTCAAGCATGACCACCTGCATACTTGTCGGGTCAAGTTTGGTCGGTTTTCCCACAAAATTTCTGCTCCGTGTGTGGATCGATTTGGATGAAAATTGAACCACGAGATGTTTGTGACATACAGGTTCAAATGACACGTAACTGCGTTCGTAACTTCTGCCATTTGTTCTGTTTCAAATAGTTATAGCCTGAAAACTTCTGATCATTTTTCCTGTGTGGGCTGGAACATTAATAATAATGAAAAACATCGCTGCATGGCATCAATGGAGCAGGTTCCACTAAATGACAAGGAGTAAATGAAAGAAGCGACATTGTGCACAGTATGTCCAGCTACACATTTGTAACACCTTGCGCTTCTCTAGGTCTACTTGAATGGCAGCAGTGAGCCCCTTAAGACTGAAAGTGCTTATTATAGTGGCCACTCTGGGCCAAGAGGTGTTTTGTTTTGTGTTCCCATTGGTTGGTTGGAACTGGCAATATGGCAAACCGTGCCTCTAAAGTTGTGCCATGTGGGCAGTACAAAAAGCAATACCTTAAAGGTAGTCGTAATGTGGGCCCATTTTTTCCCCGATCCCTTAGCTTTTCTCAAATTATGTTAATGCTTTTCCTGTGGACCTGCCCTGCAAATTTTGTGTCTTTTGGACTTGGCAGGGAATTTCAAATTTCAAGATATCACCACGGCACTTGGTAGACATGTTTACTATCATGCCTCTGGTCGGAGTGTTTGTTGTGTCAAAATTTGACAGCAAATTGAATGTTTGTACCAGATTTCTGAAATTGATTGCCTGATTATTTCGCCAGTTTTTGACCAGTCCCTTAGCTTTTCACAAGCTACGTTCATTTTATATATTTTTTTTTAATCCCGTGGAACTGCCCTGCAGATTTCGTGTCATTCGGACTTACGGTTCACGAGAAGAAGATTTTTGAAAGTTTTTCGAAAAATTCAAAATGGCGGAAAAAAACCAAAACGATAGGCAGACCTTATAGAAAGGAGCCAACTGCAAAATGGTTCAGAATGTGCATCTGCATAACGCATCAAGTTTCACTTCGGACAAACGTGGTGGCGGCGATGAGCCCCCGACTCAGAATGCATGTTATAGCGCCTTCTATGCGCCAGTCAGCGCCATTGTTTGTATCCAGAACTATAGGTGTGCCGAAATGGACAAGAAGTTAGCGATGTATGGAGGAGTTATTGGACAAAACACAGGGGAAATATAAATGAATCAATAAATATCAATAAATATCAATAATAATAATAATAATAATAATAATAATAATAATAATATAGGAATTCCAACAGTTACAACAGGTTTCCCCGCTTCGCAGTGGAACCCTAATAACAATTCTCCTTATATCGGCTCTAACCTTCCTGGTACGACTGGACCAGGGCGCATTTCGATCCATCGGTGAAATGGCGCCACTGGGTGGACACAGTAAAGTAATGCGAACTGAACCTATCGACATCGTAATACCATACTGTACATACATTAGACATGGATTAAAATATTAAAAAATATATATCCTGAATTTTACGGTATCAGCTGCTTTCAAACAAAGGCCCCGAATGTTTTTTTTTTTCCAGTAGTTAAAAAAAAAACGTTTGCAAAGAAGGCAGTAATACTTTGGTAAATACTACTACTACTACTACTAACAACAACAACAACAACAATAATAATAATAATAACAATAATGTACATTTATGTTAGAGTATTTTTGTTTATTACTAATGAAATGTATTTCATTAGTAATAAAAAATTACTAATGAAATACATTTCATGCACTTGACATAAGTTACAAGAAAAATTGTTAAAAAACATTACTCATGATATAACGACACAAATCGTTCCAAAAGACTCTCCAGAATAAATGAAGCGTCACCTGTTGGTGGAAAATCGCGTAGTTTCGCGTTTCCGCAACACAACGCCGACGTCGGGTCTCGCGTAACAAACTGTTCCTCGGACAGTTCTTACACGCGGCCCGCAGCCTCGCGGCACGGTACCGGAAGCGGCCGGCGCCGATCCGGGATCGGCGCCGGCGGAACCGGAAGTGGGCGCGGCGCCAGCGCCCGCCGCGGCTTTCGGGAGCGACTTCTACAGGAAATACCTTCCGCGGCGGTGTATTTGTGAAGGGCTGCCATTTTAGCGAGCTTACGGTAAGGAAAGCACTTTGACGCGGCGCGCCGCTCAGACCGCGGGGAACGGGGTCGAGCCGCCGGTCGCGGTTCACCGACGAGCGGCACCGCTCAGCCTCCAGCCGCTCGTCCTCTCTGCCAGGCTAACGTGACTAGCCTGCGCTTGTAGCTTCAATTATTCATCGCCGAGATGAAGCTCCGCATTCGGTGCCCGTTGCCTCTGGATTGAGCAAACGTACATTTGCAAAGGACACCTCAGCCAAATAACGTGTGATAATGTGGATGGAGTGCTGCTTGTGCCGTGTCCAGCACTATACCACTATTAAACCGTCTAATAATACAACCACAGACGTCTAGAACACTGTCAAATAATACTAAAATATAATAGTACCACTAGCATGACAACAGCAGACACGATTTCATTAACACGGAACGCAGTTTGCTAATGAGACGAGAGGCAGAATGGGGTGAAACGTAAAACGTAAAAAAGCGGAGATGCAGAGAAGTCAAGTCTCCTTTCTATGAAACAATCAGACACAAAGCGTCCATTTGTTTTTAACTCTTAACAAACCAAAGTGGCTCAGGAGTCCACCTGGCTCATGTGAGGGTGATCGGCCAAGGGGCTGACATGGGTTTAGCCCCGATGGAGGCGTGTTGTTAGGTCGTTGACCATTGATCTCTGAGGGGCTGATATGACGGCGACGGAGGCTTGGGGCTAAACGAGAACTGAACCAGAGCTTAACCAGAGCTAAACTAGAACTAGCCCTGCAGCCTGCCATTATTCACACCTTGTATCTTAATCATGGCCATTAGGCTGTGCGGTATAGAGTGGGACCTCCGATTTGATCAAATTTCTCTCAAAACTACGGGGGAAAGTTTAACCCCTGATAGCCCATTTATATGAGCTGCCCCGGCTACTATGCTACGACTGCAGTGTGCAATGGGGAGATTTTCAAGTTTATTTGACATTTGAAATACATTGGAGCTTTCGTTGCCACACCTCACACATAAAACAAGCAACACAAGATAAGACAGTTTCAGCTCATAGTCCAACCACATGTGTTCAGGGGTAAAAGTGCAGGGAACATATACAATTATTTTTCCCATAGTGTGTACAAGGTTTGTTGGTCATATAGCACTACTGATGTAAATGCTCACCGTGGAAGGTAGATCACACGGTACTTACTATAGGCAAGCAAAGCAAGTTTATTTTTATAGCACATTCCATAAAAGTTCTTAAAAAAAAGTAAAGCCACCAGCCTTCTTAATATCCGCATTACCATCCTCATTTCCCTCCCCTTGCAGCACCAATGAAACATGGGTGACAGACTGGTCCAACTCTCGTCCCGGAGCCACCATGACAACATTCTGGGCTGCCTGCATCAGCTGCGGCTGGTGGGGCAGCTGGTCGACATCACAGTCCAGGTGGACCACCAGGGGACCGGGGAACTGGAGGAGTTCCAGGCCCACCAGGTGATCCTGGCCGCATCCAGCGGCTACTTCAAGAGGCTGCTTCTCTCTCAGGACCCCGTCCCGGATAAACTATTCCTCTCGAACATCCGCACTGCTAATTTCTCGAAGTTTTTGGAATTTGTGTACACTGGTAAGGTCGAGGTGGCCAGGGACAAAATCGGCGATGTCCGTGAGGCGGCGCGGCTGTTGGACTGTCAGGATCTCTCAGAGGTTTGTGAAGAGGCCATGGTTGCCGGAGACTCCAGAGAGCCTGATAAGGGAGCGTGTTCTCCGTCGTCGGATCCAGAAAGAGCCGGCGTAGATGGCGCGGAAAGGAAACGCCCTCTGAAGCGGAAGCTTTCTCTGAAGAGCTCTAAGAGAGGATTAAACCGCCCTAAAATGTTGAGGGCAATTGAGGTGGCCAAGGGCAAGGAAGTCCAATCTGAAGAGGCTGGAATCAGACGCCTGAGCATCAGGCTGGCCGGTCATAAGATCCCCATGGGTGTTTTGGTGCATGAATGGAAAGTGGAGAACGAGGAGAACGGTGATCAGGACACTCATTTAGAGACCAAGACCCAGAAGGAGAGCCCAGAGAAGATGGGAGAGGAGTTCCCAGCCACAGACCTCGCCTCGGACGGTGACAATGACGACGAGGAGGGAGAGGAGGAGGACGAGGGAAATATTATGAACGACGACCCCAACGACCCCCTGTACATGTCCCCAGAGGACGACGGGGAGGAGGGGGACTCTTTGAGGACCTTGAAAAAAACACCCAAGGCCCAGTTTCAGTGTGACAAGTGTCTGAGGGCTTTCCACTACGAGAGGAGCTACCTGAAGCACATCAGGTGGGATGTCATTCCTTTATGTTTACCTCACATGAATTCAAAATGGCTGCCAGCGTTGAAACACAAGCCAAAAAGAAACGGCAAGTGCACTTTCGCACAGTGACAAATTCAAACGGTGACCTTCCCCTGTTGTGTCCTTCCTGCTGTTTCTCACCAGTACGTACCACGGAGTGAAGGCCGAAGTCGTCTACCGCTGCGAGACCTGCCAGCAGACCTTCGCCAACCGAGGAAACCTGAAGATCCACGAGAAGCACGTCCACAGCGACGAAAGGCTCTTCGCCTGCCAGATCTGCGCCAAGTCGTTCAAACGCAAGAAGGACGTCATACGTCACCAGCGGCAGGTGAGGATGTCAAGGACACGATGCTGCTGGACGAAAGGATTTACTGAACAAACTGGGGACCAAGCAAATGGCTTCTTCTGTTTTAGTTGCTGGGTGGTAAAGTTGTACGTAGATGGTGCATTGTCTGAATGATAGATTAGCCAGCCCAAATGAACATGCATATTTGGGCTGTAGGGGAAATAACTTGCTTTAATATTAGTTATTGGTCATTTATTATTTAAAAACAGGCATAAACTGCAGATTTTGAGGTATGGGAATTTGGGTTTACTTTGCTAAATTATTGTGCAAAATATTTTTCAAGTGTATTTTTAGTTGAAACCTTTCCTCATGAAAGTAGTTTGATATATCATATCACATCATATGATTGTGATGATGATTTGAATAGTAATTGAATATTTTGGCAGATTCCATACACATAAGGTCAGAAACTGAAGTAAATCACTATTGTCACTATTCGGGGCCTGACACAAAGTTTGAGTTAGTAACATTTTTAATCATTAATCATTTAAGTGATAATGAACCTATATAATTACCATCCATATTTCAATATTCTCACTTGTTTCGCCATTTATTTGACATAGTAAATCAATGCGCCAGTAAAAACTTTTTTTTTTTTTTTTACTTAAATGTTTGTTTATGTTCATATTAAGTTTTTGTTTGTGCATACCACCAAAAGTATTGTATATGTCAACTTGTGACTTTTTTACAACCATAAAGACAGAAAAGAAAACTGGAAAACTAATCTTCCTTGGCATAAGTTTCTAAACATATATTTCTTTGTAACATGTGAAAAGCGGGCAACCAGGCCACAAAAGATGCTTGACAACAGTCCAAATCTGGTTGCCTGGGGCAACTGGGCAAAGGTTATTGTCCGGTTTCCACCTATTAGCACTATTGATTTACTGTGATTTTGTTCGACTCCCATTCATCCATTGACAAATTGTGCACGTCAGAGAAAATGATCAAAATAATGAGAAAGGACTGACTTTAAAACATGGCCCTGGCAGGTGCATGAAGGCATCGGGATTCGTCACGTCTGTCCAGACTGCGGGAAGACGCTGAGCTCTAAGACTGCTCTGCTGCTGCACGAAAGGACGCACTCAGGCCTCAAACCGTTCCAGTGCACGGTGTGTGCGGCCAAGTTCACCCAGAGCTCCGCCCTCAAGATGCACCTCAGGTACGAGAGGCTCCGTAGCTCAGCAAGTGCTTACAAAAACACAAGGTTTTGGCTCCAATTATCTGTGCCAGACGATATGAACATCAAAACCAAAGCACTGGATATAGGAAATGTGTATTTAACATATCGTAAAACTTGTTAATGTTGTTTGTGTCTCCCAACCTTCAGGACACACACGGGAGAGAAGCCGTTTGCCTGCGACCTGTGTGAGGCCAGGTTCACCCAGAAGCACATGCTGTGCTACCACAAGAGATCCCACACTGGTCTGAACTACATTTCAACACTCGCAACTACATTATTCAACATCGAATAAAAACAACAACAACCTGTGCTGTATTACAAGTGCATCATTCAATTCAAAAAAATGAAAATTATTTATCAACTGATGATAATTGATGTTGCAGATTAACAGATGTTAAACAAAACAGATATCTTACTTCGGAATAAAACAATGTATTTTTGTGTAAAGTTTTCATGCTTGGGTGTAGATTTATAATAATAAGCCTTATTTATATAGCACCTTTAATACCCAACTCCAAGTGCTTTAAAATAATAATAATAATAATGATAATACAGAAGAAATCTAAATAATATTACACTAATTTTTGGTTTCGGGTCATCAATTTAGACAGACATTGAAGTATCATTCTTCAGTCATTGATTTTTCCCGTCGTTATTTCTCTTGATCATCGTTATTCAGACTTCTGCAAACAAATTCTGAAATAATTCCATGAATAATCCTTATGATCGTTTAAGGACCGAAGAATCTATTCCTACAGTTGACGGCAGTTTCTGCTCATCTGGAATAACAAACCTATCTGATCAGTCTGATTGGAGTTGACTTTGATTATTGATCACATTCCGACACAATCTACAGATCTATCCCATTTTCCTTCCCGTTCCAGGCGAGAAACCCTTCATGTGCGAGGCGTGTGGGAAGAGCTTTGCCTCCAAGGAGTACCTGCGCCACCACTCCAACATCCATACCGGCTCCAGACCCTACAAATGCGAGCAGTGCGGCCGCGGCTTCGCCCAGAGAAACTCCCTCCACCAGCATCTCAAGATACACACAGGTATTTATACTTCTGTGGAGCACCTTCACGCAGATGTAACCAGGAGCCATAGATCTCCAGTACAATACCTCCAGTATTTCTTTGGTCTTTTGAGCCATTTACTGGTTTTCTACAACACACCCTATGACAGCTAATTCCATAGTACTTGCTCACGTTTCAAAAATCACCATTTGTTACAACACCACTTGTTAAAAAGTTGGGCAAGGCAATATATTGATATCATAATTCAAGACTAATATTGATGCCATGATATGAGACTAGATACAGTCCGGGGTTCTGGGTTGTTGTAATATAGTTGAATGTTTTCTTTAACTCTGCATTACAGTAAAGTTATGCAATTTTCTGAACTTCGTAGGTGGTTGTAATATCCACATGAATAATGAATGTTTCTCAAATATTTGTGTAAATATCTTATCTAATCAAGAAGTCATTCCCAAAATATTGTTCAATTATATATAAAAAGTATATATCTGGTATAAGTATACGGTATATAAAAAGTATATATATCAAGTATACTGTATAAACCAAGATTGTCATGATCATGACTTTTGACAAAGTCTATTGGCCAGTCGGCTATGTATATGAAAAATACTCCAACTCAGCATGTGTTTGAGTGGTGGCCATGTCCACTCGTAGCCTAGTGTTAATTTGTACCTGGTGGCTATGGTGTAATAATTGTATACACATTTTTTGTTTGGGGAAAACATGAGGAAGAAAATACAACAGTGTAATTTGCCCTGGGCAGTTAATGGTTATTATTGCACCACAACATCTTGTGACACTACACAAAAACTACAATGGAAGACATGAATGCAATGTCTGATTAAACATAAATCACAGTAAATGAGTCATATGTAGGTTGAATAGGTTGCTTCGATGTTGTAAAGTTAGCTACGTTGTTGTGGAACTATTTTTCTCAGCGGGAGCTCTTCAATTAGGCATGCTAGTTATATAATTTCAAATATTCCTTCTCAATGTATTCTTTTATTTAGTAAGTAGCAGTGTAATAAGCAGGATGCAGGAGTTGTTGGAATTTTCATTGGGAGTGACAAGGATGGGCAGGATTAAGAATGACTACCTTAGAGGCACAGCTCAGGTTGGACAGTTTGGTGGAAAAGTGAGAGAGGCCAGATCGAGAGGGTTTGGACACGTGTGCAGAAGAGATGAGGGTTACACTGGGAGAAGGATGCTGAGGATGGAGCTGCCAGGCAAGAGGAAAAGAGGAAGGCCAAAGAGAAGCTTTATGGATGTGGTGAGAGAGGACATGCAGGCGGTTGGTGTAAGGGAGGAAGATGCGCAGAACAGAAGGTATTGGAGGCAGATGATCCACTGTGGTGACGCCTAACGGGAGCAGCCGAAGGAAGGAGAAGAAGAAGTGTAATATGCAGGATAATGTGCAGCCAATACCCCCCTTCAGAGTTAGTGATACAAGACCTGCCGGCTGTTATTTTGCAATAACGGCCGGCTGGCTGTACACTATCCCTTATCTCAGAATGCCGTTTTTTATTTTTATTTTACATCTACATTTGTGTCTGTGTTCCCTCTCTGGCCACCAGGGGAGCGTCCATACAGCTGTAAGGACTGTGACAAGCAGTTCACGCAGCTCAACGCCCTCCAGAGGCACCAGCGCATCCACACCGGGGAGAAGCCCTACATGTGCGGCCTCTGTAACCGAACCTTCACCGACAAGTCCACCGTGCGCAGGCACACCATGGTGAGAGAGGGACACAACGTTTCACACAACCCTATTTAAGAATGCTTCCAGGAGTTTTATTAAAACTATTAGCCAGTATAGAGCACCTAACCAATCCATTCCTTCTACTGACCGGCATTGGCTGTTAGTTTGGGGTCATTAGAATAACATAATTGAACATTTAATCCGATTTTAAGCCATGAGGCACAAAAAAAGTTCTTATCTGACATGCTTGATATGGCTTTTGGTATTGAGAATATTCTTTTGTTATTATGATACTCTGCCTCGTAATATCTGACTCCAGATATTAATGTCAGTGGATTTTTACAATTGTAACCCTTGAAGGCTGGTTAGTTGGTTGATTCACTAGAGCGCTTAAAAGAAAACTGTTGTAACAGTTTCTTTAGGTTGCTTGTTAGAAAGGAGATCATTTTATATGAGAGCATAGTGAATTGTTATCGTCTATTTATTATTTTTCAATAAAAATACTCTAGATTGTAGAAAAGGAATAACTTATGGACAGGAAAATCCATCACCGTTATTGTAAAATCTTTCCAGACTCATGACACCGACGCCCCCTGGAAGAACTACCTGGTGGTTCTGGACGGAAACGTGGAGGGAAAGAAGCCCAAGGGGAGCGGGGAGAAGTCCGACGCCGGGGAGCTCCAGGTCCATGTGGGAGGCGTGGCCGCCGACCACGAAGGAG
>NC_137189.1:8048960-8119240 GCF_960531495.2 Zeus faber
TTGTTCGGTGTCGTCTTGGTCTCATGTCAAAATGTGAACAGCATGATGAAGAGGACTGTTTAAATACCAATTCTAATTGAACCAGGAAATGTATTGGTCGATTCATGGGTCAAACACCTGTTGTGAATTTTGCCGTTCAGCTCCTTGTTAGAGAACAGCGTGTTGTGCAAAAAGTACTGAAACATTGAACAGTTGGACATGTGCATTCAAAAGTTTAGAGAAGGTCAAATTAAGTTCACCTGTAAAGGTTATAGTGCATTTTAGGTTCATCCTGAAATTTCACCCAAAAGGATATCCCTAACTTTTTGTGAGTAGTGTATGTGTGTGTGTGTATATATATATATATATATATATATATATATAGATATATATATATATAGATATAGATATAGATATATACACTCAATATTCAGTTATAAAATTCTGATGGCAATAATACTCTTCATTACCAATGACAGCATATTAGTTGATTTATGTGTAATTTTTGGCCTTTTCAAGTTGCAGTAAGCACAGTGTCAGTGACTTGGAGGAGGATCATCTTTATTTACTCATCATTTGCACAAGCGGACAGATCCAAACAGAACAGAAGCTTCACTGTCGTTCCTGCTGGAAGAAGCTCGATATTTCAGATTCTTGGACCCGTTAGAAAAGACTTTGGTGCGGCTGAACCCAGCGAGCGAGGCAAAACACGACACTACGCACAACGACATGCTCTAGCGACCGGCCGCCTGGACATTCAATTCTAAAAAATAAAAAATCCTATGACACAAAAATAACTAAAGGTGAAGTGCTGAAGATACATAAATAGACATGTTTGGAAGTTGTATCTTATATTAAGTTTCTTTCAGCCCTGAAATGGGGGATCAAAGGGGGTTTACCTCGTCATCGCTCTTCATTCATAAATAACATTACTCGTGGACAAAACTATAAACTACACAATAAAATAATTTAAATAATCATTTTTACATCTTTAAGTACTTTATAATAAAGAAAGAAAAAAACAAGTGCCATGTGTTACAAAAAAGTGTTTTAACAGTCTATGACAGGTTTAGTCATTGCACTTAATTTACGAGTCAAATAATTAAATCAGTCAAATAAAAACATTCTCATGATGGTTCTATCTGCACTTTCTGAATCTGAATTACATTATTTTATAGTTATGAGCCATAGACATGGACTAACAATCTTTATACATTAAAAAAAAAGTATAAATAACTTTTAAATAGTTAATTTATACACTAAAAACAACATAAAAAAACAAACCATACATGAATACTAACAGAGAATAACTTTCTTTCAACACTCGCAAAGACAGATACCCCACAGTTTCAATACTTGTCACCACTTGCAGATCTGGAAATTGTGATGTTCAGAAATTCTATGGGTCGTAAAATTGAATTTAAAGGGGGTGGGGAGGTGCAGCTCTCCTCTTCTAAAGGGCATTTCAAAATTAAAGCGTTGACATGTACATAATAAACACACTTATTTTGAAACGCGCTCTAAATGCTGTGTGTGTAATGCTGGAACCAGGTTATTGCACTAAATGAAAATATGGAGAGTGTGTTTGGTGTTTTTTTTGGGTAGTGTTTTGGGGTGTGTGTGTGTGTGTGTGTGTGTGTGTGTTGGAGGGTTTAGCATGCCTGGATGGTGGTTCCTCCTACGCTGCGTTTCCACCTGGTTTTGGGCTTTTTGGGCTGGTTCTGGTTGGGCTCCTACTTGAGGTCGCCCTCGTCGCCTTGGATGGTCTTCTTAATGCGCAGCAGCAGTGTGGTGTGCCACTGGTCCAGACGGGAGATGGAGTCAAAATCCTTCACCTGGGGAGGGGTGGGGTGGACATGGAATATATATGTATACATTAAATTCTGAGTTTGGACTTCATAAAATATGTGCTGTTTAGAATAGCATCCATCCTTCAAACACTGTGTAATGTGTTTTTATGTTTACATTTGGGTTGTTGGTTTGCACTCTTTGGTATTTTTTACGCAAGTATTTTTTCATTGTTTATTTTACTTGTTTATTGATACTAAATTGTATTTCATATAATTTATGTACATTTTATTTTTTAAGGTTTATTTTCTATTTTCCATTCCATTTTATTATTATTTTTTGGGTGTTATTTGATATTGCCATTGAGGCAGATGAGGGGGCGTAGTTAAGACACAGTCTGCAGGTGACAGGGCTGGCTCCGCACCATGGTGGCGTAGCTGTACCGGGTCTGCCCGATCAGCGTCTTTAGTGCTGATTGGTCGGACCTGGCTGGGAGTTTTATTATATGTTGAATTGTCTTCTAGTGGGGATTACGTGGTATAGGACGCGGAAATGCCTGCGGACCAGATCGCAACCAAGGAGAAACAGAGACACTAATCATTGCTTTTATTTTATGTTCCTGTTTTGCCAGCGAGCCTTTTGTTATGGTTATTAATAAAACTCACGGCTTGTCGGCCTCACAGCCAGAAAGACTCCATCTCCCTCCCTAAACCTGTACCCATGGGTAGAGACTCCCACACAGGGGCGTAGTCAACAGGATCCGGGAGGGGAAGCGCGCCGGTGGAAAGGCACCCCTATTCGCTGGCTGCCGAAGCGCCTCGCAGCGCTGGCGGACAAGCGCGACTTCCTCTGCTGCCAGTTGGAGCGCAGACGTGGGGCGAAGTCAAGCCACAGTCTGCAGGTGACAGGGCTGGCTCCGCACCATGGTGGCGCAGCCGTACCGGGTCTGCCTGTTCAGTCTCTTTAGTGCTGATAGGTTGGACCTCGCTGGGAGAGTTTTCTTATATGTTTTATTTTGTCTTTAGTGGGGATCGCGTGGTACAGGACACGGAAACGCCTGCAGACCAGATGTTCCTGTTTTGCCAGCTAGTCCTTTGTTTTGATTATCAATGAAACTCGCACCATGTCGGCGGCTCACTGCCAGAAAGACTACGTCTCCCCCCCCCAACCTGTACCTGTGGATAGAGACTCCCACACACATTTTTTTGTTTATTGTTTTTTTAAGTTTACCCAAAAGTACTGCTTTTGGGTAAACTTGGATAAAGAGGGCCACTTTGCGAACAATTTAATATTGTTTGGCATCAGATTTTTAGCAATACTATCAAATGAAACCACAAAAACATGTGAAATCTAAAATCAAAATATCAAGGTTTATAATCGCAGCTGTTTCCGTGGTTTCAGTGAATACCACCAATAAGGCAGCAAAAACGTAACACTGACTCCTAAAACTCATACTGCAATGCGATGCAATGCGAGGGTGCGGGATGAGCCGACACCAACTCGGGACTAGTGTCCAATCAAGGCTAGGTACAGGCAAGGGTCGCCAGTCCTCTTGCCTGGCCTGTAAACCAAGACAGGGGGGCTAAGGGGGTACTATGGCTTGCCCAAGGTGGACCCCCCAGACTAGTGGAGGGAAGGAGACGTCTTACTTCTCCATTCTAGTTCAGCTCCTGCCAAACAAGCCACTGCAAGAGTTGTTCTACATGTTTTTGGTGGGGGTCCTTACTTGATGTTATATGGAGGAAACCCCATGTGAGCAACCGTGCCCCAGGCGGGAATCAAACCCAGGACCTTCTTGCTGTGAGGCGGCAGTGCAATGCACTGTGCCTGGTCTTGATTGAAATTATTCTGATGCCAATCGCTCGGATCGACTTCCAATGATGGAAGAACATGGCTTAGATAAAAAAACACTGGAGTTTCCCTTAAAGTCTACAGTTTTAGGGACAGTAGAGAGGACCTCCATCCCATCAGCAGCACTGGCACAGTGTAGTATTCTAAGATACACCAGACAAACCAGACCTAGTTTGACAATCAAAACCAACTCCTTTGGGGAATCAACACTCACTGCTTCTGTGAAAGCCTCGCTGTTCTGTTCCTCGTGAGCCTCCAGCAGTTTCTGTGCATAAAAAACAAAACAATTAAAAGAAACCAAAGATGAGAAAAACATTATCCTTGTGGGAGTAAAAGGAGGACTTTGAGTTATAGATCTGAGCAGCTACCTTCAACAGCTTGCACTCTCTGGAGTCTGAGAAAGCCGGGAACATCTCCTCGTACTTCTCCACTGCAATCTGTGGAGACACAGGATGTTAAGTTTAAATCCTTTCCCCCAAAAACGCTGCTCTCAAACACTGGGATTCAAACATTTGGGGGAGAAACTTGCCTTAGCGTTGAGTTCGTCGACGATGAAGTGGCACAGTGAGGCTTTGAAGAAGTATTCTTTGGCGCTGTACTTCAGCAGAGGGTTGTCCATGGTATTTGCTCCAACCTGAACGCACCCAGAGATTAAAAAAGTTTGAGAAAAAGTTTTGAGAGTACTGCGATATAGAAATCAAAATTATAAGAAGCAAAATAACATTTTTGGAGGGTTAAGGGGAAAAATTGCATTTTTTTTAAATAAAGTTGCAAAATAATATATATTTTCAATGTCAACATTTTAAATGTTTTTCCTCAAAATGTTTTCTCTATTCTTGAATTATTAATGGAATATTGACATTTCATCTTTCTAAAGGGGACCTATTATGCTTTACTTAATTTTTTTTGTCATATGATATATACAGCACACACACACACACACACACGCACACGCGCACACGTATATATATGGCCTGATTTCTCAGAACTTATGTTTTCAAAACCTTAAACTTAAATAAGTCATAGCTTCCAAAATATAAGCTTGATTCCCACAATTTATCTTGTTTCGAAGCTCTGATTCTACACTTTCATATTATGTGAAAAACAAAAAAAAATGTCAAATTTTGAAATGTGACCCTTAAAGTATTCAGGGCAGCCTGGAGCTCATTGGCTCACAGAACACAGAACTTGTGCTCAAACCCCATTGGCTCAGAACTAGGGGCTTGGCTGCTCATTCACAATTGAGTGGTATTTTCAGCAAAAAAAACAAACTTAAAAAACATGTTTTGTGGACCTCAGAGACCTATATTAAACTTGTGTAAAAAGGAGCATAATAGGCCCCCTTTAATATCAAAATTTCAAGGAAACTACCTGCTCATAGATCTCGATGGCCTTCTGGTACTGCTCCAGCTGAGCGCTGTAGGCACCCACCTTCAGCAGACACTTGTTAGCAGAGCTGAAAGAATAATACATTTATAAATAGAACATACACTGAATTATTCATATATTATATAGTTCACAGACACTACTAGACAAGCAATTCATTTGCTTTGATCCATTACTTTAGGAAATGGGAAAACTTTGGTTTTGGGTGGATATAGACAACAATCTTTTGAATGACTCTGGTTGGAAATGAAATAACTCGCTAAGAATTCTTCATTTTCACTCATAATAATAATGATAATCATACAAAAAAAGTGAGTAAACAACCTTAAATATTAATAAATATGTCGGTTTACCCTCCCTGCAAGCGTATGAGGCTAAACCTTGAAACCCTGTTTGTCAGCACTTCGATTTGCTTTGATGAGAGTGGGCCTCATTTATCATTGTTAATTTAAATTCTAATTTTGTTTTATTACTTATCATTTTCCAAAGAGTAAATCACTGGAAGGTGATTAGTGGAATGCACAACCTAACCCTAATTTCAAACACACACACACACACACACACACACACACACACACACACACACACACACACACACACACACACACACACACACACACACACACACACACACACACACACACACACACGAGAAGCCTGTTCCGGAAACATACCTGTTTGATTCCTCTCCCTTATAGTAGTCTGCTGCCTGTTCGTAATGTGCAATAGCCTAGAAAAAAATACAAATATATAAACACATTTATTATAAACACATGATATTCACATAAATCATTATAAACACAATTCTCAAGGTACATCTTACCTTTTCAATGTCCACCAGTTCAGACTCGTAGATCTCTGCGATGCTTATGTGGTGTTTGGCTGCGATGGTAAACCTTCCCTAGAGTAGGAGTTGAATAAAAACACCTTCACACTTTTATCTAACTGATAAAAAGAACACAAACGCAACTTTTTCAAGAACTGAAGTGCAAAAAAATATATAACTAACAATAACTACACTGAAAATATTATAAAATGTCAATACTTTTTGGGACATGCTGCTATAGGTAACAGCTCTTGTTGAAGTGATATCAAATTCTACTATCTTGTGAATATAAAAAATGACTTCGCAAAATGTAAATCTACTCCCTACTACACTTAATATGACTACATTTAAAAACCGCCAGTGAGAAGAACTGTCAAGCTCCCATGGAACCACGGCGGAAACAATTTTAAAAGAAGGAATCACAAATTATGGTAAACTTCCCCTTACTCGCCAGGGGATAATGAAAAAAGTGTTAATTTGACAGTGAGCGAAGTGCGTCTCGTGAGGTTATAAATGCCTCCAAAATATTCTATCATGTGTGAGGCGAACAAATACATTTTGCTATGAGGTAAGGGGAAAAAAAAGAATCAGCTGTCTTAAGACATTATCTTGCAAATCACCCAGTTATGTGACAGACGAGACAGAAAATGAAAATGATAGAAATAAAAGATAATGAGAATAAAGATTAAGTGATGATCCGTCTATCTTACCATGTCTGTGTATATATCGATGGCTGCGTTTAAACACTTGATTGCCTCTATCGGCAGCAAAGAGGTAGAGGAGGGAACAGTGAGACAACACATGCTTTGTTAAAATCACAGAAATACCTCACATGCAGTGTTAAAGCAATGGGCTGGAAGGGCAAAATACACGTTAATAATAATAATCATAAATTTTCATGTGCTTTTAGTGGCATCACAGTCATGTACTGTAGTAATAGTAGCTGGAAATTATGACCAAAAAATGACCAAGTATGTTTATGGGAATGAGCTCTTAAATATTTGAGCCACTTTCATTTTGAAAAAAATAAAATAAGAAAAGAAAATAGAGTAATGGCCAGATATCTTACGTCACACACACAGGTACTCCTCACTTAACGGCCTACCGGCTTAACGATCGTTCAGACTTACAACCAGCTCTCTGACCAGTCTGTACTGTACTCTGCGTACAATACCACGGCCTATCAGCGTCAAGCATCTTATCGCACATCACCCCATATACTATATACACTATATATACTATATACACTTGATATACCGTACTCATCTTATCACCGTCGTCAGTCTCAGTCCGTTCACGCAGTCTGTCAGTATTCACTACACTAACGTTGATAATGGCCACGCCCCCTTACCGTGAAATAACACGGGTCCTCGCTTATCGACCAATTCGCTTAACGACCTGGTCCTAGGAACGGAACTCGGCCGTCGTGGCGATATATATACATTTGAGATATGAAATTGACGAAATTCAGAATTATGTTTGAATCCAAAAAAAAAAGATTTATTGCATTTTACTTTTAGACAGCGATATTAAATAGGTCATAATTTGATCACAAGTATGTGTGTGTGTGTGTATATGTGCTGTATAGAGGAAAAAATTATAGATGGGTTATATAGGGTTATATTGTGGTTAGAATCAAAAATGGGGGAGGGGCTGGTTTATCTAGTTATACAAAGGTATTTTCATTATCATTTAAACTTTTTTCCCTATTGTGGGGTGGGGTGGGGTGTCTCTTAGGGCAGTAGGGTTAATTTTATTTAATATTTTATTTATTAATGGTCTATTAAGGGGGGAAAAGTAAATATTGATGTATAAATTGACTTTTATTTTCAATAAAAAGTTACGTTGCAAAGAAGAAACAATACACCGAATCAGTATATTCTTTGTTTGCTGGATTTCTTGGTATTAAATTGATGTTGGGATTTAAGTGGTGATGATTTAAGCTTGACGCTTACATCATGTAGACCATGGAAACCCAGATGCTGAGATAATTAACATGAATAAGCAACAGCACAGACAACGGCATTAAAACCACTAGAAACACTATTTGGGTCAGGGACAATATGTTCGTCATAATGTGATTCATCAGCGGCTTTCATAAGCAACATGAAAGACATTGAAGAGCTGGTATAAGATCATTTTTGCCAATTAAATTGCACAGCCTGATAGAGGAATACTGTAGGACTGGCTGGCATGATGCCAAGAAAATTTGTGATATACTGTATATTGTGATATATAAAGAGTCAGAGATATTGCTGACTCTGACTAACCATCGACTAAAACAGCCCCAGTCCCGCTGACTTTTTGTTTTGGTATTTTTTTTAAATTATATTCAACCTAGGCCCTTTGGAATACAGTCAAACCTCTAATAACCATAATTCATTCATTCTCGCATAGGAGAAGTCTGGGCTGTGGGGGCTGCTGGGAAGGTTGAAATATTAGGTTTGTTTGCAGTGTTGCTTTATGATTTGAAACAAAAGCCTTGTGATAACAAAAGCGCAGATTTGTATTGCTTTGTAATTCAAGGACATCTGGTCAAAATTATAAATTCACTAGACAAATGAAAAAGCCTTAACAACTGCGTGGGTGTGTGTGTGGGTGTGTGTGTGTCTCTCACCGTTGGGGTCGGACTTCTTGAAGGCATTTCCTGCATCGATGAAACTGGTGGCAGAGTCGTGTTTGTTCTGCAGCTGCATGTGGAGACGAGCGGCTTTGCAGAAAGCATTTCCCGCACCTGGAGAGAGAGTAATTTTCATTTAATTTAATTTAAATGAATACATATGCAACTTTATATCAACAGAAGCTAGGGCTAGCTATTGTACAGTATATAAAGTTGTCTTGAAATGACTTTATTTTATTTTACAATTTTAGAAGTTAGTGTTTCTTGTTTTATTCAGAATTATCTATGAATTGCATATTGCAGAAGAATCATAAAAAAACAGCAATGAAAACGTAATGACAAAACCAAAACAAGATCTCCAAATATGGTCAACTACTATTGTACCATGAAAAAACAGGCAATATTGCTCGGTCCTTAATATATTCAACAAATGTAAATGATCCCAGCCCTCTGCCCCCGCGGTGTCTCCCAAAATGCTGAGCTATGCAAGAGCACAGGGAGAGCACCTCGGTGGGAAACGCAGCACATACAATGCAGCATTCTCGATTAAACAAAAACTGCAAAACACAGGTCAATAGAAGTATGAGGTATCTTTATTTTTTATTGACACAAAAAAACGTACCGCTCCAGTTTTTTGCCATCTTGAACATGTTGGCCGCTCTGCAGTACATCTCACAGGCCTCCTCCACTTTGTGGGGTCCACTTGATATTAAAAGATTAAAAAAAAAAAGAAAACACATTAATTGAAATAGACCGCATAATTCACCTTATATTAAGATGGAAATTAAGTACCACAATAAGTACCACTATATTGAAATTTTTATATGACAGCCATGGTAAATTGTTAGGTTTATTGTATATTAAAATTTGAGTTTCTATCTTGTAGTTCATTTTAAGGTTTGTTGTTACCTTTTGCTATTTTTTAAATTTGTTGTTTACTCATTATCATTAGGTTATAATATATTGGCAATTTTTTAACTGTCCATTGTTTATTCCTGGGTTTCTTCTTTGGTTATTTTTTATTGTTAATTTTAGGTTTATTAAATATTGCCAATTGTTCAGCAAATTTTAAGGTTTATTGCAAATTGCCACTTTCTTAAAACAATATATATATTGTTTGTATATATAGTGTGGTGTGTTGCGTGACGAATAAAGACTGTTTCTTGTTTCAATATATATATATATATATATATATATATATATATATATATATATATATATATACCTTTTTGATTACTTGCTATTTTTGATGTGGGCTACTGTGACACTGCAATTTCCCTCCAGGGATAAACAAAGTATCCATCTATCTCTGTATCTATCATTTGATTTATTTGGTTTCTTGCAGTTTGGACCAATAAACAGAACAATGCCATTGTTGCATTTACCAAGATGATTCACTGCTTAGATAGAGGGGTAATAACTCGCTGGATGTCCGGCGAGGAGCGGCCTCACCGCACAGCTATATTTTATACTTCACAGCATTTTAAAGCTCCATGATCCATGAGAAGTGTTTTTTCACACACAAAAACAAAACCTCTCCTATGCAATCCTGCTTTGATAAGATAAAATAGCACTCGCTTAATCCAAGGGGGGAGTTTAGGTGTTACAGCAACAAAATAGTGCAAGGAAAGAAAGAATAAGATTGTATAAAATGAATAAATATGGGAGCCCAATATGGGAAGAAGGGAGTTACTCTAAAGTAAAGTACAAATACTATATAGCTGCAGTGTGTGGCAATAATATGCAATGATAGTACTAGTAATATCTGGTATAGTAAATATATGAATAGCCATAGTGTATTAATATATACATGTATAGTTTTGTTAGATAGCAGTGTGGTAGTCAAAACGTGTGGCAAAAAAATAACAATAATAAGATGATAGTACTATGTAATAGTAGTAGCAATAATGGTAGCGCCACTAATAGACTAATGCATACAATTAAAGCACAAGACATATACACACAGACACACACACATACATATACATATAAATATATATATATATATATATATATATATATATTTATATCCTACACATCATCATCGGATCCACTTAAAAATGCATTCATTTGTTAAACCAATGTATTTTTTTGCTTTCCTCAACACAAATGTTATTCGTGCATTTGTCAGTTGCAGGTTGGGAATACCGAAGAAATATAGATTATTGCAAATGTAATGAGCATTGTTTTAAGGTTGAACTCGCGATCCAGACTTTTCAGCGTTTACACGCAGAGGTAGTTCTCTACGACGATCAGAACCCAGCCGAATCAGAATGACACGGAACCAACTGGTCTCGGGAATCGACTGTAATCAGAATCGCATGGACTCGGAGTGAGCTAGCGTGACAATCAACCGGCCTGATGGAAAGGAACCTCGGCCTGGGAGGGGCTGGGACCCACCGCGTTGTTTACGCGTTCCCTACAGACACGCAGCGTTTTCACGACGGCCGCTCCGCTCCCACCAGGAACGCGCTTGCGCCCAGGTACAGAACATGCTAACTATGCTACATGCAACAAGCTGCGTTCAGCCAGGCTCCGGTGGCCCGGCTAGCCGGTGGGTGGCGCTTGGTGCAGTGCTCCTTACCCTCCAAACATCCCTCCCAAGAAAGAGCCCGACGACTTGACTTTTTTGTCAGCGTCGGCCATCAGCTGGATGGCTTCCTTCTCTTTACCAGAGTTGTCCATTTTGTCCGGATGGTTGACGATGCAGACAGTTAGATGAGGAAACGCCGCGGCGGACCGGACTGTGTACGGTGGCGGATTACGCTCGATCGGTCTATTCGGCGTAGGCATACGCCTGTCGGTGGTTTTGGCCGCGAAGGGATATGTAGTCCGTTACACGCCGCCCGCCGTTGTAGTTGTATTGTTACGAACTACAAGTCCCATGGAAATGACAAGAACGCTCGAAGCCCACGATACGTAATGTTACTCGGCAGATCCATAGTTCCACCTATTTTCAGAAAACGGAATTTAAAGTTATTTTATTAATTTGAATTTAATTTGATTTGATTTAATTTAATTCAAAACATTGTTTGGTAAAACGGTAAAATAAAATAAAAGAATAACGTTGGACGAACAGGCCACTGAATCGGTGTACTTTGCAATCGTGTGCAGCAGAGAGCGCACAAACATTAAAGAACGCGTTTAAAAATCAACATTTTACAAATGTTAGATACGCAAATGTTAAATGCGCAATATTTATTTGTTATTGCATATATTGCAATACATGCAAGTCTTCTCATATTATGTTTTTATCACACATACCAATCTACCCATGTTTCATATTCAGCGATGCCTCTTGTTTACTATGATTTATTAAAAAAAGGTGCCATATAAATAATTATTATAGTCAGCATTGGTCGCAGTTACCTTGCAGTGTGGCTGCAGCAGTTACTGTTTAAACTGTATAGTCCCCAATCCATCACATCCCCATCCCATAATCCCATTATGCCCTTGATCTTCCTGGTCGAGTTGGTACATTGTTATGCAACACGCCACCAATTTGCTTGGATCCTCGTATTAATAACTCCATAAACAGATGGATATGTGAATTATGAAAGAAATAAAAGACACCGAGCTTCTGATCTTTACTTTGATCTCTTCCATGAAGGATGAGGTCTTTTAGCAAATAGACAAAAGAACAGGAATAACAATGATCGACGTTCATACACAAGGTTGTGGAACCTGGCACGCTTTGGGAAAACTACCATATACTTCTCGTTATAGAATCATACCAGACAAGACCTTCAATAATTTGGAGAACCAGTGGGGCGTGAGATTCTGGGTTTATTGCACAATAGACAACATACCTATTGGATGCCTTGGTTTACATTGGATTTCCCAGAAACGTGGCGCTATGTGAAACTAATGCTATTCATTTTGTAAATCATTGCCAAAAATGAAACCAGACAGTTTATAAAAGCTGAACATGGCTTCAACAATTTACATATCATTCGTTTACTAGGGATTTCTTTTTTTAAACACAAAGCTATGTAAATCTAGAGTGATATATTGTTTTTGATTTTCAGCACTAACTTCCTTATGATACGGTCAATCCCTTTTGGCATCACGTTTGGTGATACAATAACCAAATGCAGCTGAACTGAATCCCTCTTAACAATCATTAACACAGTATACATAAAGTTTTAAATTTAATTCCCTGCAATCTAAAATGAGGTCATTTCCAAGGTACAAAACCTCCCTGAAGTTGCTGTACATGTTAAGGAAGAAAAAGTAGAGTAAAATGGCAATAGAACCTTCTTTTATGCATATGTTAGTGTTATTAACACTTCAACTGCCAATTCTTCCCTTCAGGCATACAGTAGGAGTGTCATTCTTAATATTGGCACATTATTACCACATTCATTCAAGTTATTAATAGAATTTGAATCTGAAATTGATCTGATGTATTTAAACGTTATACAGTATATCGCTGCGTGATATCAAAAGCACCAACTGATGCAATTTATTGTCTCTATGTCGACGTCTTAAATGAAGATCACATTTTAACATTCATTCACATAACATACATAGTTTATGGTGAAACGGTGTGTAAATGTGAAAGTGCAACGTGTTTGTACTGTGGTCTATTGTTATGTAGATAAAGTTTTTTTCCATGAAGGCTGTAAGATCAGATAAAAAACATCCAGCAAAAGATAACATTCCTCGGTCATTATTGATCCTCTACAAGAGTTTTTTTTTAGTTTTTTTTTTACAAGAGTAAAATACTACCAGAACTACAAATTCTACTACTACAAAGGTGAAGGGCTATCGGTACCAAAAGAAAAATAAACCACTGAACGACCCATTTAAAAATAAAAATAAAATACTATGAATAAGTATTGTTTCCAAAGTGCTATAGACTTGGATGAATGGTTGGATGAATGGTTGTCGAGATAATCAAAGGACATACAGACAGAGATTGGACAGAACAGAGATTCCTTTCTTGATAGTAAGATAAAAACTCAACCTGCAACAAAAAAAATTAAACAACGCTATTTCCCAGAATGATAGAAGAGCGCAAAACATTATACTCCTCATTGTACGATATGAGATCCCCATGTGCAAATGTTCACCTGAAACATCAAATTTAGCACTTTGAAACAAACAGTAATTATCAAATTGGCTAAATAAAAATCCCACACCTGAAATCCAAGCTCGTAATAAACATGTTTCAACTGAAGGTGGAGGGGGGTAAGTTAAGGTAAGTTTAATTCAGGATGATTTTTAGTATTTTTAGAGCTTATTGTGCGTAATCACCGGGTGTCATGACATTTCACTGTATATATGTATGACCGTATGTGTTATTTGTGTGACAAATAACCTCTTGAATCTTGGGAGTTGTCTGCTGCTTAAAAATAATAAAAATAATAATAATAATAATAATAGAAAAAACATGTTGATGATATTGACGTGTTTGGCAAAAAAAGTCAAAACACTGGCTGGCTTTTGACCTTTGGACATGTATTGACGTGAATTGGCGCTTTGTTAAGAAATCAAAATAAAAAATAAAAAAAATCACTTTCCTGAACAAATAAACAAATTAACAGATCGTTTCAGTCATGACCATGATTCGAATGGAAACCGCATTTAGGGAAGTGGGTTCTGGAGGAGAGCTTGGGGGTGGGGGTCCGTGGCTCAGGAGGAGCTGAGGCCGGAGTCGGACTCGGCACTGCCCGTGTGCGCCACAGGGGCTGTGCACGGCGTCGAGGAGCAGGGCACAGAGTACCAGGTGCACGAGCACTTCTTCAGCGTCTCCTCTGTGATCACCTCCCGCAGAGAGTGCTGCTCCTCTAGCTTGAAGACGTTGGGCTGCTCGCCCTGGTCCTCACAGATCCTGCGGAAGGAGGAGAGTTAGACTGGTTGCAATGGTAACCACCACGTTCTGACATTTAATCGCGCTGTTCTCTACTCCAGCCGTCACGAAGACTGTAGCGCTTACAGGAGGAATTCACATAATACTGAGAGGTTAAACAGCGTAAAACTACAATACAGGGCTCGACAGTAACGGTTGCCCAGTTGCCACAACCAGGGCGACCAGATTTGTCAAACACCTTATGCGGTGTAGTTGTCGCCTCATCTACCAAAATGTAAAGATCAGCCATCGGGAACAAAACCTTTTGACATGGTTTAACTTGGTCATAACTATTAAAAAAAACCCAAAGTTATCCTTCAGGCAAGATATTGGTGATTGGATTATTTACCTTTAATTAAGACAAACTGTTATAAAAAAACATGTTAAATGTAACCAAAATATACATTTCTGTTAATGAATAAGGTTCAATAAATCACTCTCATAATGTTATGACATGGGTTATAATTATAGAGGATCGATATCACATAACTATAAAATACTTCAAATTTGGCAAACATGTCAGTTTTTGCTACCAAAAGCTGATACATGGCAACTTGGCAACCACTTCTAAAAGTTAGTGTCGGGCCCTGCTGTGGATACTTTTCTTTCTATATCCAATTTTCTTAAAACTATAAATATACTAGTCTGTACTAAAACACATCTGATAAACTAAAATAAAAAATGAAAAAACTCTACATACTGTAGTTTTTTTTACTGATATTAACTCTATACAGTTACTAACACTGAACTATACTGTATAGTGGAGCACAACACTCAGAAGCAAAATACAATTTCATGCATTCATGTTTTTCAAGGGCAATATTCAGTGCAAGGCAACCATTCCTATTTATCCACGTTGTGAAACAGATTCAACAGATCCTTCACAACACCAGAGCAGCAAATCAAGGATGACAAAAAAGAACAAAAACTGCGTATTGACATTTGCCATCCCTTCAGGATGCCAAAGAATGGAGGCTGATGCAGGTGTCAGTGATCCACAAGATGTTTTTTCCCCCACACCCGTTTTCCTTTTAGTCAGGACATTGGAAGTGAATTTCAAACCTGTTTTGGCTTTTTTTTGGCTTATGAAGTTTTAATAAGAGACTAAGAAAGGAAGAACTCAACCTGAACACACAAACCGGTCGTTTGTGAGATCCTGGTTCATGCTTTATTTTAGCCATTCGCTCTTTCTGCTTGTTTTGCTTGGAACAGTAACAACACAGAATACCCAATTGTGACATGCATGAAAAAGCATTTTTTTGTGTTTAAATTCAGCAAATGTTAAAACATACAAAGCACAAATGTGGTAGAAACTATTACAAGCTCAGGATACTATGCTCCAAAAGTGCTGGTCAGGGCAGTTGACAAATCCAGTGGTTCTTAAAGTTAAAGCAGGGTCATTCTCATCATATTTCATAAACTGTATTGAAGTTTATCAGTTTAACAAGTGACAAGTCAACTGTCTTGCATCTCTGGGTACATTTACATACAGATCTAGATATATATCAACATGTATATCTACAACTATGATTTTTGGGGATTCAAGGGTAATGGGGAAGTTTGGTTGTATCAATTATTTGGAGGAATATGACATTAATATTACCATATATATCTTTGGGATTTCCAGGTTACTTTAGATGTACAATGGCCTCTATTGTGTATTTGATCAAATGCAATAAAACTGGCACAACTTTTTGTGGTAGAAAATAATAAAAAAGCCAACATGAAATACGGTATTATTCTGTAATGTTATTAAAAATAATTTAATGCTATAATAATAATAATAAAAATAACTACTACTACTACTACTACTACTAATAATAATAAGTGGAATGGAGTGGAAATCTTAACTTTGTCCTGATTCCAGATTGACTTTCTCTACAACAGTTTCCATAAATTGATGCTGACTGCATTATTCTCTCCACATATATTATTATCAGAATAAGAGGCTTAAATAACATCTTCAATAATTAACATATTTCTATAATGTGATTAAAGAGAAAAAACAATCTGCATGTACAGTAAATGTACCCATCGTTAAAGAATATTACTCTGTTTCTTCAGGCAGTAATTAGGATGGAAAACTAAAAACAACAACCAGGGGGAGTGAGCAAACGACAATAATCCAATGGAAAAAAACTAAAAAACACACACACACACACAACCAGGAAGCAGAAAGACATTACAGGCGTCTGGAGAACCCGGCACCAAGCATTCACAAATTCTGGAAGGAAAAGGCCACAGTTATGACAGCGACCCTGAACACACGTCAAATCCTGTCGATTTGACATGATGAAGTGACCTTAACTGTAAAACTACTTCCTGTGGCGTTCTGAAGCCAGCTTTACACCGACTACAACAAACGACAATATAAAGCAGAAGTTCATTCATTCCTATAGAAAGTCCGATTCCGCACGCAAAAAGCTGTGACGCGCTGCAGAATTTCCATGTCCGATCGAGGCGCCGGGATGCGTTCAAATTTTACATTTATGCGACAAGTTTCGGTTCGACTGGAAGTGACGTCACAAAGTCACGTATCTAAAATAATGATGTTATTAACGTCAATAAGTATTTACTATGGATCTCCCCATATTCACTATCAATAAATCTATATTTATATTCCATAAAATGAACAGTTAAATGTGTGTATTTCAATTTTTTCCGCACTTTGCAAACAATGATAAATGTCCAGCTGATCAAACTACTTTATAACTACCTCATAAAAACAAGCTCTCCCATTTTCCCTGGCGTATTTTGTGATGCCAAACCCAGCCGCAGTCATCTGACGGCCACTAGAGGGATCCGAGGGTCGAATGCGATTACAGACTAGTGTGCAGGACATTTAAGGAATATGTGGAGCAGGGGACAAAGCTAAATGTGGGTTGGAGTGCCACGGTGGGGGGGGGGGGGGGGTCCGAAAAATAAACAATAAATTGGTCTCTGTTGCGTAAAACAACAGACATTTTGGCGTGAGCGTTGGGTGCATGTGTGTTCTTGCATTACCCCAATGGAAAAGAGAGAAAGGCTGACTCAGTGGTTTTCCTACCTCTATCCAGGATCTTCAGCAGCACACTTTGAACTTGAATAGATTTAGTTTCAACCAGACAGCACAGACTTGAACTTTGGATTGGGCTTTATTCCCCTTTGTGCATAAGTTGGGTTCAGGTGGTTTGAAAAGTGTTTAATGGGCCTATACATTCATAACAGATATATAGATTTTGATGGGAACTGGTTATTTGTGTAAACAATATGTGAAAACAAGTGTACATATTTACACGCAAACAAATGTGGAAAGAAATGGAGACCAAATGATGAGGGTAAAAAACAAAAAATGTGTTCTATCCATAGTCTGGACATGGTTCAGATTGAGTCTTTTGGGGGTATGAAAAAAGGAGGAGAATACTCTGCGACACACAGAGCTTGAGTGTAAAAAGAAAAGACAGAAGGCAGATATCACTGCCCAGATATCTGCACAGATATCACTGTATTTACTATTCAACTTCCTTATCCTAGAAGGACACACATCTGCTTATTTCATTTTATAAGCTTTTATTTGCAGAAGTTCTGTCCATTTATTTAAATTTATAGTTATATAATATCGCTCTTAACATGTTGTACTTTAGTAATGGAATTTGTCGTAATATGCAAAGGAACATCAAAGTGGCATCACAATAATTAATCAATAACAACCTTATAGTTAATTCAGGACAATACATAGTTACTAACGCAGTCTTGTACTGTTTTAGAAGCATTTTCTATTGAAATTATGAGGAAGTAAATGTATATGATATACTGTCCAAAGTTCACCAAATACAGAATAATAATACAAACAAAAAAATAAAACCTTAAACCATGGTACAATATCCATTTTTGTTTCGTGGTGGACCTACCGGTCGTAGATGAGGCCGTCGATGCCCTGCTCGCGCAGCTTCCTGCGGATGTCGTGGTTGTTATTGTCGTCTCCCCAGCAGAAGACCACCAGGCCTTTGGACTGAGCCTCCTGGATGAAGGACAGGTTCTTCAGCAGCTCCTCTGTGTGGGCGCTGATCCCCTGCAGAAGGAATTGAAGTGGCAGAAGAACACGTTCAGTCATTTAATAAGGTGAGTGGTGGTTAGTGGTGAGATTAATACACAGTGAAATGGAAAGTACAGGGGAGCTGTCTCAGACTTAAAAGGACCCTGCTGGTGTCAAATTGAGATTTAGCTGGTTTAATAGTCACCGCACATCCATTTTACATTCACCCCTCAGACTGACTAACAGACAAACTACAGTCACACACACACTACAGTCTTTCTTAATTTTGCCGTATTTTGTATTTGTTAATTTCATTACAAAAAAAAGCATCATTGCTTTAACAAATACAAAATACATCAAAATCAAGGAACTTGGACACAAAAAGTTACAAACAATTCCTACTTATGACTAGACGTCTGGTAGCCATCTAGTCACAAGTAGGACTGGGAAATTGTGGCATAATGAAATATCATTATATTCATTTCATAAATACCTCAATATGAATAATTTCATGATATTTTGGGGATTGACTATGGCTATTATTTTACTTTTACGCAGCATTAGAGACAATATTTAACTATATCGCGATAACCAAAACCTTTCCATTTTAAGCTTGATGCTAAATGTCGAGGGGGCTAATCACCAGGATGTTCTCGCTCTGGGCGAAGCTCATGGCGATCTGTGTGGTTTGGCAGCGGAGGTCCATCAGCGGGGGGTAGATGTCTGAGATTCCCTGAGTGAGGAAGAGGATGGGGTACCTGTTCTGCTTCCGACGCACCCTGGTTCGAGGAAGAAAGGAAAGAGAAAAAAAATGGGAAGCCCAATTGAAAAAGCAGTTTTTTTGGTTTAATTATGACTTCTTAATCATTTGTGGACATCCCTCCATGTAAAATCTTTACAAAGTGTAAGTTTAGGAGACAAAATTCCATATTCAATAGCTACATAGATAGAACACCTGGCTGGTTGAGATCTTTCTGAACTGAACGGCTCGCATTGTTCTGTCTGTAAGCCTCAAACAGTCGGCAACTTGAGCGAGGGTGAATCCATTAGAGGAGTAGAGATGAAGCCAAAACAAAATGTGGCTGAACAGACAAAACAGACAATGTCCTTCCTTTCCAATGTTGTCCATTTTCCAAAGAATAACATTTTGTTTCCAAAAAAACAAACAAAAAAAGAAAAAAACATCTCACATGGTGCAGACGTCTGGGTCGAAGCAGGAGAAGACGATGCGTCTCTTTCCGGCTCTCTGCAGGACGCACGTCAGCACGATGTCCAGGAACATGTTCATGTTGAAGAACGACGACATGTTGCTCTCCCAGGATCCATCCTGTCAACGCAAAACAACACTTGAACAATTTTGTGAATATAGGGCTGGGCGATATAATCGATATAATATCCTTATCGCAATTTGACACAAGATATCGTCTGGGATTTTTCTTATCAGAATATCTTCGATATAGTAGAGTGTTGTTTTTAATGGTAGGGTCACACACGATGGGGCTTCAGCGTGAAGCCGGGCAGCTCTCGTCTAGTCGCCGTACAGTCACAGCGCCGGCGACAGGGCTTCTGTGCCCCTGGCGTTTGTGGACGTGTCGGCTCAAAACCGTCTGGCTGTTGTGGGCATGTCAAACATTTCAAACCTTTCTCCTTCTCCATATTTAATAGACATTATATAGATAGATGGTGCCGTGTGTATTTTTTTTTTTTTTTTTTTTTTTTAACTGTTTACTGCAATTGAAATTACCTCTTGAAAAAATTACGTCAATAACCTTGCCATCCGTCCCTTAAAATAAAGGATTGTCCTAATTGGAGAAACATTAAATGACGTGTTCTTTATTTTACTGATAGTTTAAGGGACGGTTTTCCAATAAATAGTGTAATTATGACCGATACACAGTGATCCGGGCGTCCATTTTGCAAGGCTCAGCGCCATTGAGAGCGTATCTTTCCTCCTCTTGGCTATCGGCCAGCGCAGCTCATTTGCATAGAGTTGAAACCTGCTTAACTTTCTTTGTGGCTGTGAAGCTGTCAGCTGGTCGCCTGTCCTCGCTCTGCCCCTGCAGCCGGAAGAAGCCGAGCTCTGTTTGGAATGCATTGCAGCCTGTCGTATTGCAGCACATGAATGCCGGCAGTGTGGCCGTGCCATAAGGCTGCATTGCAGTAAAGTAATGCAATTTTCCAGCTGTTCTAATCAATGCCACTGCCTACTTGGTTAGAACATCTGTATTACTCATCATTATTTTTGTAGTATTTCTGGGGTATGAATATCCAATAGAAGCAACAATAGTCATCCGAGGCATATTGTTAACCTGTCGTTATTGAGGTATTCATTAAAAAAATATTGTGATATACGTTTCCGTATAGGCTCATTCTGCTATTATGAGAATGAATGAGATTCAATGTAAAGCTTAAGTTCAAATTCCAGACTACATGAACGGAATAAGAGAGATTTTAATTTTGAAAGATTTAATTGTGTATAGTTTTTGAAACAGGGAAGTAAACCCTGTCTTTGCATATTATTTTGATCACAGTCTGTTTCAATAAAAGTGCTTGTGAAATCTCACGTTGTTTGACTTACAACTGAACATTTAGCTGACTTAGTAAAAAAATACCGAGATATACAGTGGTAGCTTGAGTTACGAGTGCACTAACATACAAGTTTTCCGAATTACGAGCTGTCGTTCCGCCGAATTTTTGTATTGATTTGCGAGCAAAAATGTGAGTTGCGAAGAGCGAGCTTCAGGTACGCCGCAGTTAGTTGGCGTGGCGAGCGAATCCGGCACGCATCCCAAGTCTCACTCATTCACTTTACGTGGTTACCTGACCGTGGAAGCATCTCTTTTGTGTTTTGTGCTTGCGATTTGTGCGTTTTGTGCAGTTATTTTGCCAAAAAAAATTCTAACCATGGGTCTTAAAAGTAAGTGCTGAGAAGAAGAAGCGGATGATGTCGATTGAATTAAAGCATGAAATCATAGAAAAACATGAGCGAGGTGTGCGTGTGATGGAATTGGCAATTTTTTTTAAGCGAAAGTGAAGTGAAAAAAAAAATAAAAATAAATTGTAGAAATTAAGTTCAGCAAATAAAGTGTAGCAGCAAACAAAAGCAAATGAAAAAGCACCAAACGAACTCCTCCAACCTCCTGCGCCTATCTCCACCACCCTCCACCTCCGCCCGCACTTCCGTTAGTCCAAGTCGTCTGATCTCCAAGGTAAATACACTTTATAAAACCAGTTTATTTCTTTACATTGTCTTTCATTATGTTTTATTATGTTTTTATACAATATTTGTTATTTGTAAATACATTTTTCTTATTTAAAAACACGTAACAAAAAAAAATTGGGCTGGTTTTTGGGGGACTGGAACGGATTAATGGCATTTCAATTAATTTCAATGGGGAAAATTAATTTGCTATACGAGCAGATTGAATTACGAGCTCTGTCATGGAACGAATTAAACTCGTAAGTCAAAGTACCACTGTATATTATGCATCGCCATTCAGCTTAAAAATACTGAGATGTGATTTTTGGTCCATATCGCCCAGCCCTAGGCGACTACACTCAAAACATGTCAACCAATTGCCAGGTGATCATCAAATAAAATAATTAAAGATAAATACTAGGGCCGTCAGTTGATTAAAATATTTAATCACAATGAATCACATGATTGTCCATAGTTAATTGCAATTAACTGCATAATGCACAATATGGCAAACTCAATTTCAGTAGCTCTGTCTGCCTGTCTGTTGTTTTACTTTTTTTTCCAACTTCGTTTTCACTTAAAATTTTTCCTACTGCACGCATTGTGTATATCTCTTTTTTCCCCCCAGATTTCTTATCTGCAAGACGGTGTCGGAAACCTTGAAAATTGAAGGGAACAGCCGCTCTCGCTGAGAACAATGTGGCATGAAAGGCCCCATACCGCGAGAACATCCCTGTCCGCTGTCACAGTAGTGAACCCAGTGAATCCCCATTAGTGATGCCAGTTAGCCATGTTTCCGTGAAACAGTGCACTACACTCCATGGAGATCTTGCGGTTCCTCACCAGGGCAGCCAGCTCATCGGTCTTGTTGGCCAGCGAGTTCACGTTCCCCATCACTACTGACGGAATACAGGTATTGTACCTCCACCGCGTCGCATTAGCTTAGCCTTAGCTTAGTGCCAGCTCTGCTGCCCTGGTACTTGCACTCTTCGTTAACATCATGTGGTGCGACCCAGGACATAAAACTGTTAAGGTGACTATCTGCAGTCGGGACATCGAGCTGCTGGCTGTGAGTCGCCCACTATATTGCATGCACAGGGAGTTCCCGCATCACTATTGTTGTATGTGTATACATCCCTCCATGTGCACATCGCAGAGGCGGCGTGTGACATTTTTCACTCGACTATCGCGAGGCTACAAACACAACACGCATCAGTGCCATCGTGACTATGGGTCGGGCAAATGGTCAAAATAATAGAATTTGCATTAACGCGTTAAGAAATGTAGTGCCGTTAAACAAATTTGCGGTAACGCGTTATTATCATGTTAACTTTGACAGCCCTAATAAATACAGAAACAAATGTCAAATAAACAGAACAGAATTCAAACCACCACCTAATATGTCCGATCAACTCCCTCAAATTTGACTTTGTCTACTTTTGGTGACAATAATGATGATCTCAACTCAATTGTGTAAATTCCTTACTACCATTTTGTGAAAATACAATGTGGCAAACTATTATCCTTCCATGTCCTCTTTCCGCAACTGAAAACACCCACCTTCATCTGGCAAATCCACTTTAGCTCGATGTTGAAGCCGACATGGTCGGGAACAGCTTGGAATATCTAGAATACAAAAGAGAGAAAACACTATTTACTTATTTAGTGAATAGGCAGTCAATGTGACGCGGAAATGGGTATTGGGGAATCATGACATTAAAGCAAGACTCTGGTATGTTTTAAACCTTCACCTTATTTTTTGACCTTTGGGTCATTCATTCACATCATTGAGTGAACTGGAGAGATGGGCATCACATTCTTTGTACTAGGTACGTACATTAAGTTCCTTTAAAATGATGATAATCCTGCAACTCTCACCCGAGACAGAGAAGGGAAGGGCTGGTGCTCGTCGATTTCCTCTTCGTCATCCTGTAGATCTGACAAACACACACAGAACGGGTGACTTAAAACCACAACTCTAAATAATAACTGGCCTGTCTGTACATACAACTCATAACATCATATATTAAAAAAAAAATTTAAGTTACATCGCGAAATGTTTTTTGGCTTATGTTTATTTTAGGTGTATTGTATATTGCCAATTTGTCTATTATTTACTCAGTTTATCGCATAATGCCTTTTTTTTCCTATTTAATTCTATTACTTTATTATACTTTATTGCCTATCGGTTTGATGTAAGCAGCTCTAACACTGCAATTTCACTGCAATTTAAACTGAATCAAGCTAGTTTGAATCTAAACTATACAACAAAATATAGGAAATAATAAGGTAAATAAAGACACTGTACCTTTGTGATTGTTGGCTTTCATGGCAGTGGTGAGGTCCAACTGAGACACAAATCAAACCAAACATAAGATAGAAGAAACCTACCTAGAAGATCTAGGTAGGAATTAGGTTAGCTATTATGTCCGGTTTAGGAACTATTGTGTATAATCTCTGGGTGCGTTGCAAAGACATTTCACTGCATATGTGTATGAAGGTATATACATGTATGTGACAAATAAACCTCTTGAATCTTGAGATATGATAAGATAAGACTTATATGACTATGACTACAAGTCCAGTTGGGAAATTCAGGGACAGACATCATCTAAATCGTAATTGAAGGGGAAAACAGGATGCATTCTATCATTCCACCACTTTTACACAGAACCGGCTGCGATTTCAAACACATAAGTGTTGACTCGTCTCTTCAAACACATCTTGTGTGGACTGGTTTAAATGTTGTCAACCAGCAACCAGCTCAAACAACCTATCAATTTATCTAATCTTATCTAATCCGCTTTGTCTGCTGAGCCCAACCAACAGTGGTTGCCAACTGGGCAAACCACTTCTAGAAGTCATGTGTCAGGCCTCGAGTTACTTAGCAGTTTCCCTCTAAGTTTCCCTGTGAATTGAGGCAAAAAATGTTACCCCTATCCTACCTAAAGAATACCAATATCCAAATCGTACTATTTCTAAACAAATTTAGCGAGCAACAAATTATTAGGAATTAGAAATGTTATGGTCTGTCAAAAAAATCGAATAAAAGTCACTAAAACAATTCCGGATTCATATTCTAAGAATATGTTCCAAACCTCCTGCCACTAGTGAAGCCTTTTACCTTGAGGAGCTGGAGCTGCTGGAAGGTCAGGTCTTTGACGGGAACCTCGATCAGCTCCAGCGACGTCTCGTCATTTTTCTGCCACAGACGAGACAGAAGCTTGATTAACCTGAGCTTTGTGACACAGACCTGGAGCAGGCCATAGCCTCAAGCATAGATAGTTATTTGATATTTTTACAAATTTTTTGATACAGATATCTCGATATTGATAACTTGACGACATTTTGGGGATGATAGTGGGCCTGATCACAGATGACGACAAGAAAGCCAACCGTGAGGAGGTGTCTGACCTATCACTCTGGTGCCAGGACAACAGCCTCCCCCTGAACGTCAGCAAAACTAAGGAGCCGATTGTGGACTTTAAGGAGAGGACTACAACAAAGGACGCATGCGCTGTTGGTGATTAATGGGACTTCTGTCGACAGGGTGAGCAGCTTCAAGTACCTGGTTGTCCACATCATGGAGGACTTAACATGGACTTAACACCCTGACACTCTGGTGAGAAAGGCGAGGCAGCACCTTCACCACCTCAGGCAGCTGAATAAATTCAGGGTCTCGGTGAGGATCTTCAAGTCCTTCTACTGTGGAGCAGTGGAGAGCATCCTGACAGGCAACATCACTGCCTGGTTTGGAAACTGTACTGCTCAAGACAGGCAGGACCTGCAGACGGTGATGCGTTCAGCCAAACATACCACTGGAACTACCCTCCCCTCCCTGCAGGACTTATACACCACTTATACACCAGGAGGTGTAGTAGCAGAGCCCGCAGGATCATGAAGGATCCTCATCACCCCAATAACGGACTGTTCCAGCTGCTGCGGTCAGGCAAGCGCCTCCGCACTCACACAGCGAGAAGAGAGACTCAGATGGAGTTTCTCCCCGAAAGCCATAAGGACTGTCAATGCTGAACTCACCAGGGGCCTTCACTGAGACACACACATAGGCCCCACTGCTTTACTGTACCGTATGTTGCATACTGTACTGCATTCTGGATCACTGTACTGGGTGATTGCATACTGTGTTGTATTGCAGTTCTGTTCGGTGTTAGTGTATTGCTGCGCCATACTGTTGTATACTGTACTGTATATTTCCACACACACTACCTCTCTCTATTCACATGCCATTTTACTGCACATATCTGTATATACATAATAGTCTATTCCTCTTATTAATATTTTGTATTCCCACCCAGAATATTACCTTTTTACTCTTATTTTGTTCTATTTACTAACTGAATTACGTTTTTGGAATCAGTTAGTTTAGTTAGTTAGTGCGGCAGGCCAAGGGGCCGTGGCCAAGCCGCTGCTGCATACAGGCAGTGCAGGCTCCCATTTCAGGGCTGTTCAGCTGACGTGGATCGTGCGAATCAACGGAGGGACTCCGCGGATTCTTCTGATCCGTGAACAGAAAGTAATCCTTTATTTCAAAAACTGTAAATAAGTACACGCCGACCGCCACTGATTCGCCTCCGCCAAGGTGTGTCTCACTCCCTGACCCTGGCCCAGGACCAGGGAATGAGACACACCTCGGCTTCACAGTTAGTTAATTAGTTTGCCCTTTTGTGCCAGTTATGCTGCGGTGCCTTATTTCAAGGCTGGCTTATCAGGTTTTGTATTTATCTGTAATGTAGCACAGTGTTAACAATGATAGTTGTAATATTCTTTCTCAGCCCTGAAACTCAAACCATTTTCTGATGCCCCAAAAACATATTGAAATGATTACATTTATATCATAAATGTGCAACAATTAGTTGACTAATGGCTTGAACGGACAACTAATAGTCCACTAGGAAAATTGTAATATTGATACTTCGTTTGGAAGTTGTGTAACTGCTAAAATTAAATACCACCATGGTCACACATAAAATTAAATATAAATTTCTGTATTAGACGGAATTTGTTCCGTGAAATATTTTCCATAATGTACATCAGATGTAATATATCGATATTGAATCGGATAGTGACCTTTTGTATCCAAATATAATTGTGAGATACTACCCAATACCCAGACCTTGTGGATACCAAAACCAAACAGCTAGAGTAGTCTATGAAGTTCTGAAAACTTGCCAAGATACCATTTAAACTCCCTGTAAATTGAATTCAGTGATTTGTTTCTCAACAAATTATTCATGTTAGAAAGTAATGCTGAAAAGCTGAAAACATGTGAAAAGACTGTGAAAGATGTAGTACTGTATTGTGGAATTAGACGACATCTATTATTATATTGCGATATTGATATTAAACCGATATATCGCCCGGCCTTGATAATCAATTTGTGTTTTCACCTTCTTTGTGGATATGCAGCAGGTGAGATCGTGGAACACGATGGGAACACAGTCCTTGGAGAGGTGAACGTCAAACTCCACATAGGCAGCTCCCTGTAGGTAAATAAGGACAGAGTAATCAGCATATTTAACGTTCTTTATATTATGAAGGAATGAGAGACAGTTGGGGAAGAAAATGGAGCAGCGTTGTGGGTCAAGATAAGGAACTCACATGTTTGGCAGCGCTTTTGAAAGAGGCAATGGTGTTCTCCTTCACTTTGTGATGCCTGTTGGATTCATATTGGAATAAATTAATATGCTGATCATCTTCGATAAACATAGAAGATCATTCTGGAAGGCAAATAAAATGTTCTATATACAAATGTAAACACATATTTTCCATATATATATATATATATACACACACATATATATGGAAAAGATGTGTTTGTACAGGGCTGACGACAAACACATTTTATATATATATATATATATATATATATATGGAAAATATGTGTTTTGTACTGCATTCTGTATCACTGTACTGGGTTACTGCATTCTGTGCTGTATTGCAGTTCTGTTCGGTGTTAGTATATTGCTGTGCAGTACTGTTGTATACTGTACTGTATATTTCCACACACACTACCTCTCTTTATTCACATGCCACTTTACTGCACATATCTGTATATACATAATAGTCTATTCCTCTTATTAATATTTTGTATTCCCACCCAGAATATTACCTTTTTACTCTTATTTTGTTCTATTTACTAACTGAATTACGTTTTTGGAATCAGTTAGTTTAGTTAGTTAGTGCGGCAGGCCAAGGGGCCGTGGCCAAGCCGCTGCTGCATACATGCAGTGCAGGCTCCCATTTCAGGGCTGTTCAGCTGACGTGGATCGTGCGAATCAACAGAGGGACTCCACGGATTCTTCTGATCCGTGAACAGAAAGTAATCCTTTATTTCAAAAACTGTAAATAAGTACACGCCAACCGCCACTGATTCGCCTCCGCCGAGGTGTGTCTCACTCCCTGGCCCTGGCCCAGGACACACCTCGGCTTCACAGTTAGTTAATTAGTTTGCCCTTTTGCCCAGTTATGCTGCGGTGCATAATTTCAAGGCTGGCTTATCAGGTTTTGTATTTATCTGTAATGTAGCACAGTGTTAACAATGTTAGTTGTAATATTCTTTCTCAGCCCTGGAACTCAAACCATTTTCTGATGCCCCAAAAAAATATTTAAATTATTAAATTTATATCATAAACCTGCAACAATTAGTTGACTAATGGCTTGAACTGACGACTAATAGTCGACTAGGAAAATCTTTAGTCGGAGGGAAACCCTAGACATTTGCACATACAAGAAATATTTGAGAAACAATCATTAGTAATTGATATTAGAGCTGAGAGAAGAAAAACGAAAGAAAATCAATACTATTACATAGCACAACTCACAATTTCAATTCACAATTAAAGTTTAAATTTCGGTTTGACAATTTTAATATTGATACTTTGTTTGGAAGTTGTGTAACCGCTTTCTGCTAAAATTAAATACCACCATGGTCAGTATGAGAGTATCCTGACAGGCAACACCGCTACCTGGTTTGGAAACTGTACTGCTCAGGACAGGCGGGCCCTGCAGAGGGTGGTGGGTTCAGCCGAACATACCATTGGAACTACCCTCCCCTCCCTACAGGATTTATACACCAAGAGGTGTAGTAGCAGAGACCGCGGGATCATGAAGGATCCTCACCACCCTAACAACTGGACTGTTCCAGCTGCTGCGGTCGGACAAGCGCCTCAGCAGTCACACAGCAAGGACAGAAAGACTGAGACTGAGTTTCTTCCTGCAAGCCATAAGAACTGTCAATGCTGAACTCACCAGGGGCCCTCACTGAGATGCACACATAGGCCCCACCGCCTTACTTTACTGTATGTTGCATACTGTACTACAAACTGTATCACTGTACTGGGTGACTGCATACTGTGCTGTATTGCAGTTCTGTTCGGTGTTAGTGTATTGCTGCGCCATACTGTTGTATACTGTACTGTATATTTCCACACACACTACCTCTCTCTATTCACATGCCATTTTACTGCACATATCTGTATATACATCAACCCTAGACAGTTGCACATTGTGCACTGTTTGTATTGATTTGCGAGAAAAAATGTGAGTTACGAAGAGCGAGCTTCAGGTACGCTGCCGTTGGTTGGCGTGGGGAGCGAATCTGGCATGCATCCCACGTCTCACTGATTCACTTCACGTGGTTACCAGACTGTGGAAGCATCTCTTTTGTGTTTAGTGCTCGCGTTTTATGCTTTTTGTGCAGTTATTTTGCCAAAAAAATAAAAATTCTAAGAAGAAGAAGAAGAAGAAGAAGAAGAAGAAGAAGAAGAAGAAGAAGAAGAAGAAGAAGAAGAAGCGGATGATGTTGATTGAATTAAAGCATGAAATCATAGCAAAAGTGAAGTGAAAAAAATAAAAAATAAAATAAATTGAGCAATTAAGCTCAGCAATAAAGTGCAGCAACAAACGAAAGCGACCGAAAAAGCACGAAATGAAACAAACTCCTCCAACCTCCACCTCCAGCAGCATCTTCCTTTAGTCCAAGTCATCTAATCTCCAAGGTCAATAGACTTTATAAAACAGTTTATTTCTTTACATTCTCTTTTATTATGTTTTATTATGTTTTTATCCAATATTTATTATTTATAAATACATTTTTCTAACTCAGGAACGGATTAATGGCATTTCAATTAATTCCAATGGGGAAAATAGATTTGCTATATGAGCAGATTGAATTATGATCTCTGTCACGGAACGAATTAAACTCGGAAGTCAAAGTACCACTGTATACAGTAAAAAATAAAAATAAATTACACACACACACACACACACACACACACACACACACACACACACACACACACACACACACACACACACACACACACACACACACACACACACACACACACACACACACACACACACACACACACACACAGTATATCTTCTTCTCCTTCTTTCGGCTGCTCCCATTAGGGGTTACCACAGCGGATCATCTGCCTCCATCTTCCTCCCTTACACCAACCGCCTGCATGGCCTCCCTCACCACATCCATAAACCTTCTCTTTGGCCTTCCTCTTTTCCTCTTGCTTGGCAGCTCCATCCTCAGCATCCTTCTCCCAATGTAACCCTCATCTCTCCTACACACACGTGTCCAAACCATCTCAATCTCACCTCTCTCACTATTTCACCAAACTGTCCAACCTGAGCTGTCCCTCTAATGTACTCATTCTTAATCTTGTCCATCCTTGTCACTCCCAATGAAAATCTCATCATCCTCAACTCTGCCACCTCCAGTTCAGCCACCTGCCTTTTTGTCAGTGCCTCTAAACCGTACAAAATAGCCTGTAAAAAATGTAATTTATCGTCAAATTCATGATTGTGTCTGCCCTAAACAGAAGAAAATACATATATATTTTGATACAGGAATTTCCCAGTGAACCCTAATGATTTATCTTCAGATGTTGTCTCACTTGTCAGCGTGGGTGTTCCCCGCTCCCCTGTGGCCGACGTCCAGCGTGCCCCTCTTCCTCCAGTATTTGGTGAAGGAGGCACTCATGTCGCACTGCAGGCCCTGGATTGGCCGAATCACCAGGTAGTCCACTGCAACAGAGAGAGAACTCATCACATTTTGACTGCAAACGCACAACCGTTTTTTAAAACAATAGTCTCAAGAGTCTGAGCTCCAATGAGTGTTGGGTAATCTTCCTGGAGTACAACACAGTAAATACAGAAAATAATGGAAACTTCAGTTGACTGAACCTTGTGGGATTGGTCTGAAATATGTGTAAACCAATGCGTCCGAATCAAATGATTATTTATACAAACATGACATTTTCTTGAAATGCAGTCTTTGTTTTAATGATAAAAAAACATAATTCTTAGGAAACACCTGAATTTCCCCACGGGTATTAATAAAGTGTTTCTTCTTAAGGACTCCTGCCAAGAATATAAATATTCTACAACAGTATAGCCAACACTGTAACAATAAAGCACACTAATCGTCCTACAAATGACTAACCTATTTACTGTTATTAATATGAAATATTAATAACGTTACGCCAATATATATTGGACATAACGCACTCATCTCTTCAAGTCTCCAGTTGTAGTTTCTATGCAACACCACAAAATGTCGCCACTAGCTAGTGTTAGCATTAGCATGTAGGTGGAGTAAAACAAGGGATGTGAATCCAGATGGAGAAATGGTTGCCGGTGACAATGGCCGTTATTAACAGACAGTGGACATTAATCAGAATTAACTGAACATTGATTGCCGCTATTGACCAATCAGAATTGAGTATTCCACAGAGCCGCGTAACAAAGTCCGATCTTATCTTAAAAACACACAAATATCATATTACCCATTTATTTTGTTAATGCTCACCTCTCACTTTGCCGATGGCATGTCTGGAATTTCGTCCCATGATGGGAAGCGTAACGACACCCATGTCCTTCCCGCTCTCCGCGAAGAAGGAGGAGAGGAGGCAGGCGGTGCCCACGTGTCCTGGGTGGGCATCTCCCTGGACCACATGCTCCCCCAAGTTCTCCTGTGCAAAAAGATGTGGAATTTCTAACATGAGCTATGGCAGGGTCTAAAACCACAGGCTATATCCAGCCCAAAAGACAATTGAATGCAGGTGGAAACGCTAATTACTAGGCAATTGACTAATGTGCGGTGTAAAAAAAAGTTTTTAACTTTTTAATTTAGACTTTTATTAGTGACAACAATAACAACCTTTACTTGTATAGAACCTTTCATACATCACATCAACATTCAACTCAAAGTGCTGTAAATTATTAGTACATTAAAAGACAATTGATCTTTTTGTCATGTTGTAATTGAAATTGGAATTGGAATTGATTTTCATACTAAATTTTAAAGTTTTTCCAAGTCACTGCTCTAGTGTCAAACAAACAGTCTCCTCCATTTTCTTCCTCCCTCCAAATTTGAGTGTGAATGCCACCTTGAAGAACTCGAAGGTGAGCTCCAGGTTGTCGGGTTCCATGCTGTGGATGCTGTACTCCATCCACTGTGCCGGCTCCAGGGCGTAGCCGCACTCGGGCTGCAAGTGGCGCGACATGTAGCCGTCGCCACTGATCATGGTGATCTCCAGCGTGGTGGTCATCTTGTGCCAGGACGCCTGGTCTAGTTCCTCGTCCTCCTCGTCCTCCTCGTCCTCCTCCTCCTCGACGCCCTCCAGTGCCAGCTTGATCCTGAGCCGGAATAAGGTGAGATAAGATAACACTTTATTAGTTGAACGTATCGAACATATAGAATCGTCAAAAGAATCATAATAAAAATATTTATATTTGGCCTCTAAAAATTTACATAAATGAACTACTCAACAACATTAAAATGCAGATACTGCAAAACAGCAAACTTTAAGATCGACACTATGCAATGATTCTTATCATTCATTGTATTTAAAAGTTCAGACAAAAAAATATTACCTATAACAATCGAGAAATATCCAAATTGACACATTTACCACAACAATCAACACAATTTTTCCGTTATCGACGCAATCAATGATTTCATCAAACCATACAATTATCCCTACAATAATTGATCACAATATAGGTGACTCATATAGATAAACAAATTGTGAAAAATGTCCCCTCCCTATTTGGACTGGACTTCTTGAACATTTCGGGTGAAAGTGCCCGGGTGATTTTCCACACTCTCTCCGCTTCGTGTCACTTTCTGTGAGTGAGCGGGGTTGAATTCCTAATCTCCTACCTGAAGCGAGACTTCTTGAATGTCTTCTTAATGATGGACACCGGAGCCTTCTTGTAGTGGTGCAACCGCAGGCGGATCTCTGTCTGGCACGTCAACCACCCAGAGTCCACGCAACTCACCCCGTCTGGGATAACCAAGGGAATTAGGCTCAGTTTAGACTCACAATATCCGCCATGATCACATAAAAACCCAAACAGGGAGGTCTCTCCATAACATCTGTTGGAAATGAAATTTCCCCCATCGATGTTCGGACTGGCACGATGGCCATCTTTACCTATTAGGATTTACTACATAATCGCAATTATTTCAGCTGACTGCGATAATTTCGTGAACTGGGTAGATTCTACAGATTCTATCTAAATTGTATGTTGGAAAAGTTGCAATGATCTAAGAGTGAATCAGTTTAAGTTTAGTTGAGGAAAATGAACCGTCCCATTGAATCTTTATGTCCTAATGTTAGATAGATAGAACAAATGGCTCTTCTTCATAATAGGGATGTGAATGACTGGACTATTATACTATGATAGTGGCATAATACTAAAAATAAAACACAAATATTCAATGATAACTGTGTGGTGGTTAAAGTTTAGGCTTTGTGCCCATAAACTTACTGTGAATTCCAAACTGCCCGTCATCGATATTCAGGTGTGACTCTGTAAAAAAGCAAGCGGGTGTTAGGAAGCAGAGGAGTTCAACCATACAAGCGTTTAAATTAAGGCTTGGTTGAAATAGTGATTCAAATTGTCAATTTGATTATCTAAAATTTTCCCTCCTTCATTTTTAAACGCTTGATGGAAAATTAGGTTTCACACTGCGCATTTACATCACGTCACTCCATTACAACTCTGATGTTATTTTCGCTCAACCTCATTCCTGTTCAACTGGGGATCGATTATGTGGAACATTGACGACAGGAAAAAAATCCTGTATTTTTCATTTCTAATTAAAGCAACATTATGTAACTTTTTTAACCTTAAAATAACAGCTTCAGAATCATTTTGATGGGACACTGACTTGTAATATGGAGAATGACACCTCTTTCATTCCCACCCAGCCTCCTGAACGCCTGCTCTTGCAAGTGTTCAGGTACGAAACCGGCAGGGCTGGGTTGAGAGGGTATGGCAGGGTGAACAGAGGACAGCGAGCAGGGCGGGGTCACTCCAGTAAAGGCTTTATATTTTACCTCCCTCTTCCCTCGTTTATCAAGTTCCATTTTAAATGAGCTTTGTGTGAGCCAAGGGAACAATAGCATTTAGACTGGAGAGATCAACTAGCACAGTGTTTCCTCTGTGGCTCTGGACTGTTCCAGTAAAAAAAAATCAAAAAGCTTTAGAAGACTGAGGACTAAAGGAGAACTGAGGATCAGCAGCAGGGCCCCTGGTTTGGAGGAAACACTGATGTTGGGGAAAGGGATGTGAACTCAAACACAGAAGTCGAACACAACACCCTATTCCCTCGGTTTTAATCTTCTAGGCCAGTGTTTTAAGTGTGCTGTGAGAGTGTGCCAAGAGGTGTGCGGTGACAATGTTTCAAATTCCACTTGAATTATGTAAATAATGTAAATTAGCTCTGGTGTTGCAAGATCAAAATTGCAAGGCTGTTCCAAGTCATCTAATTCCTTGGTTCCAGCCACAATAGCAGCTCTGTGTTCTTCAAAACAAGCTCAAGCTTCACACTGAAACCCAGAATAATCAGTAGTGATGAAACATTCGACTCCCTTTTGAGATTCGTTCTTGACGAGTAACTCATTAAAGAGTAATTCAATTTTCTGACTATTGGTTCATATGGTTCAGTTGATGTAAGGCAGGGTGAGTGAGGGAGGACTTCCTGAACAATGAAAGAGAGTCAGAATGAGTCGTTCGGCTGAGTTGTGAATTGAATTGCTATGTAATAAAGTCAAGTCTAAATCAGTCACATTCAATATGAATCATGCCATGGAGGTTGCCCTTCACCACTGACACCAGCTTTGATCTCCACACTTTTTACAATGAGACAATCCCTGGGCACTATACCACTCTCCTGTTAACCACTAAAAATGTCACAAACCCACAGAACTGTGCATATTATTATTATGGCCGTTTATAGTTAGTGATGCAAGACTAGCGAACGATTCATTCATAGTGAACACATCTTTAAAGTGACTTGGGAGTCTGGAGTTACTCTGGCAAAAGAGCGGGTGAGCGAATTAATCTTACACTCACAAACTGAGAAGAATCACTGAGTTGTTTGTGAATCTTGAGCTGGTGTCAGTGGTGAAGGGCAACCTCTATGGTGAGTACTGGTACAGAATTAGAGACATTAGACATCATGGGGGTTTTCTTTGTGGGCAGACTTTGATCAACGGCAACCCAACCGTGCACCGTTTGTTTTTCTCTGCGGTTCAATACCTGTGGGGCTGATCGTGCGAGGCTCTTGATGGATCTCCCACTTAATGACTATCACTTGACTGGGGCCGCCTGCATTCTGCAAACGCCAACGTTTATCACAGTTGTTAAAGACTTTTCAAATTAAAAATCCAGTCGAAAATCCACTTGCTTCGAATTAGATTAGATGTGGTTAAGTCAACCATGCCCAGCTCGGCCAGGCAGCCAGCCAGCCACCGTGGGATGCAATCTGAAAAGTGGATTTGTTAATGGACAAAAATATAAGAACTTTTGTATTCCACTGGATAACACATTGTTTGGATAAAACATTAAATGTCCCTTTGAGTCTGTGTAGTAGTTATTGGAAACAGCAGCGAGAGTCACGATTACACAGTAATAAAGTTACCTTCCTTCTCTATTTCATTACTGCTTCTTTCTCTTTTCTCTCCTTGACTTTGTTCCTTTAGATTTAGATATGGTTGGTAATCTCATCTATTTAGTTAACATTTTCATTGTCATGTATTCAGGTGTTTCTGAATTACTTTATTCCATGCTTATGTTTGTACAGGTTTCAGGCTGAAGGAACAGCTCAGTAAAAATGAAAATGCATTGGATCGGTTTTCACAAAGGGCGATTCATTGTTTCCTCCTTCTCCAAGTGAAATTCTCAGGCTCACATGGCTAAACTGGAGCCAGCTGGTATTGCATTTTTAAAAATTACATAAAACAATGAATTACACACCAAAGATTCATATTGTGCAGAGAACAGCACATATATATTACAGCACGTGTATATTTTTTTTATATTTGTATATATGTGGCTATTTCTGTTTTGTATTTTTGCCTATTTTTATTACCACCAGTTTTTTCCATAAAATGTCTGTACAGCGATGCACCAATCCTCACCGCGACAAATTTCTTGCATGATGTACTTGGCAAAATAAACAGAGTGATTCGGTTTCTGAATGTTGTACCCACAAAGATATATGTAGCTAAAATCCATTAGGCTATGTAAAACAGTTAAAACTTGTGTTTTTTAAATTAAATATAAAGTTAAAGGCTGGGTCAAAATAAAAATAACATCACAGACTTGGCGCTCACCTTGGGCTCAAGGAGGAAACCTTTGAAATAGCGGTACTTTGATTCGACTCCTCTGGGAACAGTGATTGTCTTGGTCCATGTGGAGCTGCCAAAACAACAAACAAACATTTGCATTGCTGAAATAATATTAAAAGGTAGGAAAAGATGGTTCCTGCACTAGGTTTTTCTATTGTAGAAATCCACAAACAAGGTCCCATGTTATACAGTATATGAAAGAATATTCTGTTCGTCCTACCTGTCATCACCGACAGGTTCTAGTGTGACGGCTCTCTGATGGCTCCAGCTTCCTAGAGCCTCACAACTACCAACCACAGCGATCACCTCACCTTTTTTTTTGGTGTTTTGAAAAAATTCAAAAAACAGGAAATTGATGTGATAATGTTGCCTGAAACACAAATTACATCTAAGAAGCTTTTGATGGTTTTTCAAATGAATCGAGCCTAGCCTCTGTGCATTGTTATATAGGGCATTGAAAAGGAAATGAAAAAGAAAATACACACAAATTCAATTTGGATTATTTCAACCTGATCACAAGAAACAAGAAGAAACAAGAAACAAGAGTAACTGTACTACTTTTAAATATACATTTTTTTAAATAAATTATTTATTTGTGGATATTATTATTTTGCCTTCTATTAATGTAAAGCACTTTGAGTTGCATGTTATGTATAACAACTGCTGTACAAATAAGTTATTATTATTATTAGAGGATTACTAGTGAATATTAATGAATAATTCTAAAGCAACGAGACTTCAAATGTGTTCAATTCAGACAAAATGGCGGTATCTCAGATTATGCTGAGTCATCATACCTGGGGATGTGTCTCCTCTTATTGCCAAAGTAACTTGGGCGGTGTCCATTGTAGACACCGGCACAGAATGCCCAGAGACGTAGCAGCAAAACAAGGCTGAAACAAATAAGAACATGTCGTGTCATGAAATGGTTCAGCAATGCACGTAAAAACACAAAAAGGTGCCGACCTCATGCCAGGCCTGTGGGATAAATTGATATCACTTCGATATCCTGACACGGGACAAGATATCGTTCATATCGTGATATAGTTCAAAGTTCCATTGAGGCAGGAAGAAGAAAATAATAATAATTATAATAATATAAATAAGAAATACATGCAGTATACACACAAGAAAAGCATGTATAGGTAAAAATAAAGCATTTATTGGTCATAATATCCACATGATTAATGATTGCTTCTAAAATATTTCTTATGTGTAAATTCTTATATGAACAGTCAACACTCCACAATCAATAAGGAGGCAATTGACAGTATAATATCGCGATATTTCATTTAGTCAATATCACCCATTCTCACTTGATCCCATACGGGGCATTTTTAAAGTTAATTAATATCGCCACCATAGTTACTTAAAAGTATTATATATATAAACATGTAGTTACTATTATAATTATTATTATTATTATTACAACCAGTTAGCTTGACGAACTTGTTTCCTCTAAATGACGTCGTAAAATGCAATGATCAATATCGCTGGTCGGAAAGTAACAGTAAGGGACCGTTGTACAGAGACAGTGGACGATAATTAGAAGAAAAAGTAAATAAAAACAACACCCCCCTTGGACGTGGTCACTCGTAATTTTGTTAGTTTTCAAACTATGTAGGCTTGTCGCTGATAAAAAAAACAACAACAAAACAATCGCTTATATCGCTACGTACTTGCGACGCGGTCCCTCGTTGTTTTACGGCAGGCTTGCGTTGCAATTCAAGTCATTCTACTCGTCAAAGTAGCCATCGTTCGCATTTGGACGGTTTTAGCACCCAACTCAACATAACTTCAGTATAATACAACAATAATACATCTTTAACGTCAGAAAGGGAAGTAACTAAAGGGCTACGCCGTTGTGAACCGGACCAATTTCCCCTGCTGCAAGCTAGCTGACGTAAACAGAGCTGAGAGAAATGTCATTCTGAGGATTTCAACACACAAACCACAAAATAGGAAACGCGGCTGTTGTCAAACTCAATAAATGTCTTCTTACCTTAATCGACAGATGCTTAGCGAACCATGGCCTGAAAACGGGTGTTTTATATTCTTTAAATCCGAGCCCCGACGCCGGCCGTGTCGAGGAGGAGCAGCAGGGGGGGGGGGTTGTTTACTACGTGACGTCACGACCACCAGGTCGGGGACGGCACCAGCACAAAAGAAAAATAACTTTCCCCCTTTTTTTTTTAATAAATTGAACTTCAAATCTCTGAACTCTCTCAATCCAAAAAAACGCTTTAAATAAATTAAATATATCATTTAAAAGCCCTCTGAAGATTTATGTAAAGGGATACATTTAATGGTACAATTATACAAATACAGTATATCATACAACTATATGATTATTATTAATATACTATGTGTATTAAATGTGTACATTTGCATTTTTGATTAATTCGATTTTGATCATATTTGATTACATAAAAAAAACAAAATACAACCCTCAAGTGTACGCAACTCATTATTGTACATCTGAGGTGCTCCTTCTTTAAATCATCTCAGTCATTTTGTTTGTGACAACTCGAAATGCAGGTGTGAGTCCACGCGTGTTCTTCGAATGTTGTTCGTGGCTGTGTTAAGAAATGATGTATTTGAAATTAGAGTGTGTTTAAGTCGAGATAACATGTCATGGCTGAGGATGGCTTAACAAAACATTTTTCGATGGCTTTTTTGTGAGATAACTTGATTACAAACAACAGACATGGGATGGGATGCATGTGTTGGACATCGAGGTTGAAGAGGACGGGACGGGGGGACGGACGGCTTGTATTAAAGGTTTTCCAGCAGCGCCCTCACCTGTTCGAGTGGAATTCTGGAAAAGAAACATGAGGCCGAAATAAATTAACAATGAACGGAAAAGCATTGGATGATGGGATTAGATCACAAGGAGATGAAATGTACGTATAAAATAGAGATCTGAAATAGATGATGAATCGACAGACAGAATGAGCAGACAGACAGACAGACAGACAGAGCGATAGATAGATGGAAGGAAAGAGGGTTAGATGGATAGACAGACAGACAGGCAGACGATAGATAGACCATGGATAGAAAGACAGACAGACAGACAGACAGACAGACAGATAGACAATAGATAGATAGAGCTTAGGTCAGGTCTGTGTTCTGCATGCAGTGAAAATATGTTATTTTCGCCTTTGTTTCTTTTCCATATTTCGGCACACTGTGGTACCGAAACAGTCATGGAATTGTAGAAATGGGGTATGGCTACAAAGCAGAGACTCTTGTGAATCCAAAAAGCCCAATTGCATTCATGTGTGATGAAATATGGCCTTATATTAACCATTTCAATGTGATGACAGCAAACTTGACATGACTGTATAAAATGACCTATTGTGACCTTCAGGATAATCACAGCCTCATGAAACTCTAGACCCAGAATCTAGACACCTAGCCCATTCAGAAAAGGTATGGCATGTCCATTGAAAATAAGTGGGTTTTCCTGAACCCTTTTCAGAAAATAGTGCTTGTCATCCAATCGTCAAAAACGCACAAATCTCCAATTTTCAAAAGTTATTGATACTGCATCACAGCATTAAGAGTTTTTTTTAAGGTCATGAGGTCTTCAGGTGGCCTTTTGGAGGGCTTGACCCTTTTCCGCCATTCCCAAGAGGTAAATGGCTAGAAAGTGGACCAAAGCGGTGTAATTAATGGTATCAACCCACAACTTGGTGCAGCAACTAATCACACATCACTGAGCATGGGAATGGCCATCATTTGGCATGAGTATAATGTTTAAAACCCCTTTATACCTAAAATATTAATACTTCTATTAGGCGCAATTACAAATATAATGCATATTTTGTAATTTATAGAAAAGATTGACATACAGTGTCAAGCTGCTTAAATGATTCATTAGGGTCTCAGCTTTCCGATGGTGTAAGCACCCCTGGGGGCACCACGTGGGGGTCAGCTGTTGAAGTGGGGGGTGTCACCAACAGCTGACCCCCCCCCCCCCCACTTCCGCTCAAACTCCAACCACTTCACTCTATGTGCCTCGGAAGAGTTCACCCCCCATGACAGCAGAAGACTTGGTACACGTCCAATGAGCAGCTGTGTTTAAAGGTGCAGTGTGTCGAATTTAGTGGCATCTAGTGGTGAGGTTGCAGCTCGCAACCAACTGAACCCCCCTCCCCATGGCGGTGCAACATGGCGGCCTCCGTGGAAGAGACAGTGGCCGCGAAATTTGGGAAAAACCTGAAAGTCCCTCTCCAGAGCCTGTGCTTTAAAAACCTGTCTATATATGTGCATAAAGTAACTTGAATCAACAGAAAGATAAGGGGGTAGGAGAAGGTTTGTGTGGCACAGGCTGGTGTTTAAATTTATCATAATAATGTTTTAACCTCAACAAAATAAAAATATTTTGTTGCCCTTATCTTTAGTTTATCTACAAATATTTTCTAAACATGACGATGATGGTAAGGTTTTGGCGCATTTTGTGTCGGTCCAGTTAAATTCTAATCTACTTTGGGGAAAACAGGCAAGGAATCTGTCAAAAAACGTTTATTCACTCATATTCAGTTGATTCACCCTTTTCTCCGGGCTTGATGCACAAAAAAACTCATTTTATCGGAGGCGGCACAAGAGAGATTTCTGTGAGCTCTGCACCACTGACATCAAATACCCTCAACCTCCAACAGAAGCTGAAAATAAAACCCTGGCTTTCTGGGGCAGCTGGAGGCCGGGGGTGGACTTGATATATTATTTTAAAAAGTGAGTTACTGTAGACACACACTGTAAATTATTCAGCAAGTGGGTTATAATTTGAAAAGAAATACAATATTTGGAGACAGTTTGACTCATTTGACCTGTAAGTTGTTTTTGGTGTGAAGCCAGCTTCAAGCCTGCTTAATAATGAATCAGGACGTTATTAACGTTAAGGTTGGATGTCACCATATTCACTATCAATAAATCTCTTTTTGCATGAGTGACTTTTGTGTATTTTCTTTTCACACTTTGCAAGCACCATAAAAGGAGGGGGTGTGTGGGGGGGGGGGGGGTCCTACTGTCGGATGTGATTACGCATTCGGTGTGAAGCTGGCTTTAGTAATCCAGCATTAGATTAAAAGACAGTCACATCCTCACATCAAAGTCTCAATTCATATCATACCTGTGTGTCACTCACACACACACACACACACACACACACACACACACACACACACACACACACACACACACACACACACACACACACACACACACACACACACACACACACACACACACACACACACAACACACACACACACACACACACACACACACAGCTGCCTGCATATTAATTAATTTTCTGGCCCAGTTTAATTTCCTTTGAAATAATAGAAAGAGATGTTCCCACTGATTCCTCTGTGACTCATGTTTCCAGCCAAGAGCAGAACAGTGTGATTTAATATAAAGGTATATTTCAATGAGATTTTTTATTTGAATTTGTTTTATAATCTGTTTTCAAATCTTTAGCGCAACAGAGTTAATGTGCAAGTGGAGTTCCATTTCCCAACCTGAAGAGGGGGACAATCACCACTGGCCTAACATAAAAACAAACAAACAACAGAACAATGAAGTCAACAAAATGGGAAAGTCATTTAAATGTAATTCCCTCACATCGGCATTAACTCCCAGGTTGGCAGCTTGACAATGTTTAACCAAGTGGAAAGCTATGGTTTTCTGTGCGCCTCTTCCCTAAAATCTTGCTCAGGCTCCCCCTGGGAGTCCTGGGAGTCACGACCCCAAGAAATGTGCATTTTTTTACTTTTCCATTTTAATATGCTCATTACATAAAATGCTCTATGATTTTTAGGAACACCTTTACAATATGTATATTATGGAGATGTTATTAGAACACGTCAAGTCCAGTACCAGGGTGGGATACTGTCTTCTTTGTCCATCCTACCTGTCACTAAGTATTCAGGATTCTTCTGTATCCAGTTTGGAATGACAAGTGCAGAGAACATGGAGAATCCAAACATGAAGACATTCCTAGTGGAGTTCATATCTACAAACTGCACAATAAGATGCAGCGGAGAAGCTCCAAAGTCAATAAAACCTTGTACAGAGAACTGTAGAGATCAAATCTCTTAAAATTAAGACAAGATAAAACTTTCCGTCCAGAGAGATTCAGGTGTTACTGCGGCAGAGAGGTGACAGAACGGTGCAATTAAAGTAATCTCAAAGCTTTGTACTTATCTTAAAGTTAGTCACCTGTAAATTGCAAATTCCAGCTGCAGTTATGACCCCAAACATGACCAGGAACATGCCTCCGATGATGGGGGTGGGGATGGTGGTGAAGATGGTGGCTCCTATTTTGCCCAGAGCCCCCACCAGCATCATCAAAACTCCACTGAGTTTTGATGATGCTGTTTGATGATGCTGTTCACTGTTCTGCTGCCAACATGGTTATTCAAAGTGGTCAATCAGCATTGATCATTGTGTGAAGACAATCTAACATAACGATAACATCCTTGAGGATTTTAGCCAATGCAGATGATAACAATCCATCTCAATACATACTCACAACTACATTGTGAGTATGTATGTTTTCATGAGAACCGGTCTCCTTTGCAAAATAGATCCTGGTCTCTTTATCTATATAAATAAAGGAAATAATAATAATAATAATAATAATAATAATAATAATAATAATAATAATAAATAGATCATTCCTGGAGATATTGTGAACATGTTCTGGCCCTGTGTGGCCATTCGTGTGTGTATGTAAGTATATAATATATTTACACGTGTCTCTAGAACTGCATTTCTTTTCACACCCTATTTTTCCAGAAACCTCTTGGTCAAAATTTGTAACTGCTCAAAAACTGCAACTTCTATCGGCTAGATGTTTGTCTTGTGGAAAAGGGGACATAATTGCCTGCATTTTGATGTATAAATATGTGTGTCTGTTTGAAAAACTATTGGAGCTGTTGCAAGTTATAAATGTGTGTCTCAGCTGCATTCTATTTTTCTGTTGGGCAACATTTTGGCGCAAAAGTGGAATATTTCATAAACCACTGGCCAAAATCCTCCGCAAAGTTATAGCACGCCCTTCGAATTGGGTGTGCTTGTTTTGATATCTTTTACATTTATGTGGTTCAAAATTTGTGGGAGCAGTAGCACGGTGAAATTTGTTTATAATATTAATAACGTGCAGTTATATATACTATATATATATATATATATATATATATATATATATATAGTAAATATCTCACCTTTGTGATGCCCAGAGCTCCGATATTCTTGCTAAATTAGGTTGTACCATTCCCAGTCCCCCAGGCACCAGCCAGCAGACCCCAATCCCCTCGATGGCGATCCCCCTGTTGATAGCATGCTTCGGTGGCGGCAGGGCCCCTGACAGCCTGGCACAGGTATGGTAGTCCCCCACAGATTCAATCATACTGAAAATGATGCCAGTGATGATGCCAACCACCCCTGCCAGGCTCACAGTTGGTATGTCCCATTGACCTGAACGGGGAGACAAAAGCTTTGTCACTAATTGTATAATGTACTGGGTTGTAGACATGGCAAAGGACCAATAGTACTTAACAGAAAACTCAAAATGAATGGAATTTGTTGATAGTTATCCAAGGCTCCTACCAGGACAGGGAAAGGTGAACCAGGAGGCCTGGCTGACATCATCTCCCTTCACATCTGTTCGTGCAAGGTGACCATACTGGTCTGGATCAGATGGTAGGACCTCATAGATGGTTAGAAGGTAGCATACCAGCCACGAAATAAGCATACCTAGAAGAACCTATAGACCACGCCTTGTATTTATTTCCCAATAATTTTTAACCTATTTGGCACCAATAACTTAACAATACTGTGTATGGATTCAGAATTAATTGTAACTAGGGGGTACCTAATTTCTGGTACACGTACAGGGATCATTTGGAAGATATAGATCTTTGAGGTGTGCAGTTTCTTGGTCTTGTTGTATACAGGGCTAGGAACTGGTATGTGAGAGAGGTACTGGGAGAACAGGATAATCAAAACCAATGTCCTGTGTTGAGGAAAGTGACAATGAATTAAACACAAAAGGGCATGAGCCGCCTGCTGTACATAAGCTACTTGTTTAAGAATAAGCTCATGTTCATTTCCCCGGACTCAGAAAAATTAATGAAATTAAATCCACACCACATTGCCTTAAGGCCCCAAAGAGGCCCTCATCAGAACGTAGGGTTCGGGTTCCTATGTTTTGATGAAGGCCCCTTTGGGACCAAAACATTGACACAAAACAAAGAAAGTGCAGTGTTTTTGCAAGGAGCCTCACATGGAGCTCTTCCATTTTTATGAGACTATTTTCCATGTGTTTCTCAACCACCCCCGCTGAAAGGCCAGACAGGTGTGTGAATACTTCCTAGTTCTAAATTGGTGTTATGTTAGCGCCGATCTAATTAGTAGCCTGATACTCCTTATTTTGACTCGGAATAATATAACAAATACACAATACAATCAAAAGGGTCACCCACATGGCAGGAATCTCACAATGGTTGCCAGCCTTCACTCCAAGTGCAACGTACAGAGACAGGCCTATGAGAGAAATGGTCGGGGCGATGGTCAAAGGGCCAATGAAGCGCATTAGAAAACCAATAAGACCAGTGGAGCCGACCAGTATCTGGAAGACAGAGCCCAACATGATGGATCCCTGCAGCTGAGGATGCAACAGATAGATTGTGTTCACACAGTGTCATTTCTCAGTGTAATGTGACAGCAAATAATTACAGCAGTAAAGGTCTCTGGTTGCTTAGTGAGCTGAAAATTTCATTGCACGGGTGATAATTAGTTGTTTAGGGGTGTTTTATTACATGACTCTGTCGAATACTCCATTCTGAGGGGGTCGGTTATTTCTGAATAGTAACCGCTATCTGTTAAAAATGACTGTTGGCAGGGGCAACCGCTTCTTCTTTCCTGTTTTCACATCCCTTATTTCCTGCCTCACATTATATTCTGGTGTATTCCGCCTGTGAGGTGGGTTCCCAGGTCATCATCAGAAAGTACGGGGGGTTTATTGCAGTCGTGGAAAAAGTACTGGAAAGCCACACTTTAGTAAAAGGAGGGATATCTTATTAAAAAGCTACTCTGGTAAATGTGGAAGTCACTCACTATGATGTTAATGGGACTTAAGTATCAAAAGTAATTATATGGTATTAAATGTACTGAAGTATAGTATCAAAAGTAAAACTAAATGCTGTGGAGGAAAGAAAGGCTCACCTTTTTTGTTATGAGCTGAGTTTTTTTTGCCCTGCCTCTATTTTCTGGTTGCCAATATTTCCGTATTTTTCGGTAAGCATAAGAGGCTCTTAATTCTGTAAGACGCATTTTTCACTCTGACATGAGAAAAAAATTGTTGTAAATATGGCCATGTGGTGGTGTGGGTCTCCATCAGTCACAGCAGGTGCAGGTGCAGGTGGGGCATCATCAGGAGGCTGTCACCATGGGCGTGGCGCTCCGACGCGTTTCTTTAGTTGTGGCTCTCTGGGACATGCCTGTGCTTTTTCAGAAGCAATGCCACCAAAATTAAACTTTAAAATGTTTTTAACACAGGCAGGGTTGCCTGGTGCGGATAAACCGCAGACCTGGCAACTCTGGGGGAAGTAGATCAGGGGGTAGAGGGGTTCATCTAGTAATCCAAAGGTTGGTGGTTCACGTCCCCGGCTTCTCCTGCTATTGTGCTGAAGTGTCATTGAGCAATACACTTAACCTAAACTGTTCCTGATGGCTGCATCCGTCAGTGAATGAATAATTGTAAGTGGCTTTGGACAAAAGATTCTTCTAAAGATGAGAACTCTGAACATAGGCTTGGGAGTATTTTGTTTCTTTTTTTCTCTCCTTTTATTTTTAAAATCCAAACAAACAAATAAAATACTACTAATAAAAATATATATAAAATTAAAAAAAATATATATAGAGACGGTTTCTACTTGCTGAGTAACTAAGGTGTTCAGGGGAAACATACGGGATAAAACTACTTTTTTGGGGCTATATGTAGCTAAGTAAAGTAAAAAGGTTCTCAAGCGGGTCTGCCACACCTCTATGAAGACGGGGAACGAGGTGTTGACCAGGCTGGCGTTGTGCTTTCAAGCCGGACACTCCCACTGTGGGGTGGACAACATGGCCAGCGATGGGGCCAGCAAGGCAAATGTACCCCCCTGGAGGATCCGAAGCCTACAGAAAGTGTGTGAGAGCGAGAGAGAGAGAGAGAGAGAGAGAGAGAGAGAGAGACAGAACAAAATCGCTTTCATTTGATGGCAAAACACTGTTTTTCACCACACTGACTTAACTTGTTGAGGACAAATAGATGAGATTTCTTTCACAAAAAGGGCAAGGCAAGTTTATTTTGTTTTCATACAAAAGGGCAAGTTATCCCTTTACATAAGACATTGGATATTATAGAATACATGATTAAAAATGCAAAGAAGAATACAAACAAAGAAATAAAAAGCTAAAAACAGTTAACAGGTAAAAGTGCAATTTAAAATAGACCAACACACTTAATCATGGCAGGACTCAACCCCACACCCACTTTGGTCTTTAAGACTCAAACACATGAATAATCTCTGTATGACTGGTATGGATGGACGCTCCCACGCCCATACAGTTTGTTTTCCCAATGTTTGTTTGAAAATTGATCTTTTTACACCCTACATTCATAATACCCATACAAAGTTAAAACACATTATAATGACACATAGGTTTTGTTTCGTATGACGCATATTTTATTGCCGGGATTTCAGTTTCTTCACGCTGCTGGGAGGAAGGACAAAAACTCCGCAGTTGCAGGGCTTAACCTGCGGTTAACCTCCCAGGGGCATGGTTTATTTTGTATTTCCTTTAATGATATTTTTTTTTAGAGATGAGTGTTTTTGTATTTATTTTGCAGTTATTTAAACATGTGCGCTTGTATTATTTAGCCCCTTGATTAATAATATTTAGAGTTAATCATTTTTGTTTCTGATATTTCTTTCACCCCTCATGTCTTTTTGGTTTGGCCATGTCCCTATATATGTTCCCTCCTGTTTTATTTGGTCAGGTCGGTTTGGTGTGTCCAGTTGTCTTTATGTTAACTCCTGTTTAAGTTCTTTTGACCTCTTTTTTTTGTTTTATCATTTCATAATTTATCACTTAAGTCAATTTTTTTAAGTTTCCCCCTGCACTTGTTTTGCAACCCTCCTAAGCTGATTATATTTATTTGGTCAATTAATCCTACTTTTGCCTCAAACCACCTGCAACTCCTGTGTCTCACAGCTTGGTCTCTCACACTCGTACTACACACTTAGGAATAAAAATCTTAAAATGGACAAAGAAAAACATGGATTAAAGGTGACAGTGCAAGGTTACAGGTTGATTATTCCCTGAAAAGCAGTTGCAAACATTGCAACATAGGTTCTTGTAAATATGCACTTAACATCCACTCCAACAGATTATGATCTAACGTGGTTAGATCACACAATCACACAACTTGGAAGTCAGAGGATCACAACATTAAAAACCAACAAAGATTGTGTTATGACTTAGGTTAAAAGGCTAATAAAAAACAAGTGTTTCACTTCTTGGAATAATCTTTAACAGATACAACAAGGGAATAGACGTTCATAAAGACGAACAATAAGTTTGAATGTAGCGTACAATTTTACAATGTATAATTGTATATAATATTTAATTCAATATGGAAATTGTAATTCCATAAATCTGTAAATTATTTATATAAAAAATAGTAGCCATATAGTTTTACCGTGCTCTTTATTTTTTTTATCAGCAGAAAGTATATAGTCTATATTGTGTAGAAGCAAAAGTAGATCATAAAAAGATTAAAATGACTCCCTACACTATCCTGACATAATATATAATAAGCCTTAGGCTATTGATGGCATTAAATAACATTTTTCTGTTCCATTTCATACTTAATAAGTCTAGAAAATGTTACATACATAACCCTGTAAAGGAGATTTGAAAAATCAACCTTTTTTAAATTACAAAACAGGTCTCTCTTAACAAAAGAGATCTTCATCTCAATGATAGTTAATCTTTATCAATGAAGGAATAATAATAATAATAATAATAATAATAATAATAATAATAATAATAATAAACCTTCCACAAGGTTAGAGAACACTCGCCAGGATCGAGCTGGTCATTTTGATGAATTTTGTGTCTATGTGGCTTCAAAACTGCGGGATGACTAGTGTAGATAATTTCTCAAATTCCTAGACCTCACATCTATCTCAACAGACCTCAGACCTACCTCAGACCTATCTCAACAGACCATCATACCTACCTAAATAGACAATCAGACCCACCCCAATGGACCTCAGATCGAACTCAACAGACCTCAGACCAACCTCAACAGACCTCAGACCTACCGCAACATATCTCAGGCCTTTTCTCAACAGACCATCAGACCTACTCTAGTAGACAATCAGACCTACCCCAAAGGACATCAGATCAACCTCAACAGACCACAAACCGACCTCGAACTACACCAACAGACCTCAGTCCTACCTCAACAGACCTCAGATCTACCGCTAGAGACTTCAAACCTGCCTCAGACCTACCTCAACAGACCCTCAGACCTCAACAGACCCTCAGACATACCTCAACGGACCTCAGACCTACTTCAAGAGACCTCAAACCTGCCTCAGACCTACCATAACAGACCATCAGAGCTCAACAGGCCATGGGGTCAACATCAAGAGACCTAAAACATACCTCACTAGACCTCACACCTACCTCAACATACCTCAGACCTACCTCAACATACCTCAGACCTACCGCAACATATCTCAGGCCTTTTCTCAACAGACCATCAGACCTTCTCCAGGAGACAATCAGACCTACGCCAAAGGACTTCAGATCAACCTTAACAGACTACAAACCGACCTCGAACTACATCAACAGACCTCAGTCCTACCTCAACAGACCTCAGATCTACCTCTAGAGACCTCAAACCTGTCTCAGACCTACCTCAACAGACCCTCAGACATACCTCAACGGACCTGAGACATACCTCAACGGACCTCAGACCTACCTCAAGAGACTGCAGACCTAACTCAAGTGACCTCATACCTACTGTACCTCACGCCCAAGGTGACCTGCAGCAGGGTGCAGATGCCCGAAACAAAGAAAATGATGCTCATCAGCCGACTCTGGATCAGGCCGTCATGCTGCAGGCAGAACTTCTCAGAGAGGATGAGGGGAATGGAGATGATTCCACCAAACGCCGCCAGGTAATGCTGGGGAAGGAGTGATGAGAAGAATTGGAAGATTTTTTCTATCTTTTTAGATAAGACACAAAAAGCACTTAGCTGGTTGCAATACTAGGTAAAATAGCCTCAGCACGCACTTAAAATGAAAGTGAATATTACATTTTAATGTCTTTAGTGTAAAATAAGTTTGTTGCTTAAAACTTACAAAGAACTTAGGTACCAAAAACAAAATCATCCGATCTGTAAATATTTGTATGTCCATGGTGATGCACTGACCTGGACGGCCAGCAGGACACTGAGGTATCAGGACGGGACGTCGGTCACACAGTAGACCAGCTTGTTCGTGTCATCCTCCACCGGGACCTTCCTATCTTCTCCATTCGGAGGAAAAACACCACTCTCCTCCATCTGGATTTTCAGAAGTTTCAGAATATACTTTAAATGCAAAATTATGAAATGAAATGATGTCAAATTAAATACTGTAATTATTATAACTTCTGTGGTGGAAATTCACACTTACTACTTTCATAAATGAACCTCCAATCTCGGTGAGAATAAGTAAGAATACCGTTATTGAGCTCAAGAGAAGGCGTCTGAGGAATTCAGAGGAATGCCAGGGGAATTCTAATCTTATCTGAGGTCAGTTAATGACTGGTCAAATGGTTCCTTGGGCTGAAAAGACAATGCCCAGCAGGGGTCGTAAAGCAAACCCTGATAACACCTCATGATAACACTTCCAGTGACCCCCCCTGGCCACACTCCAATCTCTTTGACCCTCTGGTACAATAGCATCAACAAACCAGTAGAGATCAAAACAGATTTGATTTCAAGCTAAATATGATCATGCGGTCGTAGTCGGTCATTTTTCCACCACACTTCAAATGAGACACACTTCTCGATATTATGAGATGTGAGGTGACGATACATTCAGATATACCGAATCTGTCCTCTACTTTTTTAATGCCATTGGTAGTTTTCAGTTCACCATGAATGCTGCGTTTGGACGATTTTTAAAGATAAGGTATGATAAGGTTTTTAGATTTTTTTTCTCCCCACACTTTTTCTAGCCCTCAGTATGGTGTGGGTTGTAAATGTACAAAAGGTTTGAATCTTCTAATCAACCAAGACAAGTAAACTTACTGTATCGTTTTTGGTATTTAGGAATTTAGCAACTACCAAATATTCTACAGTGATATTGCTACAGCATATTTCTATATTTACACATATTTTTTAAATTTTTCTGTGTTTTTCTTTTGTTTTAGAATTGTTATTACTTATATATGTAATGGTATGGTCCAGCTTAAGGGTGTCTGAAATCGTATTACAAGATTCTTCCGGGCATGAATATGGGAAATATATCATAATATTTACGATTACAGCTAAGGAGGATATATATATATATATATATATACAGTATAAGTGTTTTGACACCCCAACCTGTTACTCTTACATCTTTTGAGCGGGTTCCAAGTCTTAATTAGGGGGGTCAGACCCCCACAACCCCCCGTAATTGGAACTATGGGTATAGATGAATTGTAATACAGGAACATATCTTACGGATTTCCTTTGGGACTTTTGACCACTGTGCGAGCACACAAATGGTCCAACACAACCCCAATACAATCCATCGTTCTACACAAGCAAATAATTAATAAATAAAAAGAAAGAAAAATAAAAAATGAAATGTTGACGTTTCCACAACATCAATACAACACAGTTCCACCTGGCCAAACAGTAGTCATGCTGATACTAACAATTAATGTAATTCTGTTATTAACGCATGTGTTGGCTCTGTGTGTGTATGTGCTGCAGCGTAGACAGTTATGTAAGTGTCTTTTAAACACGATATTATCAGCATAAAGGACATGCATAAAGGAGCGTTTGATCATGATTGAGCATAACAAACTCACCCAAAAATGTCAAATTCTCGAGATGAGGAGATTATGACCTTTGAAGAAAGGGGAAACAAGTTGATGTAGAGAGTCGCTTGGAATGACATAAATGGGGAGTGTGTGCAGACGTATGGAACGGCGTTTTACAAGGTAAATCTTATTATTATTCGTTTTTTGGAGAACAGAAATACTCCATATATTGCTTTTCATCCCTTAATGGGTTGGATCTGAGAATCATTTAGTTCATGAAACGCCCGCCAAACAAAACCAATGGCTGATGTTACCATTATGTGGCTCTAACTACGCTATTAGACATAGCGTGATGCTACGGTTGGCCTGACAAAGCCTATTCGTCTCAAAATGGACCAGCCCTCGTTTAAACGGCCTTTTGTTGAAAGCACAAAACAAATAAATAAAAAAGGCGTCCTCTATCGTCACAACATCGCAGACGCGTTCCAGTTGATCGGAAGACTCATTCGTCACGTCGGGACGAGAGCTGCTCCTTCCATAATGCTAAGCTAATTCCGGCGCTAATGCAGGTGGGTGTGATTTACCGCACCATTAGCTTTGTGCCTGTGCCTTTTTGAAGATAGTGCCGTTTTATCCTTTTCCAAATCAAACCTGGCAGCCTAAATGAAACCCGGCAATTTACCTTTCCATTTCCGCAAAGTCAGCATTCAACGACCAGTGATGATATAAACTACGATTCCTGTGTAATTCATATATAAGTAGGAGGCTTCAAGTGCATCACACAATACAACGGTGCATACTAAGTTGTTTTGTTTTGCAATTACAGAGGGACATAAATACAAGAAAATTAGAAATCACGAATAAGCTGGTGATGACGTGGTTAAACTCCTTCACCAGCATGATAATAATTCTTTAGGTATTGTCAGATTCATCCCTTCTATTTCTTTTTTTTAATACATTTTAGGTTAATTGTACATTGCCATTTTTTTTATATTTGATGCTTATGACTTAATTCTTATTGTCTATTGTGTTGAAGATGTTCATTATCTCTTTGTCTACGTACAAGCACATGTGATTCCTAAGGCAGAAGGGGACCTATTGTGCAAAACTCACTTTTTCAGTGCTTGTGCACAAACATTTGGGTCTCTAATGGGCCTACTAACTAGGGGGTGTGACGATTCTCCAAATCCACGATTCAATTTCACTTTCCATTTTAAGGGCACAATTTGATTCTCAATTTTTTTCAGAACTGACGGCTATGCCATTGTTAGACTGTCAAGTCTTAATTTGTAAAGAAAAACACTTGTTTCTCAATATGTAATTTTTATTTGAATATTAAAAATTATGAATTATAACAAATATATTATGACAATATGTAAGAGCTTAAGAGCTTTATCAAAACTAGACTTTAGAGTAAACAATGAGTTACTTATTACACTACTTTTAAGTTACTCACCAAAATAAGCTCAGAAAAGCGGATGCTTTGTTTGCCCGAGGGGACCGCTGGTAGTGAAAGGCAAATTGCTCCCTGCAGCTTCGCAGCTCTGATCAGAGCGACCTTTTCTCAAATTTCAAAAACATGTTTTGGTGACCTCAGAGACCTATATTAACTTGTTGAAAAGGAGCATAACAGGTCCCCTTCTTTGAGCAGTAATCGCAGAAAATTGATCTACTTGCTCACCCACCACCTGCCTGTTCATCAATTTAGATAGAGGACAAAATTAAACACAAAACAAACAAGCCAAAAATCAAGGTCAAAAGCTAAAAATTAAGTCATTAACAGCAAGCATAATAACATTACGCTATTTCCATTCTCGACAAACAACCCCAATTAAAGTGAAAAGGTCGCATCTGATGTCACTGAGGCCTTCAGGCTCTGTCAGTGTAACCTGCTCAGAGTGAATGGCAGCTTCCTGCTGTGGCCAGAGGGGGAATTTAACCCAAATAATCAGATTTTACTCTCTCCAATCCCATCACTTGTCTTCAAAAATGTAACAATTCCTCTGAAAGAGAAAAACTTCCATGTCAGTCTCAGAAAAGGAAAAGTAGGAGAAAATCTATCTATCTATTTATCTATCTATCTATTGTTTGATGTAGTATAGCGCACAAAATGGCGGCTGATAGAAATGACAGGGCATTTTACTTAAAATGGCGGCCAACATAGAAAATGTCTCTTTATGACATCTCTCATCCAAATAGCCTTTATGACGACTTCCTTAGGAGGAACTATATAGGAGTGTGTCTGAGAAGATACTCTCTCTCTCTCTCTCTCGCTGGGTCGCTCTTGCTTTTGCCTCATTTCTTGGTCTCTGTCATTGTGCCAATAAAGGATCCATTCTGCATCGCATCCGTCTCCATATTATTGAAGAATCTCTTGAGATCAACCAACCTGGGAGGGATCGGTTCTCAGATCCCAACACTATCTATCTATCTATCTATCTATCTATCTATCTATCTATCTATCTATCTATCTATCTATCTATCTATCTATCTATCCATCCATCCATCCATCCATCCATCCATCCATCCATCCATCCATCCATCCATCCATCTATCATCCATCCATCCATCCATCCATCCATCCATCCATCCATCCATCTATCTATCATCCATCCATCCATCCATCCATCCATTCATCCATTCATCCATCCATCCATCCATCCATCCATCCATCTATCTATCTATCTATCATCCATCCATCCATCTGTAGAAAATTGTTATATTATGTAAAAAAAAAAGACTCAAACTCCAGCACAGCCTTTTACTACCAACAGTTTTGACTAGTTTCCAGTCTCTGAAGTCTTTCAGCTGAGCAGACAAAACAGTCCCTGGAGTTTGTAAGCGTGCGTAGTAAGCGTGTGTGGTAAGCATGTGTGGTAAGTAAGCGTGCTGAGTAAGTAAGCCTGCATATTAAGCGTAGGTAGTAAGCATGTGTAGTGAGCATTTGTAGTACGCGTGCATAGTAAGCGTGCGTGGTAAGCATGCGTAGTAAGTAAGCATGCGCAGTAAGCGTGCCAAGTAAGCAAGCATATGTAGTAAGCCTACGTCGTAAGCGTACGTCGTAAGCGTACGTCGTAAGCGCACGTCGTAAGCGCACGTCGTAAGCGTACGTAGTAGGCGTACGTAGTAGGCGTACGTAGTAGGCGTACGTAGTAGGCGTACGTAGTAAGCGTACGTAGTAAGCGTACGTAGTAAGCGTGCGTAGTAAGCGTGCGTAGTAAGCGTGCCTAGTAAGCGTGCCTAGTAAGTTAGCGTGCGTCGTAAGTGTGCGTCGTAAGTGTGCGTCGTAAGCGTGCGTCGTAAGCGTGCATCGTAAGCGTGCGTCATAAGCGTGCGTAGTAAGCGTGCCCACTAAGCGTACCCACTAAGCGTGTCTAGTAAGTAAGCATGGGTAGTAAGCATGGCTAGTAAGTCAGCGTGCGTAGTAAGCGTGCGTAGTAAGCGTGCGTAGTAAGCGTGCGTAGTAAGCGTGCGTAGTAAGTGTATGTAGTAAGCGTGCGTAGTAAGCATGCCCACTAAGCATGTCCAGTAAGTAAGCATGCGTAGTAAGCATGGCTAGTAAGTCAGTGTGCGTAGTAAGCGTGCATAGTAAGCGTGCGTAGTAAGCGTATGTAGTAAGCGTGTGTAGTAAGCACGCCCACTAAGCATGTCCAGTAAGTAAGCGTGCCTAGTAAGTAAGCGTGTGTAGTAAGTGTGCGTAGTAATCGCGCCCACTAAGCATGTCCAGTAAGTAAGCGTGCCTAGTAAGTAAGCGTGTGTAGTAAGTAAGCGTGTGTAGTAAGCGTGCGTAGTAATCGTGCATAGTAGGCGTTTGTAGTTAGCGTGCCCAGTAAGTGTGCCTAGTAAGTAAGCGTGCGTAGTACGCATGCCCACTAAGCAGGCCTAGTAAGTAAGCGTGCGTAGTAAGCGTGAGTAGTTAGGGTGCCCAGTAAGCATGTCTAGTAAGTAAGCGTGTGTAGGAAGCATGTGTGGTAAGTAAGCGTGCGTAGTAAGCGTGCCAAGTAAGTAAGCCTGCATAGTAAGCATACGTAGTACGTGTGTGTAGTGAGCATTTGTAGTACGCGTGCATAGTAAGCATGCGTAGTAAGCGTGAGTAGTTAGGGTGCCCAGTAAGCATGTCTAGTAAGTAAGCGTGTGTAGGAAGCATGTGTGGTAAGTAAGCGTGCGTAGTAAGCGTGCCAAGTAAGTAAGCCTGCATAGTAAGCGTGCGTAGTAAGTGTGTGTAGTGAGCATTTGTAGTACGCGTGCGTAGTAAGCGTGCGTAGTAAGCGTGCGTAGTAAGTGTGCGTAGTAAGCGTGCGTCATAAGCGTGCGTAGTAAGCGCGCCCACTAAGCATGTCCAGTAAGTAAGCGTGTGTAGTAAGCGTGCGTAGTAATCGTGCGTAGTAGGCGTTTGTAGTTAGCGTGCCCAGTAAGTGTGCCTAGAAAGTAAGCGTGCGTAGTAAGCGTGGGTAGTAAGCGTGCGTAGTTAGGGTCCCCAGTAAGCATGTCTAGTAAGTAAGCGTGTATAGGAAGCACGTGTGGTAAGTAAGCATGCGTAGTAAGCGTGCCAAGTAAGTAAGCCTACATAGTAAGCGTACGTAGTAAGTGTGTGTAGTGAGCATTTGTAGTACGCGTGCGTAGTAAGCGTGCGTAGTAAGCGTGCGTAGTAAGCGTGCGTAGTAATCGCGCCCACTAAGCATGTCCAGTAAGTAAGCGTACCTAGTAAGTAAGCGTGTGTAGTAAGCGTGCGTAGTAATCGCACCCACTAAGCATGTCCAGTAAGTAAGCGTGCCTAGTAAGTAAGCGTGTGTAGTAAGCGTGCGTAGTAATTGTGCATAGTAGGCGTTTCTAGTTAGCGTGCCCAGTAAGTGTGCCTAGTAAGTAAGCGTGCGTAGTAAGCATGCCCACTAAGCAGGCCTAGTAAGTAAGCGTGCGTAGTAAGCGTGAGTAGTTAGGGTGTCCAGTAAGCATATCTAGTAAGTAAGCGTGTGTAGGAAGCATGTGTGGTAAGTAAGCGTGCGTAGAAAGCGTGCCAAGTAAGTAAGCCTGCATAGTAAGCGTGTGTAGTAAGTGTGTCTAGTGAGCATTTGTAGTACTCGTGCGTAGTAAGCGTGCATAGTAAGCGTGCGTAGTAAGCGTGCGTAGTAAGTGTGCGTAGTAAGCGTGCGTCATAAGCGTGCGTAGTAAGCGCGCCCACTAAGCATGTCCAGTAAGTAAGCGTGCCTAGTAAGTAAGCGTGTGTAGTAAGCGTGCGTAGTAATCGTGCGTAGTAATCGCGCCCACTAAGCATGTCCAGTAAGTAAGCGTGCCTAGTAAGTAAGCGTGTGTAGTAAGCGTGCATAGTAATCTTGCGTAGTAGGCGTTTGTAGTTAGCGTGCCCAATAAGTGTGACTAGTAAGTAAGCATGCGTAGTAAGCATGCCCACTAAGCAGGCCTAGTAAGTAAGCGTGCGTAGCAAGTGTGCGTAGTTAGGGTGCCCAGTAAGCATGTCTAGTAAGTAAGCGTGTGTAGGAAGCATGTGTGGTAAGTATGCGTGCGTAGTTAGCGTGCCAAGTAAGTAATCCTGCATAGTAAGCGTAAGTAGTAAGTGTGTGTACATTTACATTTACATTTAGTCATTTAGCAGACGCTTTTATCCAAAGCGACTTACAAGGGAGAATAACATTCGAGCTACATTGCGACAGAGACATTAGTGTAACAATAAATACTGCTAGGTAGTGCTAAGTAATTGTAGGCTAGGACAGGAGGTACTCACTGAAGAGCTAGGTCTTCAAGTGCTTCTTAAAGACAGAGAGGGAGGTCTCTGCTCTGGTCATTTTTGGCAGCTCGTTCCACCAACGTGGAACTACAAATGAGAATAGCCTGGATTGCCGTGGCTGTATGGCCGGCAGAGCCAGGCGACGCTCATTTGACGAGCGCAGCATCCGGGGGGCAACATGTGCTCTTACAAGAGCATTTAAGTAGGCGGGAGCATTCCCAGCAATCACTCTGTAGGCCAGCATAAGAGACTTGAACTTGATGCGAGTGGCTACAGGTAACCAGTGGAACAGCAGAGTGACATGTGCCCTCTTTGGCTGGTTGAACACCAGTCGCGCCGCCGCATTCTGTATCATCTGTAGTGGCTTCACCGCACAGGCCGGCAAGCCTGTTAAGAGGGCGTTGCAGTAGTCGAGACGGGACATCACCAAGGTTTGTACCAGCAGTTGAGTGGCATATTGGGTCAGGTATGGCCTGACTTTTCGGATGTTGAGTTGTGCGAAGCGGCAGGACCGGGAGACGGCGGCAACATGGTCCAAGAATGTCAGTTGGTCATCAATAATGACACCAAGATTCCTTGCAGCCTTGGTAGGAACAAGAGATAGAGAGTCGATTTTAATATCAATATTGTGATAAATACCTTGTTTGGCCGGGAAGACCAGCAGTTCCGTTTTCGCCAGATTTAGTTGAAGATGATAATCCTTCATCCATGTGGATATGTCAGCGAGACAGTCCGAGATCCGCGTCGAGACAGTGGGGTCGTCGGCGGGAAGGACAGATAGAGTTGAGTATCATCCGCATAGCAGTGATATGAAAAGCCATGTGAGCGGATGATCGTGCCCAGTCAGGGTGGTGTATATGGCAAAGAGGAGGGGCCCTGGCACCGAGCCTTGGGGCACCCCTGTGGTGAGGTTGTGAGGCACAGACAGCCGGCCTTGCCATGTCACACTGAACGAGCGCCCAGTAGGGTAAGATTCGAACCAGGATAGTGCACTGCCCATTATGCCCATACTTGAGAGTATGGACAGGAGTATGCTATGATTGACAGTGTCAAAAGCAGCTGATAAGTCTAGCAGAATGAGAACCGAGGATTTGGCAGCAGCTCTAGCAGTTTTTAAGGCCTCTGTCACAGACAACAGGGCTGTTTCGGTGGAGTGACCACTTTTGAAGCCAGATTGAAGTGTATCAAGAAGGTTGTTTCTTGACAGGTACTCTGTAACCTGTCTAGAGACCACCCTCTCTAAGGTTTTGGAAAGGAATGGGAGGAGAGAGACCCGCCGATAGTTTTCTACTTGATTGGGATCGAGTGAGGGTTTTTTGAGCAGTGGTGCGACCCGAGCCACTTTGAAAGCGGAAGGGAAAGTGTCGGAAGTTAGGGAAGAATTAATCATATGTGTGATTGCCGGGGTGGTAGTCGGTGATATGGCTTGAAGGAGGTTAGATGGGATCGGATCTAGTGGACAGGTAGTAGGACGGCTACATGTTAGTAGTTTAGATACCTCACTTTCAGCGAGGGGGGTGAAACCAGGGAACGATGAGCCTAGGGCTGGAGAAGACAGGTTGTGAGTAAGTTGTTTAGTGAATTGGCTGCTGATGGCTGCCACTTTGTTAGTAAAAAAGGAGGCAAGGCAGTCAGCAGTGAGGTTAGTAGCTGGGGGAGGTGGTGGAGGGTAAAGCAGAGACTTGAAGGTGGCGAATAACTTACGTGTGTCCGTGGCACCGCTGATCCTATCGTTGAAGAAGGTCTTCTTAGCAGCAGTGATGCTGGAAGAGAAGGAGGACAGCAGTGTCTGGTAGCTTGCAAGATCCTCAATTGTTTTTGATTTGTGCCATTTCCTCTCGGCTGCTCTGAGGTCAGTGCGCGTTGTCCGGAGGGTGTCAGTCAGCCAAGGGTGCGACTGGGTTGATCGAGCAGGTTGCGGAGATTGCGGCGGATAGTAACCATGGGTGGGGAGGTGGGGGGTTGTTTTGGTAGCTGGACATTGAAGTGGATGAAGAAGTGGTCAGAGAGATGAAGAGGAGTGACCCTTAGGTTGTCCGTGGTGCAGCTCCGAGCAAGAATGAGATCAAGCTCTTTGCCAGCCTTGTGAGTCGGTGGAGTCGGGACCTGTCTTAGGTCGAATGAGCGAACCAAAGACAGGAAGTCAGCCGAGCTCGCACTGTCCAAGTGGATGTTCATGTCTCCGAGGACGAGCATGGGACACTCATGCTCAGGAATTGATGACAGCAGGGTGTCAAGCTCATGTAGGAAGTCACCTAGTTGTCCTGGTGGACGGTAGATGACGACCACATAGGCTTTCACTGGAGCAGTCACCAAGACGGCGTGATATTCAAAGGAGGCAAAGTTGTTTAAAGGCAGCAGTGGATTAAATTTCCATGTGTTGGAAATTAGCAGGCCAGTATATAAATAAGACTGAACCAGCAATAATAACAAGAAAAACAACAGCAAAAGGACAACAACAATGACAACAATAAAACAGATTTAGTCAGTAATGCACTTCTATTTGACGTGCAGAGGTAGATGTACGTCTTTTCACAGAGCGCTTCACACGAGAGCGACTACAAATGGGCCAACGCTTGAAGCTAACGCTTCAAGGGCAGGACCATAAATAGGTGATAGAATACAGCTGCTCATGTGATTAGAGTTGCACCTGGCTAAGAGCACGCCCACATAAGAGAGGACTTACCTGTCTGTGAAATGTGAAATGTGCAGAGTCAAACCAGTAGTCCAAGTTGCAATACTACAATACTAGATAACATAAGCAGAGCAGTAATACACTACACAGCAACCTCAGCACTAGAGCTCGACAGTGCTCTGTGAGCATTTGTAGTATGTGTGCGTAGTAAGCGTGCGTAGTAAGCGTGCGTAGTAAGTGCGCCCACTAAGCATGTCCAGTAAGTAAGCATGCCTCGTAAGTAAGCGTGTGTAGTAAGTGTGCGTAGTAATCGTGCATAGTAGGCGTTTGTAGTTAGCGTGCCCAGTAAGTGTGCCTAGTAAGTAAGCCTGCGTAGTAAGCATGCCCACTAAGCAGGCCTAGTAAGTAAGCGTGCGTAGCAAGCGTGCGTAGTTAGGGTGCCCAGTAAGCATGTCTAGTAAGTAAGCGTGTGTAGGAAGCATGTGTGGTAAGTAAGCATGTGTAGTAAGCGTGCCAAGTAAGTAAGCCTGCATAGTAAGCATACGTAGTACGTGTGTGTAGTGAGCATTTGTAGTACGCGTGCATAGTAAGCGTGCGTAGTAAGCGTGCATAGTAAGCGTGCTTAGTAAGCGCGCCCACTAAGCATGTCCAGTAAGTAAGCGTGCCTATTAAGTAAGTGTGTGTAGTAAGCGTGCGTAGTAATCGTGCATAGTAGGCGTTTGTAGTTAGCGTGCCTAGTAAGTGTGCCTAGTAAGTAAGCGTGCGTAGTAAGTGTGCGTTGTTAGGGTGCCCAGTAAGCATGTCGAGTAAGTAAGCGTGTGTAGGAAGCATGCGTAGTCAGCATGCCCAGTAAGCGTGTCTAGTAAGTAAGCGTGCGTAGTAAGCGTGCGTAGCAACCGTTTGTAGTTAGCGTGCCCAGTAAGTTTGCCTCGTAAGTAAGTGTGCGTAGTAAGCGTGCGTATTAAGCATGCCTATTAAGTAAGCATGCGTGTGTAGTAAGCATGCCTAGTAAGAGTGCGTAGTAAGCATGCCTAGTAAGTAAGCTTGCATTGTAAGCATGCCCACTAAGCGTGCCTAGTAAGTAAACATGCGTAGTAAGCGTGCGTAGTAAGCGTGCGTGGTAAGCGTGCGTGGTAAGCGTGCGTGGTAAGCATGCGTAGTAGGCATGCCCAGTAAGTGTGCGTAGTAGGTAAGTGTGCATAGTAAGCGTGCGTAGTAAACATACCTAGTAAGTAAGCATGCGTAGTAAGCGTGCCCACTAAGCGGGCCTAGTACGTAGGCGTGCGTAGTAAGCGTGCGTAGTGAACGTGCGTAGTGAGCGTGCGTTGTGAGTGTGCCCAGTAAACGTGCCTAATAAGTAAGCATGCGTGTGTAGCAAGCATGCCTAGTCAGTAAGCGTGCATAGTAAGCGTGCTTAGTAAGCATGCGTAGTAAGTGTGCCTAGTAAGCGTGCCTAGTAAGCGTGCCTAGTAAGCGTGCCTAGTAAGCGTGCCTAGTAAGTAAGCGTGTGTAGTAAGCGTGAGTAGTAAGCGTGCGTAGTAAGCGTGCATAGTAAGCGTGCGTAGTAAGCGTGCCCAGTAAGTGTGCCAAGTAAGTAAGCTTGCGTAGTAAGCGTGCCTAGTAAGCGTGCGTAGTAAGCATGCCCTCTAACCGTGCCTAGAAAGTAGGCGTGCGTAGTTAGCGTGCCTAGTAAGCATGTGTAGTAAGCGTGCATAATAAGCGTGCGTAGTAAGTAATTGTGTGTAGTATGCGTGCATAGTGAGCGGTCTTACTTGACAGAATTAATGATTATTCAAGTTTTTCTTCTCATTTGGCTCAATAACAAACAACCAGATCCTCCGGTGGTGGAAATGGAGGATAGGGTTTCCTTTGGTAAACTAGTAAACGGATTATCTGCAGATCATCCGGTCTCTGGGGGGGGCGTTTGTCACTGCGCAGCAATTAGAGGAGAACCATTGATGACAGAGCGTGTGGAGGTTTGTGATGAAGAGCCTCCATATTAAAAGGAAAAAAAGATCATAAAGCGTGAGTCATTTTCCATTTCTTGTAGAGAAGCTGACAGATTAAAGGAGGATAGTGCGACTGGACCATGGACCCGTGCACAGGTTAACCATGATAAATAAAGGGTAGAAGTAGAATTAAAAGCATTAAAAAACAATAAGTTATGAGCATTAAAGGAGCATGAATATTATTTATGAGGCTCACGTTGCATTGTGGAAATTATGATTAATGCTTCGAGTGGGTGCAAATGAATGTTGAATTACAATAAATTAGAAGCTATAAATATTAACAGGGGGCTGTGATGACACGGGGGGGCTGGAGGGGGAGGAGGCAAAAGAAGGAAGGAAGGAGGGAAGGAAGGAAGAAAGAAAGTAGGGAAGGAAGGAAGGAATGGAGGGAGGGTGGGAGGAGGAAAGAAAGAAAGACACAAACAAAGAAAAAAATAAAGAAACAAAGAAATAAAGAAACACACAAACAAAGAAACAAAGAAACAAACAAACAAAGAAATATTATAAATATTAAACGGAGCTGATGACACATGTTGGATAGGAAAGAAAGAAACAAAAAAGAAACAAAGAAGTACTATAAATATTAATGAGAGCTGATGGCATGTTGGGTGGGAAAGAAAGAAAGAAAGAAAGAAAGAAACAAACAAACAAACAAACAAACAAACAAATATTATAAAAATTAAACAGAGCTGATGACACACATGTTGGATGGGAACGAAAGAAACAACAAAAGAAACAAAGAAACAAAGAAATACTATAAATATTAAACAGAGCTGATGACACATGTTGGATGGGAAAGAAAGAAAGAAAGAAAGAAACAAACAAACAAACAAACAAACAAATATTATAAATACTAAACGGAGCTGATGACACACAAGTTGGATGGGAAAGGAAAAAAGAAATTAGCTTGAGAAAGATGATCTATTCTTTCTGAACATGCATCACCAGTTTGTCTTCCATGCTTGACACGTATGAAACCACACATTTATTATTTCTTCATACATATCATCTCACATGTGAATAAATCAAGTGGCGTGGCAGTAAACGGCACCTTAACCATTTATTTTATATATTTTTATTTTATTATCACCCGTCACATGCATAAATCTGCTCTGGTCGTCGTGAACTATCTGTATTGGTCTGAATCCCTGTGCACGACAGCATTGCACTGCAGCTGGTTCCACATTAGCGCATTCAAATCAATAGAAATGATGAACATCCAGAGGAGAACGCTTGTTCGGCACTAGAACTGCCCATTAAAATGGAATAGTCAAAAGAGGCGTAGGATGAAAGGTTTTGTCAATAGCCACTCGAATTACATTAATTCTTTTGTTAGTTTGCATGAATGAAAAATGAAAGACAAGCAGCCGGAGCAGCTGTGTCACCGAGTTCCAATAAAACAATAATCTTTAGGGTGTCCAGAGTGGAAATGAGGGGAGCAGAACGCCATTAACACACACAAGCATGCAGGGAAACTTAATGTACCACAAAGTACGCCTCTAAGCATATAAAGTCTGTACGGCATCCAATTCCAGATTCAGCAATTTCAACCCTATTCCCATTTATTAGTCTGAGAGTTGGCACGTCAATAACTTCCAAACAACTCGCCGGTGTCCGGATTGCCGTAGCCCAAGTCGAGCAAGTCCGGCTGGTTCATATAAATGTCGGCCGTTGAATCAGTTATACATCACTTTTTTTCCTGTGCTTCCTGTGCCATGTCTGCGACAAGGGGCAGCTTTTCTCTGTAGCAGCCAGTCAGAGTGGAGCAAATACTTCACCTGACAATAAAGCCACAGCCCCTCCATTGAACACCAGTATGGGCAAACATTAAATGCGCCAAGGGGCAGGAAACAAGGTTAACAACATGCACAGAAATGAGACAAAATTGGAAGAAAATGTTTTTGATTGACACCAGAATACCAAAACTATTTTAGATATGAAAATTATTTTCTGAAAACCTTTTTCACAAACCTTTTGGACGGATTAAGGGGGCGGCACCATAGTGCCCCCTATTGACCGGCCACCACTGGTGGCAACCTAACTACGAAAAAAGAAAGACGAAGAAATGATGACATAGGCAAGACTGATATTAACTCAAACTAAATCAAACCGTTCTAAAATAAGAAATGTTGTTTTAAAATAGTAAGCAGGGCACAAATGTCAAAGTTATAGATGGTGAAATAATCTAATAAATAACCACATCATAGAAATAATTACAACACTGTATCCACCATGACACCCCGAGGTGAAATCGCAGATGGATTCTCATCAACTTAAGTGTGACTAATTGGAAAGTCAGTCTCTCTTATCCACATCTAATCTCTCGTTCATAAAAGTTCAAAGTAAAAAGTCCTATGTGTTTTGATAGTTTGAGGTCTTTGGATATGCTGCTGATGATGTTCATCTCCAGTGTCTTCCTGGCATTTATTAAGCAGATAAATGCTGTAAAATTGGGAGAAAATAAGTCCGTCGCATTTGTGTTTTCTTGGTCTAAAAAATGTATTCGATTTTTGTAGTCTAGAATAAACAAGCAGATTAGCCATGAGACTGGTGGGAGGTCTGGATTTTGGATAATATTACTAAAATATATTACAAGAGTGCCAATCATTGAAGGCCAACTTTGAATAGATGACACGACATGACATGGATAGATGTTACCATTATCATTCACAAAAGACAGGTGTTCGGAACAGAATGGAGAGCTGGCAAAACAAGTTCTCACCCAATAAATATACTTAAATCTATAAATGTAACACTTTTTGCCACACTGTGCATTAAGACTACTCTACTTTTCATACTGTTCAAATATTCAGACTCATCCGACCGTCTCCCCCCAAAGACCTCATTAGAGGCTGGGGTTTCTCAGTCCTTTCTCATGTTATTAAGCCGTTACGTTGAAGCTGTGGGTTACCAGTACATCTAGTTTTGTGAAAAAAGTGGAAGAAACTGTATGTGCCCAGGGTAATAATATATTTAAGAATATTTAATCAGGTCCCTGTGTTGGCAGTGCAAAGACACCTGAAAAAAAAACAGATATTTGCACTCACTCACACACACACACACACACACACATACATGTGTGACATTTCACTGCATATTTGACATTTCACTGCATATATGTATGAAAGTATGTATATGTATGTGATGAATAAACCTCTTGAATCTTGAATCTGGAAGCGCAGTGGTGCAGTGCGTTGCACTGCTGCCTCGCAGCAAGAAGGTCCTGGGTTCGATTCCCGCTTGGGGTCCTGTTGGCACCGTGCTCCGGCGGGTTATCTCCCAAATAGGAGCCTTTCTGTGTGGAGTTTGCATGTTCTCCCCGTGCCCACATGGGGTTTCCTCCACCAACCATCAGTAAGGACCCCCACCAAAAACATGCACACATCATCGTCTGACCAGCGATGGACACTCATTCCCAGGCGCGTCCACATATGCTGCCCACTGCTCCTGGCTGTGCCCCCGGAGGAAGGACAAGCCAGGATGGGTCAAATGCAGAGGCCTCATTTCACCAGCCACCATCCAAAGCATGTGTGCGTGCATGTGTTGTAGTGTGGTGTGTGACGATTATAGATTGTTCTTCATACTGTACATAAGGCACATACAAGGTCTTTTAGGATTTAAAGAGGCTGCCCTGAGATTTAAATACACAAGCATCGCTTTCTATGGCTCAATTCAAACTGTCTGGATTAAATTTAAATCACCAACTGGATTGTACACCGAACAAAATGAACAGTTTGTGGCCCTGGGCCCTGGGATCTTTGTAACAGATCACTCTAATTACATGTAAATATGTTAATTACCCATTGCCCCTTTTTTTGGATGTATCATTGCTGCTCCAGGGGCCATTTCCATTCTAATGTCACTATAAAGGCTGTGAGATCCAGTTGAGTGTCTTCTTGAAACAGTGTCCTGCTGTACACAATAGGAGTTCTGTGTGCGATTAAACAGAGAAACAATATCTAAGAGGGCGACAAAAACTGAGATCCAAATGGGGCCCGTGACATCGCCCTGTTGCATTTCAGATTTATGAGCGTGCTTTGAAATTACACCTACGTGGATAAGTTCCTGCTCATCATCCTCGTTTGTTGTATGACTCTATTTGTCCTTTAAAGGATTACTCACTTTTCCCACCTCTCTTGAACATCCAAAAAACCTTTTAACCAGGGGGTTGTCAGAACATGTTTTAAGCACAGTAGACATAGGGCAGCTTATGTATTTTATACATCTTGTATTCATACTTGATGAGCTCAATGTTATGCCAAATCGATATGTATGTATGTATGCATGTATGTATGTATGTATGTATGTATGTGTGTATGTATGTGTGTATGTATGTATGTATGTATCTATTACTTCAGGCTACATTGTGTATAATTCTGTCCATACCAATACTGATCCAATAATAACAACAATGTCTTTCAAGTTCAAAATACATTTAATTGCCCCACTCATCTGTTGCACCTTTAATTCGCTCTACCTCTCCAGTTCATCAGGTATCGCCTCCAGTAGGGAGTTTAAGATATTAGATGAAACACCAAGATATGAGGAGCTAAGTAGACTAGACTTCTATTAGAAGTAGACTTCTAGTAGAAGCTATGTGACTGTCCATTCTTCCCAACACGCTCCAGAAAGAAAAGAGGGAATATCAATCAACTGCTTGGCTGTAAGGGTTCAGTGGATATTTGTTGCGTATATCCGCACAGCAGAATGTTTTCCCCCTATTACACATCAGCGATCTCACACAGCTTTTGAATGAAAAACCCTTGAATTCTCAAAAAAAAACATCTGATGCAAGGGCACAATTCTGAAGAAAAACCTTCTTCTCAGGCGTCCACGATGACCGACGACCCCAAGCGGCTGGGTTTGACCCCATGGGGATCGCCCGTCCGTACTGCTCCCCCGTGCCCCTCCTTGTTTCCTGGCACATCATGAAAGTCTCTCCGTTCACTCCCCGGCCAGGAAAACAATAGCTTGTCGCCGCCGACATCAAAGTGGCCCTGGAGCTTTTCATGCTGCTCCTGTCTTTTGTTTGGTGCATGCAAATGCCAGCGATAAAAGATAAAAGCAGCGGAATGGGGGCCGTCACTGCAGACGGGGATGGATCAGAGACGTCTGATCGTCGCCTCCTCGATTTCCTCCCTTCGTTCCGCCTTTAAGCTTCCGTCTTTACAGCTTACTGAAATATTCACCACAAATGGAATGATGGGAGTGCTGCCACAAGAAAAAAACAGAAATATATATCATCACATACGACAAACACATACTATTAGGCGCAGGAGATGAAGCCGTTATCATTTACTGGTTCAGTGCCTTCCAGCTCTAGAGGCACGACATTAAGCCTCAGTCACAGACATAACATCCTTCCCCTGTGCTCCCCCCATCATCCCCCAGTCATACCCCCGTCTCCCCCAGGGACCATGAAGGGGTGTGAAGTGTGAGCATGCTGCATAGCTTTTGCCCTCATGTCAAAGAAGGATAAAAAAACTGGAATAGGTGACAAGAGAATGGCTTCACTGATGGTTTTGGATCAATGGGTTTCAGTGGCTCGCTTTGTTTGGAATTACGCGTTTTAGCACAACGGGACCTTTTACGCTTGCCAAAAATTGATGTTAGAAGAAAAAAATACAAGAAAGAAAGAAAGAAAGAAAGACAGAATTTATATATATATATATATATATATATATGTAGGTGCTGTGAGAGCATCAATTATGCCTGGGGGGGCCTCTGCTCTCGGTCATGGGTGTGTAGTTCCCAAGACATGATTCAATGAGATGCTACAGTATATGTTGTTTATATAAAGGTCATGCGTGGAATCAACACATACACACACACACGCAAAAAAAAAAGAAACATTTTGAAATGTGTTGACTTTTAAGAGGGCTGTAAAGAATAATTGGTTTTGGGGACGGTTGTGTAACTGACAGATGAAAATGTCTTCTCAGAGGACGTGATGAACCTCGCCATGTGGCCTCATCCATCGAGTTGATGAAGCTAAAACCCCTTAGAGGAGAGAGGCTACTTAAACCTTAACTTCAATTATTTCTTCACTGTAAGTCCATCTGTATATAATAAAGTGGGGAAACAAGGAAAAAAAGCACTGCACAAAATATGAAATGAAGCACCAAAATTCTGATCGGTCTCTGTCTGTCATTTTTGAGGTCCCCTGCTGAGCTTCAGTATTGTTTCTGTTTTTATAACCGTGTGGTTCTTTTTACTTTCAAAGTATCAGTCTATGGGTTGCCATGGGGATAGGGATGTTGTTAATTCACAGCCTTGTATTGTGCAGTGTTTAATCTGAGGAGGAAGAAAGAAAGAAAGGCAGGTACAAATGTGGGCTGTGGCGATGTCAGATCACTTGATCTATACCTGCAACACACACACACACACACACACACACACACACACACACACATATTTGCAGTATTTTGAAAAGAAAAGTACATCTTTTATATATTACAGTCTTCCAAATTTAGATCACTTTGAAGATCATTTCTTTGTAGAATCTTCAAATGGAATTGTATACCTACTAAGAAAATATAATTCAAATATCAAAAGCTTGTTTTATTGGATTATTCAATAAACATGAATCAAATGAGGTAAACGCTCCTGTTCATAGTTCACTCATTTTGATTTGTAACAGTGATATTTATTGATCTGCGTGCACATTAAGGGCTTTCTGTCTGGCAGTAGATACTGCAGTGCACAGTGGGGGGGGGGGGGGGGGGGGGTCCTGCAGAACATGGAGAGGATGAGCTCGAACTGGGAATGATGATATATATAAAGAACTGCGCGAAAATACGCTCAGACACAAACTTAATTTATATAGAACATTTAATTCAGCGTGAAATACAATGCAAATGCTGCACAAAGGAGAAAATTGACAAAACGACACATACAGTACATGAATGATACATGCATGCACAAGATTAAAAAAAGGAAGAAATATGTATCTAATGTAGATTAAAACAGAAAATCTTGAAGACATATAAAAATATATACTTGAAAGTTACAATACCATGCAGGGCATTACATAATTGCAGAAACAGGCAGGAGAAAATCCAGAGGGACTTTTTCTTGGTATTGTGTGGACTATTGCCAGCCTCCTGTCCACCAACATGCTCTTATTTAATGGATGGAATTACAACCCTCTCCAATGGCACCAAATGACCCGTGGCACCATAATGCAATTTACCATTAACCCTCCGCAAAGTGCATTGTGTCGCATACCTTTAAACTCCACGGTCACTTTTGTGTCCCCTCGGTGTTGCTGTAATGATTCGTGACACAAACGAAGCCTGAAGCGTGATCTCGCACGCCGTTCCTCCCACGCACCGTGGGTCGAGCTCCTGCTCTTATAGGAGGCTGCGTTCCTCGGACCCTCAGAGCGGAGCGCAGCGCACCCAGCGCACAGCCCTCCTCGAAGGGCGGAACCGGACAGCGTCTCGCCGCTCTCTCCTTCCCGGACCGACGCCGAGCCCTCCGTGGATAGTGTGCCGTTCGGCCAAAATGACCTATTTTCTCCTTGTCGTCGCGGTCGCCTGTGTTGTTGCCGGTGAGTGAGCGGTGCGGTTTTCCTCCACCCTGCGCGCTGCTCTTCGACGACTCGCCGAGAGACTTTCAGCACCTCGGACAGAGATCTCCAAGCTGCATCGCGCGCTATTTCTTTGAAATTGTTGTCATTTGAATTTGCATCGAATTTATATTTGTGCATAAACTCCATATAAATGTGTTTTAACATTTCTCCACTATAAAGTGTTTTCCCACATGTCTTACTTTAAACATCTGTTTTGTTTCGAGGGATTTGTCATCATACTGAAATGATTTATTATCATTACGGTATTTTAAATTAGTAATTATATATTACTATTTAATAAGAAAAATAACATCAAATATTACATTTAAGTATTATCCATCACACTTACCAAACAGTTTTTTTTTGTTTTTTTTTATTCATGTTCAGCAAATCTAGCGCTTCCAGTCGAAAATGGACCAAAAGAAGATGTGGTGCGTTGCTTCTTTAATGTTTGGCTGTTTTTGTTGTGTGAACATTTTCTCAGGTTTGTTTTTCCTTGGAGATTTAGGTTTGATTTATTCACTGCAGGTAAAACGGTGCTTGGTGGAAGTCTTATCCAAAGCTCTCTCCAAAGCAGACGCTCACCTTCTGGATCCAGAATGCAAAGATATCCTCCAAGCAGGTTTGTAACACAGACAGCAGCCATTAGAAATTATAGTACCTGTATTTCAGAGTGGTTTGTTGATGCAGTACTTTTCCCCAAGCATTTTTTCATAGGGGTGAATATTTTACAGATGTATATGCACGTCTTTTAAAGCAGTGTGTTTCCACATTTCTTTGGGAACCACAATAACAAAATCACTGTCTATAAAAATCAACATGTACATGTACGTTGGTTGAAAGATGGGAAAAAAAATCAGAATAAAAGTAATTGAAACCTGGTGATAAGAGCTATAGATATTGACAATACTCTCCTCTCTGGCTTTATTAGGCATTAAGCACATCCCACTTGACAGGACAAATGTGGAGGGCCCTCAAACTCATGGGGAGGCAGTCAAAGGACAAGGAGAGGGACCCGAGGTGAAGAAAGCCGATG